>NC_051179.1:145479550-145796963 GCF_013339695.2 Rhipicephalus sanguineus | reverse complement strand
GCGATGGACCAGACGTTAGATTGCACAGTTTGCCCAAAATATTCACTCGGCAGTGTGAAAGGACGAGGATTCCCTCCGAAAAACGCAGGGGGTCTCTGGCTTGCTAGTATTAATAGAAAAGACCTAAGAATCTGGAAAATGTCCGTGTCTGCGGTCGCTACTTCATCACAGGTAAGGAAAATGCACACCAGCATGCATTCACAAATTGATATCTGCAAGGCATGCCATTCATTGCGATGCGCGCGCGGGGGAGATCTCGTGCGCTGTTTACGTCTGCGGCTTGGGCGCTCGCTTCTGTTACTTCACATTGCATGCTTGCTTAAGAGTCCTCGATCGATTGCTCTTTACGTACGCTTTTCGCTCTTTTCAGCAGGACGTCAACTATCCTCGTCTGCAGTCTACGTGTGCTGCACGCTCATTTAGCTCCTGCTTCGCATGTGCAACCTCACCGTGTACCGCTAAAAAACGAAGGTGCGTTGCTGTAAGTCTCGCCGTCGTATCTCTCAGTTTTCAGGCAGGCTTTCGCAGTTGATGGACGATGCAAACCCTGACTGGGCTCCGACGCAGCATCTGGGTCATGGTAGTGGCAGACCAGTGACAGACGTAGCGAGGGTTCAAGCGCTCGAAGGAGCGCAGCAAAAAAAAGAAAAAAAAAGAAAGGGCCACTGCCGCAACCAGCGTAGCAGTGCAGCAGTCTCCGCTGGCGACTGAGTCCCCGCCAGAAAACTAAGCGAGCACGGAAAGTCAGCCGGAATGTGGAATGGAGCTTCCAGTTTCCACTTCGGATTCGGAGTCAGGCAAAAGTAGGTTTGCAACAAAATTTGGTAATATTTCCTACTGTGAATCTTCAATTCAGTTCAGCTTTTTTTTTTTTTTCCAGCTCATACTGGTATGCAGACAGATTTGAAGGGGCAAAGCATCGAAGCACTCGAGGCAGACAACAGGAGGCTTTCTTCTGAATTGTACACCTTAAAGAAGCAAAAAAAGAGCTTCTTGAAGTAACGGAAGAGTCTCTGCGTCAAGATGATGCTCGAGCGCATGCGCGTCCCCTCCCCTTCTCTCTCCTCTCCTACGCTGCCCCCCTCTCGCCCGCCTGTCGACCGCGTTCCCCGGTCGCCCTGTGAGAATTAACGGCCAGGCTAGATGGAAGATACGACGCGCGTAGCGTCCCTCTTCGCGTTCCACGACGCGAGGTCGGTAGCATGCCCAACGAACGCCAACGGAACGCGATCGTGCAAGTGCTCCGGCTTCGCATCGCCTCATGGTCCCCTTTAACGGGAAATGGTGTATTCTTGATTGAACGTGGGGGGTGGCGGGGGCGTAGACTCCGGCATGATTCCATGCTCCTTTAGCTACTCGGCCAGGTCTACCGTGAGCGCATTCACGGGCTTCTCCGTGGCTGGTGGCGCCGTTGTAGTAGGCGCCTGTGGCTGGTGGTGTATCATTCAAGTTCAGACAGTGTGTCCGTCATGCATACAAATTACGGAAGCACACTACATGCGTGTTCTTGAATTACAGAAGACATACGTTTTTCTGATGTTTTACGGAAAGAGCGACGGAACGGAAACATCGACTACTCCTTTACGTCCAGTCCCGCTGTTCGTAAAAGACGCAGCACAGTTTGTGCTCTAAACGTCCACTTCCGCCATTTTTCAGGAAACAAATCATACTCTTACTGAAAAACCAAAAAGACGCGTACCATCAAGGAAAAAAGTAAGGACAGGACAGAAAGGGCGTCACTCGCAACTAACTTTATTCCCAGAACATCAGCGTCATATATAACCACAGCGACCCTGCGCGCGCACATCGCCTCACAAGCTCGTCAAAAACCCGCGATAACAAGATTAACTAATCGAAAAATGAATCGATGAAACTAAATTCACCCCCACGCAGAGCAACAGATGTGTCACTAACACAGCATTCTTTCTTCTTTCTAATATAGTATGCTTCCATAATTTCACGCGCTAAGACATCGTTACTCTTTCCAAGAACGGAAACACTGGCAAACCCAGGCTCACACTTGCGGGAACCACAATGCACTTTTTTTATGACACCCTTCGGGAGGTGATTCAGCGTACATTGCCACCAAAACTCAGTAGTCTGCGCTATGGCTCGCTGACAAAGCTTAAGCCTACGGTGCGCGAACCACCCAGAGTCCAACTCAAAGCACTTGACACGCAAACTTCCTGTTGGTGGTGTGCTGCAATTTTTAGACCTGAGTCTCACTTTCTCGGAGACGCACATATGTTGCGCATATTGCCCACGTTCACGCAAGGCACTTCTTCCTTATGATGCCTCGCATTCGAAACTTGTCAAGAGGGCCGTTGCTTCCATGTGCCTGGAAGGAGCGCTGGTGAAATCTTGTCCTCATCGAATGCAGGAAAGTTTCAATAATCAGGTCACGAGGCTGTATTCAGCCGGCTACCCTGGTTTTGTCGTTGTTGCAGTCTCGGAAACCCTCCGTCAGAAACTGAAGGGATCGAGAAGAAATAGGCAGCCGATGGAAAAAAGGCCCATGGTTATGCCATATGTGCACAAGGTTGCTCACAACCTTAAGAATGTGGCCAACAGGTACAAGGTAACCTTGGTGTTCTCGGCGCCCCGCAAGTTGGCTAGCCTGTGCCCACGAATTTCTTCTGCACCGAGGCCCTCCCCGTGTGGGAAGAGGCACGCAAGACCCTTTGTCGCCTGCTCGGTTGGCGTGGTGTACGAGATCCCGCTTAGTTGCGGTAGGGTATATATCGGCCAAACAGGCCGGTCCATAAACGACAGAATGAGGGAGCACGAACTTTCGGTGAAAAATAAACTTTCAGCACATTTGCCTGTGCATTGTGGTTCCTGCAAGTGTGAGCCTGGGTTTGCCAGTGTTTCCGTTCTTGGAAAGAGTAACGATGTCTCAGCGCGTGAAATTATGGAAGCATACTATATTAGAAAGAAGAAAGAATGCTGTGTTAGTGACACATCTGTTGCTCTGCGTGGGGGTGAATTTAGTTTCATCGATTCATTTTTCGATTAGTTAATCTTGTTATCGCGGGTTTTTGACGAGCTTGTGAGGCGATGTGCGCGCGCAGTGTCGCTGTGGTTATATATGACGCTGATGTTCTGGGAATAAAGTTAGTTGCGAGTGACTCCCTTTCTGTCCTGTCCTTACTTTTTTCCTTGATGGTACGCATCTTTTTGGTTTTTCAGTAAGAGTATGATTTGTTTCCTGAAAAATGGCGGAAGTGGACGTTTAGAGCACAAACTGTGCTGCGTCTTTTACGAAACAGCGGGACTGGACGTAAAGGAGTAGTCGATGTTTCCGTTCCGTCGCTCTTTCCGTAAAACATCAGAAAAACGTATGTCTTCTGTAATTCAAGAACACGCATGTAGTGTGCTTCCGTAATTTGTATGCATGGCGGACACGCTGTCTGAACTTGGACCATCGACTCCGTTCGACAATGATACATTGAACTAGAACAGTTAAGCAACAGCCGTGTGCAGCGCCTTGAGAGAGCTGTCGCGGCGGGTGGCAAACGTATAGTGGCAGCACTGTAGTCGCCGACTACGCTGAGGTGTCCCGTATGCAGTAACAGGAATGTGATGAGCTTCGCATGCATGTAAGCTCATTGGAAGTCAGAAAATGAGGCCGCAAAGGGTGATATGATGGGCAGGCTTTGATGTGAGGGAAGCTTCGAGCGAGGTTGAGTTCGTAGATTGACAAAGAAATACGAGAGAGTAATGGGCCAGAGAAAGGATTCGTTGACTCACAATGGAGAAAATGAACTGCACGTGCACTGGAAAGTGCCAGAATGTTAAGTGCATAGTCGGAGAAGATTTCTATATTAGCAGCGGTGACAAAAAATGCCCTTGAGTGTTTACCGAGAGGTTAAGGAGGACGTATAATCAATTACGGAAGCATTATAATAATTCAGTCTAAGGGAAGCTATATATATATATATATATATATATATATATATATATATATATATATATATTCACCATTTGTAGCGAGGGCAGGTTGCCTTCAAAAAACGAACTTATAATTCGGGAAGAAGTAAAAGCAGAGGTAAACGTACTTGAAAGCTAGAAAATGACTGAACATGCTTTATTCAGTTGAATGTGAAGTTATCCACGCAGGTGAGTTCCGGCACTAGGCTGCATGAAGGCTTGGTTTTCAGAGACAACACTGATATATATATATATTGTAATGAACGAGACACAGAGACAGCACCCGTTCCTGGGCCAGCTGTTCTATATTCTGTTCTCTTCTTCCTCTACTTCACTCTAGCTGCCCGCGCGCCAGAGCCTCGGTGCCGGTCTTCGTCATCACACTCGGCCATGACTGCAAACATTGTCGGCTGGGCTGCCGGCAATGTTCCTGGTGGGCGGTGCTGGCTGCATCGCGGTGGTCGGTCCTGGCCACGCTGCGACTTGGCTTGTGAATCTGCCATAAGTATGTCTGGTGGACGGCACTGGCTATTTCGGAGTGGCCGGGCTCGACAATGCTGGAACTTCACTTGGACTTTTGCCAAATATGATTCTGGCGACCGACACTGGCTAATTCGTAGCTGTCGCAGGTCTCGGACGCGCGGCAATCTGGCTTGCCATACCACCGATGACGATGCCTCTGGTCGATAGCCTTGGCTGTATCGTTGTGGTCGCACGTTTGTGCTGGCCGCATGCCATTTGCGGTGGCACGTATGGTCTACTTTGTCCTCTTCCTGGTTTGCGTTTCGAGTCGGTACATAATTGATGGACGAAGGATGCGAGCGAGGTCGGACATGTCTGCACCCAGCGCCAAGATTGTCACGGGTGTCCAAAGGCATCTCAATCTCGCAGCCGCTCCCTCCGAACTTGTCGGCACCCGGTCGACCAGCGACGGATCCCGTGCAAAAAACCACTGCGTTGTGTTCCACGTGGCTTTCGGGCAACACAGTGGCAGTCTGAATGAAGTGGTTCTTGTCACGCGTCCGGGGGCAGTGCTGGCGGACATCGGCTTCTGGCTGGGGTGTAGACTCAGCCATGCTCGGGTGCCCGCTTGCTGAGACGGACTGACCCTTTACGATTGTGGCATCGCCTGTCGCTTTAACTTCGTGAAGCGATTTGTCACTCAGCAGTACTTGAGCGTCATCACACTCGGCCAATGAGTGTGTTGAAAGCAGAGGACCATGCTTTGACGCTACAAGAAGGACCTCTTTCCCGGAATGCGCAGACAGGTCAGGTTGCGCGTGATGTGAGAGCCGCTTCTCCGACTGCCGTTGTTGGAAAGAGGTCGTAGTGATGCGCTGATACGACGGTGAGCTTCGGGAACGCTTCTCCAACGGCTGTGAACGAGATGTGGTCACGGCGTCTGTCAGAGACGTGGTGTTGGTTACCGACGCCAATTCCGTGGCCTGAAGTGGTGAGTCTGGTCTCAGGTGTGTGCGTGTCCCAGGGCACGTTGTGACATTGTCTGCAGGTGAGCTGCAATGTACAGTTGCAGCCTCGAGGTGGTGCCCCTCCTGAGCTCCATCCTCGGTAGCGGTCAGGTTGGACAGGGTGGTGGCAGCGAGGTTGTAGTTAATCGGTCCAAAGGCAGCTTTGAGCTTGGTGCTCCACTCGGCCCAGGACTGCTGCCTCACGCCTTCGTACCTATGCCACGCCGCGGCACCATTTCGAAGGCGGTCTATGGCTACACACCACTTCTGCTCTTCCGTCCACGCCATGCGAGCTCAGAGAGCGTTCACGGTCGCTACCCAGTTGTCGGCGTCGTCCTGAGAGCCGTTAAACTCCTGTAGTTCGCAGGCAGCCGGCGGTGGTGGGACGGCAGGCGAAAAACCGGACAGTGCGGACGCTAAGCATCCCAGCTGGTTAGAGAGTTGCGTGAGAGTACACCGGAACTCGCTGCGCTGCTTGGGTGATCTGGCCTCAAGGTCGTGCGAGGCGGCTATATCCAACATAGCGTTGATGGCGCACAATTCCGGCACGATCGCAGGAAACAGCACAGAGCTCGACGCTGCCAATGCGTTGACCGTGACGCGAAGTCGCGCGATAGTACGGGAAAGCTCGGCGGCGCTTTCAGGAGATCCGCACGCGGAGCCAACGGTGACGTCCGAGGAGGAGGGGGTCCCTGTGCTCACTGCGGCGGGATCCTTGCCAGCGGGCGCTTGGTCTGCGCCCCTCAGCAGCTCAGGTGCCGAGGAAGTCCTGTGCGAGAGGCTGTCGCCACGGGAAGCGTGAACAGCGTTCCCGGGCAACAGGAGGCCGTACGCTGTCGTGACGGCGCCGGGGTAAATTTGCCCTTTGGCCACCGAGGAGGCCTGGACGCCGAATGGTGGCATAGGTCCTACAGGGAGTAGGAGGGTCCTGGTGTCCATGAACGAGGAAGCGTGGACGGCGTTCCTTAGATGGAGAGACCCACACTGCCGATGACCGACGAAGGCAGGTGGCTTCAGCCGGACGGTTCAGGTTTCGTAGACTGCGCCATTGTAATGAACGAGACACAGAGACAGCACCCGTTCCTGGGCCAGCTGTTCTATATTCTGTTCTCTTCTTCCTCTACTTCACTCTAGCTGCCCGCGCGCCAGAGCCTCGGTGCCGGTCTTCGTCATCACACTATATATATATATATATATATATATATATATATATATATATATATATATATATATATATATATATATATATATAAGGTGTTCATATATATATCGTCGACGATATACATAATTTTAATAGTGTTGAATGACTCATATGGCGTGGCTCTGACTAGTGGCGGAAAACGTACAATGTTTACTAGAGGTAACTCTGGCACTGCGATTGTCCAACCACCATGGGAATGATGAGTAGTACACGAATTTGCCTATAATATTCATGCTTGCGGCTTCGAAAGCACTCGTGACTGTTTATTGTTGTATTTTGGTGTTTCTGATCAAATAATGGATCGTTGCGACAAAGTGGCTGCAGGTGACACGGAGCCAAACGGAGTCCGTAAGACCAAAGCCAATACAAATCCGTACTATACCCATTATTCTACAGTGTAATTCGCATGCTGGCTGAAGAGTCATGCGTTGCTGCTCCCATAGACACTATAGCGCCAGAGTTCTCTTTAGTGTATTATTAGGAAACTCTAAGGCGGAAAAGTGGGGAAAAAGGACAATTAAATGGCATGAAAACCAAGGAGCTGTACCGTGAAACGCCTTTTTTTTCCACAGAAAGAAAATTTTTCCTTAGGTATACACAAATAATTAGACAGAATTTAAAAAAAAAAGATTTATGGCTAACAGGTCAGCGTGTCTGTTACAAAAAGGGGACGCTTATAATATCCATCCATACATGCATCCTGAATTCCATCCAACATCATGCACCCCTTGACAATTAAGTGCAAGAGATTTGGTGTGAGCAATATATTTCAATGATTAGGTATTTTGCATGGAAATGCAACTAGCATACTTACACGAGAGAATTATAGAAAGGAATAGTTCCAAACATGCCAATCGGGAAAGATGGTACACGTAATTTTAGCCTCTAAATAGCAGCGGATACGTCGTTCAGAAGAGGTAAAACCCGCACTACATCTAGATCTATGGTCTTCGTCGAAGGGCTGCACTTCGCAGACACCTGCAAGATTGAAAACGAACAGTTACTTGTGCTGCGCCTACGAGCCCTTATTGACAAAAAAAACATAACCGTCCGAGGATCCCCGCATATGTGAATCTCGATTGTGCGTATAATAGTTTACGTTTTTTTTCTTCGCCACATCGTGAGAATGCACGACCCACAGGAGAACAGACAGTGTACGCGTTCTCCTGTTTTCATCCCTTTTATCCGTGCTTGCACGCCTTTACATCTTTTGTGAGAACGTTCTTAGTATCGCAGGTGCGTTGCGTATTTAGCGCACTAATCAACACGCCAGCAATGAAAGACAGTAACGAAGGCACGCGCGATTAACTTACGTAAGTTAGTACAATAATGAAATACTCTGAACTATAAGGCGAGAACAATATTCTTCTGAAGGCTCGTGCGAGTGTTTGTTCTTTTATGTATTAATCAGTCTGCTCGGTGAACATCCACGAGCAATACACTTCATCGAAGAATTCGTTGGTTGTTGAAATGTTCTCACTACCTGCGACAAGAACATCCATTCTTGAGAACTATTTACCATTCTACCGCTTCCCCTGAATAACCAATAAAGCTTTTCCACCACCATAACTCTTCACAACAGGCAAAAAGACAAAAGCGCACAGATGGCCACACATAATACGCTTGAAAAATTCATCATCGTACCATGGAAATGCGTAATAAACGGTAAGATGTTTGTTTCTGTTATAATGGTTGTTTTATTCTTACCTGTCCATTGTGCAGATTTGTAACGACATATCAATTGACCATTTGCAAAAATCTGCAAGGCGGCTTTCCTGCAAGGTTTGTTTTCCAACCAAAAACTCTCAATCCCAGACTGCTTTTCTCGCTCATTCTGTTTTTGCTTCTCTACCCCCTCCCCCCCTTTTTTTCCTTACGAACGACGGCTGCCTTGTCCACCTAGCGAAGGCTGAGGGTTAGTACGAGGCGGCCCCACAGTTATAGTTGGGGAAAGAGGTCGTTTTGTCGTACTCGCGTGCGGTAAACGTACAATGAGCGAGAAAACCAGTCTGCGACGGAGAGTTTTTGGTTGGAAAACGACCTTGCAGTAAAGCCGCCTTGCAGATTTTTGCAAATGGTCCATTGATACGACTGCTGTGGTGTGTACGGCCGTCACCACCCCATAGAATTGGTGCATCGCAGTATAGGCTAGAATACAGAAAGAGTGAAAGGCAGGCGCTAAAGAAGTTAGACTTATGTAGTGCTTCGCGAGTGCGATTAAAAGCCGCGCCGCCGGTGCCGCCTTCGCTGCGCGCTTCCCATCGCCGCCGATCACAGCGCCGCCGCTACTTTCGCCACCGCAATGGTAGTGATGGTAGCTCGGTTATGGCTCGAGCTCGGTCGCCACTTTCAAAATCGACATAGAAAACGTGTGCGTCTGAGGGGGCGCTGGTTACTTTGCTTACATGAACTTTTCGTCCATCCATTGGTTTAGTACGTGCATCGCATACCACCACAGGGGCGCGCACTGCGCAGTTTGTTGGCGCGCTGTTCACCGTGTTCACATTGTTGTTCGTGTTCTCCGGCACCGTACGTGGTTTTCGTCAGCGCTCTCGCAACTGCCTGCCAAGTCTGTCACCTCGCACACATCACAATCAGGTAAGCAATACTTCACTGTTTCGATCATTACCTATCTCACCAATAGTCTCATAAGCAGCTAGTTATAAGGCGCACTCGCATGCCGCAGGTCATAAAGACTAAACACGGGTTTGCCATGCTTGCATTAGGGATAAGATTAAACACGTGTTCGCCATGCATGCATTGCTCATACATACCTTATTACTAAATTAGGTGCAGGAAACGGTAGAGGCAGTAGCTGTAATTTTACTGTGCGTAGGCATATTTCAATGCATTCTGTTGATTCGGAGTGACTGCCTTGAGGCACGACCATTGTGCTCGCGTATTGCGATGAAGCCTGATGCTGGGCTGCATCTCTAGTCTGAGGATGTCACAGCTCAGTTTTAGCACGCAGTCATTAGTAATTTCACCAATACCCAAACATATGGCTGTTATAAGGTGCACTCGCAAGCCTGAACCGCAAGAGTCGCATGCACCAAGCTTGTACGTGTCTTTGTTGTCTTATCGAGGGCAGGCAAAGCACACGTGTTTTCGATGCTTGCATAGCTTGCAAGTCGTACATACATTACTACAAAATAAGGTGAAGGAGACGGCAGGGGCAGCCACTGTCACATGCCTGTGTGTAAACTTATTCGACCGTATTTTGCTCAATCTGAGTGACAGCCGTGAGGTCCGATTGGTGCTCGCATTTTGCATGCATGTTCTGTTGCGTCTTTATTGAGTTGCATGTTCAGGAAGGAGTACTGCTAGCAGTCCAGTTCTTTGGGATTGCACGACACGTTGCTTACACTCGACAACGGTGTGAATTTTCACGTCACGTAGCCGTATTGCATAGTTAATTGCGGCATCTTTGGAGTTTGAGCATGTCAGAGCTCAGGTTCGGCACGCAATCATTAGGGATTACACCAGTGCTCAAACACAGGGCTGTTATAAGGTGCATTCGCAAGCCTGAACTGCAAGTCACATGCACCAAGCGTGTACGTGTCTTTGTTGTCTTATCGAGGGCAGACAGTGCTTTCCATGATTGCATAGCTTGCAAGTCGTACGTACTGTACTACAAAATAAGGTGAAGGAGACCGCAGGGGCAGCAACTGTCACGTGGCTTTGTTCATGCATGATCAGGACTATTAAGCATATTTCTGGTTGTCAAAACATACTCCTATTATTTCACAAGAGTCGACACATGAAGGTGAAGTTTTTGTTCTACTCTCAATCGAGATACTGTGTATTGTGCGAAGGATATAGCATGAAGTGAAAAGAGAAAAATTGAAAGTTCGACCTTAATTTTCTCCTAGTAATCAATCTCACTGATGCTTATGTTACATGGGGTTGGGAAATTCATCCACCTAATCAGGGGCGTAGGCAGAAATTGTTTAGGGGGGGGGGGGGTGGCACCTCCTTGATCTGAAGGTGGGGGCCGGGCAGGCAAATGGTAATTTTGCTATATGTATGCATGTCATGGAGAAAAAAGATTTCGACGGGCCCGGTGTGCCACCCCTTAGCTACGCTACTGATCTAAACCACTAAGTGTAGTCTATATTCACATATGTTTCTTAGTTGAGGTCAAGCTTTTTCAGTTTTTGAAGGGTTCCTCAAACACCCCTCCGGCATAAAGAAAAACACATTCTATGATCAATGAACACTGCTAAGCAAAGCTCAGCCATATTTTGTAGCTGTGTGTGGCACATAGAGCTTAACAGCAGAACGTACAGTTGGAGATCAGTATATATAGTATTTCTGAAAATCTTGCTGCTCACTCTGAGCGTGATCAGAGCCAGTTGGGAAATGTCTTAAGTGCACTGCCCCTACTTTTTGGATTTGCGCATCAAAGGCCATATACACGTGCAGAGAAGGCATTATAAAGAGTGTACGTTGTTGCTTCTCGGATGTTTTGATCACTTGTTTTTAACATTCCTTTCAGACATAAACAACGTGCTGAAGTGGCAGTCTGGAAATGTCACTAGCTGGTTTGTGACACTTGTAAATAAATTTTGTGTAAATAAATTCATCCATGTTTTGTTAAAGGTGCATTATTATTCATATGGCATGCTGCAGCAGAGGTGGTGCACGCATGCACAGTACATGAAGACAGCACTAGTGTAGGTTAAAATAGTGCTGTCAAATGTACACGCATGTGGTGTAGAAAAAGTGATGTGTAATTGAATATGATAAAACACCCTACTGTGAGAATTTAGGCGGCTCCATAAACATTCCTATGAAACGTCGGCTTTTCTACAGTGTACTGACGTTTCACACCTTTCCACAATTCAACAAGGGCTTGTGTTAATTTTTCACAAACTAAGTTACTACCGAACCTAAGTTTACTTAATGCTCAGTGAAACAACTCTTTCCTTCAAGCTAAAACTTAATCCTTCAGGACACAAAACCTTAATCAAGCACAGAAAAGCCATTAAATGGAACCAACCGTTTTACGAGGGCTTCAGTTTTCGTTCACAATAACAGAATAATTCACTGGCAGACCGTTATACGGCAACCTTCGTTTTTCTCTTTTATGAATACCGCAAATGCTGTATTCCTAGTAACAGGGTCATGGTGTGTTTGAGGTAACAGATTTGCTGTGTTTGGGATGACAGATTTGCTGTGTTTGGGATGACAGATTTGTTGTTTGTGGGATGACAGATGTGCAGTGTTTCGGATGACAGATCTGCAGTGTTTCGGATGACAGAGATATGACGTGCACGTAATAACAGAAGGATGCTGTGAACGAGGATACAGAAAAATAAATAATGGAGTCTGTGATACGGAGCCTGCTGTTCCTTATTAACAGAATGCCTCTGGCACCGATTTACCAGCAGCTTCTGCCGTGAACTGGGACATTTTTTTTTAGAGTGTAGCTGTTGTAGTGTCAGGGGCTGTCCCGGGACTATGGCAAACGAGGGGGGCGGCATCATGCGCGGCGGTGCCAGAATGATGTTGGGCCTTGGCCCCAGATTCTGCGGGATGACCAGGGTTGGGGTGCCAGGTGTGGCCTTGTGCTAGACCGCCCGGGGAGACTGGGACCAGGTGGTGGCGGTCGGTGCGGGCGTCGTCATGTTTGCGTTGCCGCTCGACAGCTTGGGCAGGATCTGCGGTCGGGACAGTCTGATGTTCGAAACCAACCACCGTGGTCGGGACAGTCTGAGGTGACTCGGTTAGGATGACACCCGTGGTGTCAGCGAACACCCGACAAGCAGCGCTGGTTCGGGTGTCGCACACAGGATCAGTAGGCACTGATGCCGTCATGCTCACCGAGGTGTCCACAGGCGTTGACTACTGTACCAAAGGCTGTTCGTCGGCGATGGCAGGAGTAGCAGGCAAAACAGTTGGCGGCAGACGACACTCAGTCGTGGCACGTGACGTGCACAGTGTCGTCCTGGGTGCCGCGTCGAAAGCGATGTCTTGCGATGGCTCTGTGGTTACGTTTAGCGCGGCAGGAAGTATGTGACGTGGCGCTGCCGATTGCGGTAGGGCTAGAACGAACCCTCGAAGTTGGTCGTATGCCTGCGGCCCTGGAGGAGGCACAACGCATCGCTGAGCAGGAGGAAGCATAGCTACCGTGATGGCGTACATGTCCTGCTGCGAGACGATGTTTCGCAGGTAGAAACCAGCCTCCATCTTGATAAGCCAGATGGCTGGACATCGCGGCCAGAATTTGGGAAACTCCGGCGGCATCAAGATGCAGTGCGCCGTGGATTCATCTGGCCGCAGCGCCATCGTGATAGGCGTGTCAGGGGTCGGTTCACTCGGTGAAAACGTTCGGCGAAATCTTCTGGAAGGTCATTCCAAGGTCCGGGTCACCACTGTAGTGGAGAGGTAGAAGAACGATGCTGCTACATTGACGTACGAAATTAGAGAGTAATAGCTACGCGGCTCAGCAGGCCAGTGCGCCCAGCGGAGAGGCGAACTGCGCATGCGCGGCACGCCGGGGCAGCGAGCGTCTTTACGGAGAGAGTCGCTCACCCGCTCATTTCGTCTCCTCAGCGAAGCGCGCCCAGCGGACGAGCGTTTTCAAGATGGCAGCCCCCAACACAAGCGGCGGCGGCATGTCTTCGGCGGCACCTCCAAGCGCGGCACAGGTTCGGCTGCAGGCGAAAAGGCCCCGGCGCTGTTTCACTACCGAAGAAGACCTAGCCATTTTAAGAGAAGTGGCAGCGAGCAAGCCATTTAACGACGACTTGCAGTGGATTCATGTGATCGAAAACTTGAAACGTGTGCTTCGCCGGGAGCTCACGCTAAGAAGCCTGAAGGACCGTGTCGATCTTTTAATCGGTTACTAGAGGCAAGAAGATACAAGAAACTTAAGAAAGTAAGTACCACTTTTTATGTATTGTCCGCGCAGATAGCATTTAATTCCGCGCGAGAGCTGTCCAACGCGGTGCGCGTTAAGCTTCGCCGGCGACGCTTTAAGCCGTTCGCGTCTCCGACAAACATAGTCGCACTGTGAAAAGCAAAGTGTTGTCGTCCACCTCGAATCTATCAAGTGGCCGCCGTGCGCTCTGTAGCTTGTAAGCTCCGAATCGATGCTTCCACTTGCTTTAGATTCATGTCCTTAAGCTTCTACAGCAATGTATTCGTCCCGATTCGGCATCGTTTTTAAGAGCCATCGCCGTGCCGCTAGAGTGAGCGGGTATAGACGTGTTTAAGAGAGCAGCAAGCCTGCTGTAACATGCACGCATTTCGCTTTGCAGGTCGGGACATTGGGATGCTTTGGGCTTACTCGGACTCACTCACCAATATTTTCTTCAACTGGACTCACTCAGACTCACTAAAATATTACTCACCCGGACTCACTCACACTCACGGGCCGATCTGAATCTGAGTGAGTTTGCCGACCTGTGGACAAGTGTCACACCTCTCAAAAGTAACTTAGGACAAGACTGTGATGCGAGTCATGGCCATGCTTTACCATCTGTATGTACAACAAGGAAGGTGAAAAGAATGATTGCTTTCTTTACCACGAATAAGTGGGAGTTTTGGATAAGGTTAGCATACGACAACTTGGAAATTTTGAACCTCTCTTTACATTGAACACTTGTAAATAGCAGTACCAGAACAGTTCTTATTTTGTTATTACACTAAATGCCAGGATCCAAGCAACGGCTGCGATGTTATCAGTCTTCGAGGATCACCCTGCTGAAGCATAAAATAGGTCATCACTAAATGATGTGTGATAGCATAGAGTTGAAGGCTTGTGTTTGTGTTACGAGTTCATCAAGTGAGCTTTCTATGACACGTGATATGCGTATGTGAACCGACTAACTGAATGGCCTGATTTCCCAAAATTTCCAGGAATCAGAGGCCTCCAAAGCATGGGCTTACAGTTGTTGACTATGCGTCAAACGCATGAATTCGAGCTCCGACAAAAGGAACTTGAAGTCGAAACCAGAAAATTGGACATTGAAGAGACACGGCTAGCTCTGGAGGAGCGCAAGCTGGCGCTTGCCGAAAGAAAGCACGAACATGAGGTGACAAGTCGCCAGCAGGAACACCTGGACTTTGTTAAGCGTGTGGAACAGATGTTTGATAAACTCAGCCAAGAAGTAACAGACCTATCAACAAGAATGTCTGGAAATAGGTGAATAATAAAAAAGTGGTTTGTTGCACACTTTATTCTTTTAATAAGCAAAGGGATTCACCAGTGCCACATTGCAAGCTGCCACTAAAGTTAACGGGCATTCAGGTACGCTTCCAAGGATGGTGGTTGCAGGTCAAAGTATTGCGAGACCTGTGCACCATACAGGCAAGTATGGCAGTTTGCCAGCAATGCACTCGCTTTGGACATCCTTGCAACATTCTGGCGGAAGATCTTCTGGTTTTTTTTTTTTTTGAAATCTACAAAGGCAAAGAGTCCAGCAATTTTTCCGAAGCCCCATTCCACGGCCTGCCTCACGCTGCTCATTGCCTTGTTAAACGCGCATTGCTCCGGTGTCAAAGATGCACCGCCGTAAGGTTTCAACAGTAGTGGCCGCAATGGGTAAGCAGGGTCCCCGTAGAGGCAGTAGTGGTGTCCCTGCACGAGCTTTTCCAGCTTTGTGTATGCCTGGCTGTTGCCAAAGTTGCCTGAAAAAAATTGAAATGACATACTGCGTTAGCACCACCACGCCTGCTGATCAAACATTGGGTGCAGGTGTGGTACAGAATATAAAAGTAGCAACAGAATATGCGAGATGCCCTAGCAGGCTTTCAATGCGTCTGCTTATTTAACTAAATTTATTTTTTTCATCTTACAAGATGGATGCTCAGCAGGGAGGAAGCAGTAAAGCTATATATAGAATTTAAAACAGAGAAGTCCGCAAAGGGAACACCAAAGAATACAGAATACTAGGAATTTGACCTATTTTGTTTGATACTTGGTGTACATGAGTCCCATGGCTACATGGAGGGAAATGTAACTTCCAGGCATATGAACTACCCTTTACTCACCAGCATCGTGCTTGCTGCCTGGATAACATCCATCCAATTGGCAAGTGATGCCATTCGGGCACATTATTGACTGATACTTCAGGGCATGAAATCTTTTGTGCCCGCTAAAGTACAGCTGCTGCTGCCTGGTTGGTCGGCATATAGCACGCGCAGTGCCATCAATGAAGCCCCAGCAGTTGGTAAGTGGGGCTCCTTTAGTGTAAATGGCCTGAAAAACAAACAAAGAAATGTCCACAGGTATACCACAATCTCCAATTTGCACAGCTTCCATTCCGCTATCATTGCTTCTTACCTTCGAGAAATTCTCCAGCGTGTCGATGGTCAGCCAGCTGTGGTTATTCACATCGTCCAGCAGGTGGAAGAATTTCTCATCAATGTGCCTCAGCACCTCTATCGTCAAGGACGATATCGTCTAACTATGTCGGCCGAAGAAGTTCTCAAGGTCCTTTAGTCGGTTTGGGTATGCCAGCCGCCGAAGCGTAATGCAGAGGGCTTCGTCTCCAGGGATCGGCACTCTTTGAGCAGTCATAACCGTTTCCGGAATGCGCAAGGCTACTCGCAGCTTCGGTACGTCCTCTTTCTCAAAACGAAAACATGTCCTGAACATGCCGTTGTCCATGGCGTCGATGTTTAGCAGGCCACGGAAGGAGAGTGGGTCACGGCGAGTCTCGCCTAACAGTGCTAAAAGATCTTCTATCTCTGACCATTTTAGCTCAGACAGAAGCAAATGGTCTTGCAGTATGCTTCGCGGCATAGCGCTAACGGCAACGAAGAGCAAAACTAGCAAAACACACTGCAACAACGATGCCACTAAAAACACACACTTGATTGCTTGGCTTGGCTTCACCTGCAACCTTTCAGCGCCGACTGTTTTATTCGAACGTAGAACAGTCCGTCATGCATTCTAACCACTG
This sequence comes from Rhipicephalus sanguineus, assembly GCF_013339695.2. NCBI lineage: Eukaryota > Metazoa > Arthropoda > Arachnida > Ixodida > Ixodidae > Rhipicephalus > Rhipicephalus sanguineus. The sequence goes on along the minus strand of NC_051179.1, from coordinate 145,780,449 downwards.
CAAACATCAAGCTATGTAACAAAAACGAAAATGTGTTTCTACTTAACACATGCGATGTTATAAAAAATGCCTTTCGTAATATTCTTTTCGCAGTAACTTCAATTTTATTCGGCAGGTGACGCAGCAAAGGCTCTGCTCGATCGGGAGTAACTTCAACCTTGTTCATCAGATGGCGCAGCAATGCAATCCGCTGAAACGAGAGAGGCGACGCTTAGCTATGGTGGCTAGAAGGAGAGGTGTCAGCATCGGCGCGCCGGAGAGGGGGCGAGAATTCATCCAGATGCGGCGGCGCTGCTGTCGGCTCAGAGATGCCTGCGCTCGCGCAGGCGCGCGCGTAGCAGCCGTTTTTCGTTGCAACTATTTCACGTTACCATGCGGATTATATATAACAAAAGCTAGCTGGCACATTTCTGGCGGCTCGCTGCGAAGCGTGTATTGGCAATGAATATAATGTTTTCAATTTACTTCCTTCTACATATATACGTATATATCAGCTACGTTTGCCACTCGCACCCCGAAGCGCTCGAAGATAGGGAATCAAATGGATGACTTGCCGTGAGCTTGACACAAAAACAACGTCCGTGCAGTTTTCATACTGAAAGCAGCGCGCGGCACTGGCAGAACAGTGCAGGCTCCAGTATGTGCCAGCGCACGCCAGTGATAATTCCAGCGTCTCCAGCGCTTCCCAGTGAGCGCCAGCGTCACAGCGGCAAAGCCAGTGGCTCTACCAGTGCGACCAAGCTCTTTCCCAATGCTTTCACCGGCGTCCCAGTGAATTCGAGCGTATACCAGTGTTCCCAGTGCGGTCCAGCGCCAAAGAACGTACTGGTATCACGCTGGGGGTACTGGAACGGCGCTGGTTTTTGCAATAGGGATGTCCGGGCCGCCCTCAGAGTTTTCACACACGAAAGTAGGAGTTAGTGGCAAGTACAATGGTGTGACAGCTTCTGGGTGCCGCTACATTACTATTGTACATTTCGGAAGTATTGAAAATTAATTTCTTGACTTTCTTACCTTCCTAACTTGAGTGAGGGAGCTCATCACTTCATGAAGTCGAGTTTCAACTGTGTTTTATAACTAAAAAGTATCTAGAAACCGTTTTTATTGTAATGCAGAATTCACGTCATAAAAAGGCCAGATATATCAGAGTTCTATAAGCAGTAGCATTGGCCAGTTTCACCGAGATGATTAGCCTAATATAATTTTGGAACTTTGGCATTTGGATTAAACCACTTAGTCTTATGTGTCTGCTAACAGCCATGTCAATATTGTTAACGTGCATTATAACACTGTTTTGCAAGTTTTGCAAGCACTGTGTTGCAAGGTAAAGTGATGTCTTTCTTTTTTTTGCAAACATGACACTTATGAGAGCTTTAATCATATCTTCGTTCTAGCGACCCTTGCCACATCCTTGTATAATGACATGCCTACTCGTGATGTCATGGTCGCGCTCATGTCGGATAACTGCTGCTAAAATGACAAGCTGCGCCATCAAGCTGTTCTTATTAAACTTAGTGTGGTTAACACAGAGCTTGTACTGTTAGGCAACTAGTAAAGGACTGAAAACTTCAAGCTATAATAAAGTAGGCATGGGCTTTTAGGCTATCGTCGAGGGAGAGAGCACTGAGCCCCCTTCCCCTTATTTCCTAGGATAAAGGGGCTGAACCACTCTTCCTCCTTGCTTTTTTAATGATCTAGTGCAACTCTTGGTTGTGCAGATTATGTGGACAGGCTCCTCCTTGCTGTTGAAGAGTTTCTCAATGGAAGCCCTCCTGGCAGCCTTTCAGTGCAACCCCCTTATGTTTCGACGTCATTGGGAGCTGTTGACAAGACTGCAATTGTGGAGTCCCGCTTGTCAAGATTTGCAGGGTATTAGTGACCAAAGAACGATATTGAAACAGTTGAAGGTTTGAAGCAATTTGAATTAAGTTTTCTTGCCATGCCTTTGGTGACAAATCTACGTTGAATTTCACCATCCATAAGGCAACGCACTGGACACTGCTGACATGAACTCAGAGCACAAACTTTCGTCATTGCAGCACGATCAGCACGAGAAGCAAATGGACTCTATTCACCAGCAGCCAAGTGCCGAAAGCACATCCACGTGCTCCCCACAAGCCCTCCCAGCTGTGCCACCACCTCCCAGTGATGAAGCAATTGAAGCGTTTCGTTCACGTCTTGCTGACGCTGAAGCTATGCCGGCAATCTTCATGGTGCACCCGAAATACAGCAATACGTTCGCGCCACCACGAGTGCTAGTGCCTCAACTGCTACGTGACTTGTCACTGGCAGATGCTCGGTCCGAGGACGTAGACACATTGGTTCACCGTGGCGAGGAGTTCCTAACACAGCTAGTCATCAGTGAAGCAATGGTGAAACATGTAGAAAGCATCATGAGAGGACAGTCAAGTTGCCCTAAATAGTTTACGTATCTAGCGGGCAGAATAAGCTTGTCGAGCACATAGATTTTGCTACAGAAGCAGTTATTCTGCCCGCTTCAGCCTTACAAGCCCCAATTAGCGACCATATTTTAGTTTCATACGGATTGTGGCACTGACGGACTTAAGTTATTTTATGTGCCTTCCTCCACGCACAGTTATCGACAGTTGATTAGCCTCCCACCCTGCACCCACCAAGGAGAATAGGAAAATCGGGAGTCAGTCAAGAACAGCAAGCAATGTCAAGAAATGTGGTTTATTGACATTAAAAAATGCACAATTTAAAAATAAGGGATCAGATAAGTTTCTGCTCTTTCAGGGACACTGTTCGTGCAAGGCTGGATATTTAGTGCGTTGCAAGACGAATAAAGCTTTACAGATGCTCAAGAAAGCAGCAATCTGGGCACACATTTCATTAGTAATGTTTCTTTGTCTTTTCGATAGAATATGCTTTGTGACTATGCAAATGATTCTAAGTACACCAGGTGGTCGAAATCAACCCACAGTCCTCCCCTACGGCCTGCCTCATAATATTATTGTGGTTTTAGCGCTTAAAACCTCAGACATCATCATTATTATGATTATTAAGTTCTTAATATGCATTGCTTACAGTTACAAGGCCACCTTCTGGTGACCTCCATCGCAGCACACAAGAGAGCTACTGTAAGAACTATTTATTTGCAGGACACATCCATACTGCCTTTGGGTACTTTACGGCGTCTTGACAGGGTGTTTATAGTGCTAAATTCCTTGAATTTTTTGAAATTGAAAAGTACGTTTTCAAGGCCCTTGGAATTTTGTTGAAGGCCCTGAATTTTTTACAAATGTTCTTATATTTACTACGTGACCTCCTTTCTATGGTAGACAAACGTTCATCTGGCAAACTCCTCATTTTAGAAACAATATCTCCGCGCAAGTCCACGTTCTGCTTTGTATGATTCGCGCAGCTTTGTAAATCGCAAAACCGCACTGTGAACATTGGCAAGATGTATAATGGTGCTCAAAGATGGTTCGCTACGTAGGCATACTTCATGCAGTTGGTGCCTGGTACTCTCCACATAAAGACACGTTATCCATTTCTTTACAGGAGGGCCACTCGTTCCTGTTCCTTCCACTCTTCTGCTTGTGTTGGCGATGCTTTTCATGGGTTCTTGCAAGCCCTAGCTGTCCACATCAGCCTTGTCACCAGTACAGCTATCAGGACAGACTGAGGAAACTCATGCAGCAACTGGTGAGAGCACTGATTATGTTTCTGATGAACATTCCTCCCAAATTAATACAGCACGAGTGGCAGCGAATGCAAAACCGTGTAAATACCGGCAACTCTATTAAAAGATATTCTATGCAACTTGGAGAAATGGCAAGCTTAGAAGAGCCAACGTTACAAGCAGCAACTGAAAATGCAAGAAGCTGAAAATGCTAAAGCACATTGCAGAAAGTGCCAACTAATATGTTTAGCAAGTAAACCAGGTATCTTATGGGCTTAGCATAAAACAGAACCTCGCTTTGCTTTTCGCAGCCTCTGTTATTGCCAGCAGCCCAGGTGCCCGACTGTGGGACGCACACTCATAATGCACATTCGACGATATCGGTCAGCTCTGGGTAATTAAAAGCTTTTTAGAAAGTAATTTCAAAACCATAGATTATTAAATAAAATGTATGGTTTAAGGAATGATTGACTTGAATATGAAACAGTAACCTGTTTATTTCAGTAAACTTTTGATTAATAGGTAGGCATTAACTGTATTTTTGGTTGTGTTGCCACTTTTGTCTGAATAGCATTCAGGTGCCCAAAATCTTTGTTTACACGAGTCACAGGCTTTAATCAGCTGATGTGGTTGCCTTTTTTGGTGCCTTAGTTGGTTTTTACAATGTCTTTTCATGCTAGAGAACACTTTTGTATGCATACTTCGCACCTTGCTATTTGATCACTATTGAAAGAAATATTTTTTGCGGTCCTTTGTGTCAGAACAGCGTCGTGGTGAAGTATCTACCAGTGACACTGCCCCCTGTATCTTTCCGCTTCAGTATTCTTTTTCGGTGGTTGCAGTCTTTGACATTTCAAACGCTTTCACATCTGGTTGACTGATCAGCCCGTTCTTTTTTTCAGTCTCAAAATAATTAGCTTGCTTGTTTACGCTGGTTCAAAAAGTTCTGCGCTCAAATTACTGACTTGTGCAGAAGCCTGGGCGAGCTACTTGGTGTTATACGTCCACATGCTAACTTATGAACTTGTTTGTAATTGTGTTATAGGTACATATTGATATACCAAGCCGCCGTGCGGTTCCGACATTTGAGGAAGTCATGTTTTCTTTCAGAGCATCTTTTGTTCGTTGTTTCAACGAAAGCCTTCCGGTAATGAAAGTGGTTTTTATGCAGTATCTTATGGTGATATTATGTAAAGATTTCAAGAATGTTTACAGGCCACCTGTTAGCTAGAACTTCCCATGTATGCTGCTGCACATGTTGATCGCGACACGAATGATGATGATGATGATATATGGTGTTTATTGGCGCAAGGGCCCTTTAGAGGCCAAAGATCGCCAGGACATGATGTGGGATGTGATCAATGATGTTAAGCGGCTGTATAGGGGCCTAAACTTCCGCGCGCTAGGGCGGGTAAAATATATACGTACTAAAATCACGAGTGACGTGAAAGGTGCATAGTGAGAGTGAAAGACATGTCGTTGTGGTAATAAAACGGTTGGGATATGATGTGAGCACGACTGCCTCCTCAAGGCCTCTGAGCCTAAAGGCCGGGAGACAGGTACGTTCTGTAGTGTAGCTACCACGGCAGCAACCTCTTTTCAGAGGTCCTGCTACGGATTGGCTGGGATATGACGTGAAAGCATAAATATCATATAAAAACGGGAACAATTACTCATATTTTAAAATTGGTTCTTTGCCTATGAACATCCCAGGATGCAGCGGAATTTGTTCCCTGTAAGTGCTTTTTCCTGATATCGTCTAATTCACTGCACTGAATGAGAATATGAAGGACAGTGAGTGGTTCACCACATCTATCACACACAGGTCGATCACCACCAGAAAGAATGTATGTACGCGTGATTTACGTGTGTATGTCCTATTGGTAGCCTGGTAAGTGTTGCTTCTGTGCAGCGTGACTGATACTGGCGCCCAATTCACGATATGTACGTGTCTTGATGAGATGAAGTTTGTTTTGTGTTTGCCTGTCCCATGACCGCTGCCAATGCTCTCTGAGCTTGCTTTTAAGGAAGGGATTTAGGTCAAGCTATGGATGCATTGGTGGCAGCGTTTTCGTGGGCGGAAGCAGCTAGCTGGTCCGCCAACACCCTGGCATCCAGCACACTACGACATGCTGTTTGAACGTGTAGACCGTGCATAAAATTGTGTAGACCGAGACAAGGACAGGGTTGTGTTTTTAAGTTTTCAGAGCTTTCACCACGCTTAGGAAATCACACACTCCACTTTGTAGTTTTATTTCTTTGATATGTTTCATGGCCGCAAATATCGCATATGCCTCTGCTGTGAAGATGCTTGTATTGGTACGCAGAACGCCTACATCTGAAAAGGATGGACCGACCGCGGCGTAGGACACAGAAGTGTGAGACTTTGAGACACCGGTGAATTCTGGAAAATATATTTGTGCTCGAGTTCGAGGATGTGTGTACGGATATGTGGAGGCACGAAAGAGCAGTGCTACTTGAAGTACAAACACTAGCCACATACACCAAGCAGTGCCATTTGTGAACATATTTCGCTTTGCAATATCGGTGCAAGTACACCATTTATTTTATTATAAGTGTTTTATTTATACCAAAAACTCACATTTACATAAAAATGGCCAGACATGAAACGTTTCTGCTAAGCCTACAGCTGTTTACTAAACTGCGATAAACAGATGTTATACAAACGTGTGGATGCTGAAGCTGTCAGTATCTTTGTTTTGATGCCCCTTGTCTACAAAGACAACATTACTGCTTAGAGCAGTAATGCACAGTAATAAGAAAACACATGCAAGGAAGCTCCCTGACCGTGATGGCTACATGCGCTCTAGGCCATCAGAAAGCTTGGAGCAGCCAACGGAATACTAATGGGAATGCAGCAGGTAATGTGCTACTAGCTGCAGCCATTTTGTTCAGTGGTGCCAGTGCTGTTAACGTTTTGCGGATGCTGGCTTCAGTGAGCATTGAAGTGTTCACTGCATCATTGTACACCGTTTACAAAAAGGCTTCTCTTGTGCCGCCCATAACAAAAGTAATGCAACATAGGATTCCACAGAGCCGGAACCGTGTAGTTTTGCATGTGCAGGTCTTCTTGCCTCTCTTGTTGAAGCCTGGAAGGGCCGGGAGCTACGTCTGCATGGAGATGACCGGTGTGATTCGCCGGGGCACTCGACCAAGTACCTGATCAACACGTTCATAGACGCAGAAAGCAAAGAAGTCCTCAACTTCACTGAAGCGCAGGTCGGTCAGCTGAAACAATTTTTTTTTTCAAATTTCGCACTGTGTGTGTTTTGAATGCTATAAATACTTTTTTTATACAGAAACTGCAGATGCGAGTATAAAAGGACTAGAAAAAGTAACTTAATTCTGAAGTCTACATTTAGAGTAAATGTACGAAACAGTGATCTTAACAAGTATTCAAGTACTTCGGAGTACTATGACCTGTACTCTAGCTAATATAATACATTGTGCATCGATTATTCACAGCAGTGGTTAAAATTCTTTATTATGTTTGTGCAAATAAATTTTCGAAAGAAGTTTCACATGGGCAAGGTTTCAGGTGTGTGATTTAATACAGTGCAATAGAAATGTGTATTGCTACTGCTCAGGTAAGAACAACTGCTGATAATGGAGTTGAATTTCAACTGCTGTGCACAAGTCTCACTTAATATTTTTGCCTGGTGCATTACTGAACTTCTTTGTTGTCGTTGAAGGATCCACAGGTGAAAACAAGCCCGCAAATGGAAAAAGTGGTCTTCGAACAATGCCTTCGTGAAGTGCGGTCCAAAGGCTTCAAGGTTTCGCCAGTTACCACTGAGACTCCCTGGCATTCGCAAACACACCAGGGAGGAAGAGCCAGGCCTCAAGCGTAACCTGGATAGCTGGCATGCTGTGAAAGGTTAGTAGGCTGAACACTTATTGCACTGTAAATTGTGACCTGGAGCTTCTGCCGATTCATAACCTACATATAAAGATATGATACATAATTTTGTAATAGCGGCCACTACTTGGACAATTATCCTATGCAGAAAGATGACTGCATAATTTTTTCCTTGCATTTTGAAATACAGCGTCCACATTCATGACAAGCTGGTCTAAAAGGTCCTTGCAACAGCTTTTCATGTAATCATCAGATAACCTCAGTACAGGAGTTTATTGCATCATGGATATCTTGCACACACAAATTTCCGGAATCCATCAAGCATAAGCGGAGTCGCCGGGACTAATCGCAAGCTTCGATCGCTTCCTCTCCTCTTTCGCCACGACGAGTCCACAAGGAGAAATGACAAATGGGCAGGAAGCTCCATGAGCGCAGCTCATGGCCCAGAGCATTTCAGAGACGCATCACACCACCACGTGGTGGCACGCCGCGAAGAGTGTAGTACCGCTGCAGCACAACCAACGTAAATGTTGTGTCAATGAACGGCCGAGCCCCATGGGAACCTGGCGTGCACTGGCTGTGTGCTGTGACAGCTTGACTGATGGATCGTAGCCAAATACAGATAATGCACGTTGGAATGGTTTCAATCGGCTAAACACTAAGCTATGTCTGCTGAGGCATCTAGCTGATGTGCACTGACAAATCTGCCAGCGGTTTTGGAAATTAGAATGCGCATCGGTAGTACTCTAATAGCATGCACAGTACGAAACAAAGGACCGACTCCGATACAAAGTGTTTGAAATAGTAAGGGTGTGCTATGCCAACTGTCACCTTTCATGAATGTTGGCGACTACAAAACAGTAAGTCAACCTTTGATTGAGACCGGAAGTACGAAGAAACCTTGAAAAAACTGCGCAAAGACAGGACGACAGAAAGCGACACGAGGACGGGCGCAGCGCCCGTCCTCGTGTCACTTTCCTTCGTCCTGTTTTTGCGCTGTTTTTTCAAGCTTTAAGTCATGTACCACCTAGCCCGCCTTTCGCCACTTCTCCAGTGCCTTAAACGTAGTAAACTATCACCATGACAAATCATCCAACTTTATGCACTTTTGTGTATTTCAGGTCTTTTGTGTATTTCAGGTAGCAAAAAGGGCTGGCTGTACCATATTGAATGGCTGGATTCAATCTATATTAAACCACCTTTACTTCAGTGTTGCAATTTCCGGGGGTAATGTAGCTCTTCCAATCAGCATGTGGAAGAGTAAGTGGCTCATCACATGAACAAGGGTAGCTCTGGGCAATACTTATCGTGCCACTATCTTGCTCTGTCTGTAAGCCACCAACACTGCCAGACTCTCCCAGTGAAAATGAAACTTAGAAAATTCACAAAATTACGCTATTTATAACAAAATTATGCAGGTACCAAGCAACTTGCACACATTTGCGTTGCAAAGGGCAAGAGTGCAGGTATGTGCTAGTCAAATATCCAGCAGCACGTCTTTCAGCAGTTCAGCAGTGCATTGCTGACAATCACATTAGATGAAGATCTTAAAATTTATCTCCTCGTGTTAAGAACAATTTCCTCGAATAAACATTTTATAACACAAATTAAAAGTCAGGTGTGCATAGTGAGCCTTCTCATAGTTATTGTTATCTGGAGGACTCGATGCGTAATTTAGGTCTGAACTCCCTAAAGAAAGTTTCTTTATGATCAGTTCGGAAAGTTGTTTTTCAATTACTTGTAACAGTGTAACTTTGTTTGTAGCATAAAGTACAACGAAAACCAGAGAGCTAACAAATTTCATGGCTGAAAACTAATGTGGAAACAAATTCTGATAAAAGAATCTTCGTTCAGTGAGCGAATAAGCACAGAAAATAAATATGTGCACTTATGATGTCAATTAAAAATACGCCAGTAAGATGTTATGAAACAAGATTTTTCGTTTTAGCTTGTTTCACATTTCATGTTTTAAAAACTTACGTGAAAATTTTTAATTTTTTTGGAGAAGCTTCACAGACTACATTGTATAGAAATATATTTTGATGTAACGTCATTTGCTGCTAACTAGCTCAATTTTTAAGGAGTCAGCGATTATCACTTTTTCGGTGTGCGATATTTCATGTGAAATGATACAGGTCTATTAGAGCACAAACACAGCAACTTTCTACGCACAGTCAGATGATTGCGTCTCGGGTTATCAGTGACTGCAATGATCTATGAACCGTCACACTGACGAGAAGGAGCCCGCATACCGTTTTCTTAGTGCGTGTCACGTGATATTGCAAGCCTTACAAGCCATATTGAAAATCTCCACAGGACCATATCACTGTTGCCCACACGAACAGCTGAATTTTTTTTCGGCATAATGCTTTCTTAGCAGATTCTGCAACAAATTGCTCACGTTTTATGAAGGTGGAGTACCGTTTGCTGAGGTAGCATTATTTAGCTGCACGAAGTTTCTCTATGTCGTGCCTGTTACTTTTTAGAGGAAGCGAAGTTTACAAGAAACTCTGTGAGACAGTTTTGAATGCTCGTCTCCTTAAAAACATCGAATAACTGTCCTCGGATGCGCAAATATGTCTGGAGTCTTTACATTCCCTGATTCGTTTCGCTCCAAAGTCTGATGCGTATTTACCAGCTTCGATGTCAGCAAGGTGAAGCTTAGTTTGCATTTATACTCTAAAAACTGCTCGTGCTATTATCGCTTTGGTTCATTTTGCAGAACCATGCTTGCAGTCTTGCATCATAATGTGAATACTACCCGTCAGCAAGCTTGTGGTAGTGACGGCAACGCTGCATTCCGACGGAAGCTGCTGAAGTCTAAAAATGGGAATGAAGTCGTCTGCCCAGTCAAAGAAAACGCAACTTATGGTAAGTTTCTTTGTCAAAACGTGTAATGCCCTTGTGGTTTAGTGGCACATGCTAGTCTGTAACTTTTTTAGATAATCAAAGCTACGTCAGGTAATGGCTTTTTCACTGCCTGGATAAAAAAAAAGAACTGAAGTCTAGCCAAAAAACAGAACAGAGACATATTCTAACACAACATGGTTTGCATCCTGTTACTATGTGCAATTTTGCAGAATATGTCCAGCAGCTGTTGGAAGCAGTCATGGAGTATAGCTGCAACGAAAGTTACAGGAGTATGAAGGAGCTGAGGGCAAATCCTGGACCTCCGCCCATGTCCGCAACGTATGCATGCTTACCAAAGGAAGCACTTGTGGCAAAGCGCATGCTACGTTTCAAAGGCGGGGGTTCAAAGCCAAGCGCCTCACGTATACTGATGTCCTTGTGACAGATATGGCCCGAAGTTGTAACACTAAAAATGATTTACATGGTGCACTATGCAAGATTTGTGCGTGGGGTGGGACCATCAGAACATCTTTGGTCTATTAGCTTCGAGCGCAAACACCAGAAGCTGAATAAGCAAGTCCTGTGTGTGAAGAACTATAATATAACATCCACATTTTAAAAGCGCCATCAGCTGAAACAGAGCTTTCAGGTGCACTTCTATGAACTATGCGATGCCTAAATTTCCTTCATAAAGTAAGCCTGTTGATGTCAGCCAACTTCTGGCACCGTCATTATACACCACGGATGAGAAACATATGTTGACAGAGATTCCTGGAATCTATCTGCATAGAAATATCAAAATATATTTTTTATTTGTGTGACGTTCAATTCTCTAGATATGCTCAACAGCAAGTTCTCTTGAAATGTATTTCTAGTACAGTGGGCGATATTTCTATTACATATTTCTATTTTATGTTTCAAGCCTTTGCCTCAGCTGATGTACATCATTGAAGCCACACGCCAAGCAAGAGGTTGTGAATTCTTATTCGCAGTGCCATCACTCCACAAGTAATAAACGACCTACTTGGACATATTAAACCATCTTGGAGCCTTTTGAAAAAAGTCTGCAAGATTCTGAAGTCTGAGTTGTGGCACCAGTTTCGCTACTTTCACTGTGAAAAGGTTCTGCAAAATTTTCAAGTTTGAGTTCTGGCGTCAAGTTCCATTCGTTCATGACTGGCTAGAAGCAGCCCAGGACGACATAGATGGTGGTTTTGTTGAAAGTCAATGAGAAAAGTTTGCCAGCCATCAACAAAAACTTTGGCAGCGTAAGGAAGTGCCGAAAGGTCTAGTCTAAGTAAACGTCTGCAGGAAGGTTGGTCTCACAGTGCTTGCTAGGGCAGCAGAAGTTTGCAAAGACTGCAACCTTTGTGTGTGTTTCTTCACAATGACGCAATAGCTTGCTATTACTCTTCCTTTTTTTTCCTTGGCGTAAGTCTTGATGGATAGATGTTTATCATGTGCACTGTAAGGCCTGTGCTGTGTAATATGAGTTGAAGCAGTGTTTTTCGCATTACTTTTTAATGTCAAGAAGACTTGACCCTAAAGGACGAGTCTTGATGTGTATATGTGTATCATACGTGTACCGTAAGGCCTGGGCTGTATATGAAATGTAGTGTTTTATGGAATATGCCCTTATATATACACCGGTCATAACTAGTCGGAGCACTATGGCAGAGGCCGGCTTACAGTAGGAGTTGGGAGCGTTCCGATTGTAAGCCTGCACATTGTCCATGAGGCGGCACACATCCGCCTTCATTACTGGGATGCAGCATCATTCTGGACTATTATCAGTGAGGGTTAAAAGACCGTTGAAGCAAATGATCCCTTCTCTATTGAGAGTTGGACGGATCTTTGTCAGTACTTAGGCACCGATATTTTTAGATAATGCTTTCTTCATAGATTCCCGAGTCTTGTTCCCAAGCGTAGTTTTACATTTTTTACCATGTTTTACCAACTAGCACCCCACCGCACGCTCCTTCAAAACATATCATTTCTCCTTACAGCATCACGTGTGATATATATTTCCTAAATCTTAAACAATATAAAGAGAATACTTAGAGCTAGAGGACTTTTTGGTAAGAGTGTCCAGTAATGCCATAGCTCACACTGCCTTTAGTGTGAGCTTATAGACACTTCATAAACTCTGTTGGGATTCACTTCATATATGGAATGTTCATTTACCTGAATGCATTACAATAATTAAACCTCTTTTAGGAGTGAAAAGGAAACTCAAAGTGGCATCCAGAAGTAAAGGATGTGAGTCCATAAAGCCCTGGATTCAGAGCATCACCAATCATTTGTATTGGGTAGCTGCAATGGGCAAGGGTGATGAAGAGCTGACACTGAGCATGTGGAGGAGCTTATTGAATCACCTCTGCAACATTCACCACAGGAAGGATCCTATACAGAATGCCTCCACGGACCACTTGAAGAGAGACTGGACGTCAAGAGGTGTGTCCTTTTATATATAACCACTTCTTCATATTGCACTGTTTTACTCATTTTTCTGCATCCTGTCCTGCCACAGCTCACACTGCCTTCAGTGTAAGCTTATAAGACACTTCATAAGCTCTGTTAGGATTCACTTCATCTATGGCAAGTTCATTTACCTGAATGCATTACAATGATTAAACCTGTTTTAGGACTGAAAAAGAAACTCAAAGCGGCAGCCAAATGTAAAGGATGCGAGTCCATAAAGCCCTGGATTCAGAGCATCACCAATCATTTGTATTGGGTAGCTGCAATGGGCAACGGCGATGAAGAGCTGACACTGAGCATGTGGAGGAGCTTATTGAATCACCTCTGCAACATTCACCATGGGCATGAAAGCCCTTATACAGAATGCCTCCACGGACCACTTGAAGAGAGACTGGACGTCAAGAGGTGTGTCCTTTTATATATAACCACTTCTTCATATTGCACTGTTTTACTCATTTTTCTGCATTCTATCCTGCCACAGCTCACACTGCCTTCAGTGTAAGCTTATAAGACACTTCATAAGCTCTGTTAGGATTCACTTCATCTATGGCATGTTCATTTACCGAATGCATTACGATTAAACCTGTTTTAGGACCGAAAAAGAAACTCAAAGCGGCAGCCAAACGTAAAGGATGCGAGTCCATAAAGCCATGGATTCAGAGCATCACCAATCATTTGTATTGGGTAGCTGCAATGGGCAAGGGCGATGAAGAGCTGACACTGAGCATGTGGAGGAGCTTATTGAATCACCTCTGCAACATTCACCATGGGCATGAAGGCCCCTATACAGAATGCCTCCACGGACCACTTGAAGAGAGACTGTATGTCAAGAGGTGTGTCCTTTTATATATAACCACTTCTTCATAATGCACTGTTTTACTCATTTTTCTGCATCCTGTTCTGCCACTTAAAACCAGCAACTATCTCCAGAGCTGAACTGCAAAGCGAAATTGAAAACTCCAGCTTTAGTCGCATATTGTCATTAACAGTGAAAGAAGCCATGAAGATCCTTAGCTAAAAGCTTTATGGCGCAACTACTTGTACCAACACAAGCTGTTGATGCAACACATTCATAGGAGCATTTTTTCATAGACTAACAAAACATTTATATTGTGCTTTGAGCACTGGCAGTAATGTTTATTAATGTTATCCTTTTGAAAATATGTGAGCTCTCTTACACACTGCCTTGCACATTTACCACAGTTGTACTGCTTTCATGTTAAAAGACTCGCAGGCCTTCAGAAAATTGTGGGGCATTCCTGAAAACCCTAGGCTTCTCGCTAACCTTTGCCACTTGTCTCCCAGAGCCCAAACGTCATCGTTGGAGTCATTTAACAACGTTCCCACCCGTATTGCTCCGAAATCGGTGGCATATTCTGAAGATGGAATGCAAGCACGGTCAGCTGCAAAATTTATATGAAATATTTTTGGCATGTACGAGTTTAATAAGTGTAGGCAAGTTGTGAAATGCGTGAGCACATTTTGCTAAATAAATTTTGCAAGCCATGTTTCAGCTGCGCTAACCGCAAGATTCGTCCATGCAACTAGAAGCTGAGCACAGTCTACTTTAGTATGTTACTAATTAATTGCATTTCTTCAAAGTAGTAATAAATTGTCATCAAACAGACACTGTTTTTTTTTTAATTGTATCTCTGCACGGACTGAATATGAGAGTATATGCACCGCCCCTTTCTCCTCTGTCCTGATGCATCCAACACAGGGTGTGTTGTGTTGGGCCGTTCGTCGCGACAAATAGTAGTCGAGCCGAAGCTTCAGCAACGATGATACGATCAGGATGGAAAGTTTTATCCTCATGGCGAGAACGAGCTTGTTCTATCAGTTATGAATAGTACGCCGCATTTAATGGCTGCCTTGAGCCAACCGGCGGCATGGTGCGCAAGAAACGTCTCGCGAAAAAGAAAGTGACGGTGGCAATGCGGCTACGTCAGCTCCATCGTACTGAACACTGTATAGTCATACGGCTGGTACGTAAGGCTTGTCTGTGCGGCTGTTCACCAATATGGCCGCCGCAGTAGGACCGAAGCAATGGTTACGTCACGTGTGAGCCATGTATAGAGAACCAGGGCCGGCCAGGAGGCACAGTGGCAATTTGAGTATGCAGTTGAAACATGCCTTTGCTCTAGATTAAGCAAGCCACATAGCGCGTCCTGAAGCTACATGGAATTTTAAAATTATGACACAAGCATACCTGCTATTGGGAAGCATATTTGAGTTGCAAAAAGCTTTCTTCTTTATGTCATGTATTACTAAGATTACGGTATTTATGCACCATTCCAGCAATAACTTCTATTTTTGTGATTGTAACTGTAGGCAGCCCCATCAACAAAGATTCTACGCCTGGAGGCTCAATCAAAACGAGGAGAGCCTGTGAATCAAATAGAAGCTAACAGGGATTTCCAGAGTTGTGACGATGCCTGTGATTTGCGTGGGGAAACTGAAAAATTCAAGCTGGAAAATGATAAACTGAAAAGGCAGCTGCAACAGCAGGAGCCGGAGTTCGCTGCAAAATTGCAGAAGTCGCAGGAAGACCTCGAACAAGCTCTTCGCCTGAACGCAAGACTTCAAGAAGCACTTGCCTCGAAAGTTTTTGCGAGTGGCGAGTGACCTCCACATCGCTAAGGTTATGTTGTGCACGGTAGACACAGCTAGTTCGCGCAGTTGTCTCAAGGTCACTTCACATGTCCTCACAACTTTGAGTGTGACACCTCCCTGCATGTGCATTATGAGGCCTTGTAAGCTGCCAGGGAAAAAGTATGAACTAATGCTGATGTGTACTAGCAGTCACACAGCAGCAGAATTTTCCCCCCTCTTGAGAGAATCAGATGCTCAACTATTTCAGCGGGTTTCGCAAGAAACGTCCCCGGAAGATACGTACCCCGAATAAAAGTCCCTGGAAAAAATGTCCTAATTTGCGCGGTCGGAAAAAACGTCCCCAGACGGGGGCCCTCAAAGTTGCGCCTTCAAGTCACCAATTGTTTACTTCTAATTGTAAAAAAAAAATATCCACGTGAAGATTGCTGCTTACTGAAATTTAATGTGCAAGAAATATATATCTGTATTATTTCCACGGCACAAAAGGCGAGAATACAGACGTGTTTATGCACAGAAACTTCGATCTCACTCCCAAGGGATTTCTGCAGCTATACATTGCTCTTGTACCGCAAGGCGAGGGCGTTGTATCAATTGTTTATGCCTTCATGACAAGGAAAAACCAGGAAGCGTACGAGCCTATTTCTTATAAACACATGTAAGATTGTCACTCTTGCTGTCCGAAAATTTGGTTTGTCCTCACTTGGACCCACCATTATACTCACCTAAATTACCTGTAACGCTGTGCAAAACAATTGTTTGCATATATTTACTGCTCACAGTCATTTGCATGACATGCTGTAGCCTTCGTACAAGTACAGAAATATCTTGTTAACTCAAAGCAGCCAGCACCAAAAAAATTTGAGACAAGTGGTTTGTCGAGGTAACCAAAGCAGAGCGTCTCTGCTGGCTCTTCGTAAAGGTTTAAAGAAATCGAGACATAGCAGAGCTCTCAACCAGCTGCTGTTTGCGGCACAGCTTTTTCATTTAGTGCAGAAAAAACGACTAAGGCTGGCCTGCTTTGCAGTAACTTGGCTGTTTAAAGTTCAGTGAAAATACGGGGTAGATGACAGACAGATCAATATGTTTGTGTAATTTTGTATTCAGGATCCAACGCAGCCACTGCATCCCACACTGCATCTGGGTCGCTTGTGCGCCAGCAGCATAGTAAGGCTTTTTTTTTTTGTTACATATACTATCATCTGTAATTTAACATATGTGACTGGTACTAATTTAATTACTTAATTTATACGTACTATTCATGAAGAGACACTGTATACAATTTTTTACTTTATCAGCAGGCATCCAAGGTTGATTGATTGATATGTGTTTTCTAAATTCTACATCACCCGAGCTATGCCCGCCTCTTTCAGTGTGCATTGGAGACGTCAAACGATGCGTTGCTAAGAGATTTCACTGACGGCACACGTTTTCAAATGCACCCAATTGCAAGTTCTCATCAGATTAACACTATTGTGTATACCTGTCTTGAACACACTTGCGTTTACGCTGGAAGCGCTGAGCAAATAATCCGGATGTCTAACACAAATATGGAGCGGACCCTCATTTTTTGCCTGCTGACATATTACATCAAAAATCTTGAGTACCCGCCTGCTTTCTCACAATCCTTGTCCTGCTGCAAAAGATTGTCCCGCCGGACACAACCGTTCCTCGTGGACTGCTCACAAACCGCCTGAAGAATCTTCTTTTGCTCTTGAAAAAGAAGAATGTGTACTAACCATGTACTCCATTGATATTTTTGTTCGTCTTGGTTTTGTACATCGCTTTCCTGGTTGGATATTATTTGTATACAGGTCACGTTGCAGCATATACGAGTTGCCTTTTGTAGTCCTTGAGAAAGCACGAAGGACATTTTAGTAAAGGACGTTTTGAAAGTAACCTACGTCTTTTCGATTGCTGTATACCTTTGCAAAGGTTGCATTCCGAAAGAAAAGGGTGTAACCTATATAAACAAGATCTAACCTTTAATTTTGTAACCATTAGAAAGGTCACGAATGTAAAGGTTACACTTATGTAACTTTTAGGTTATAGGTGCACAAAAATCTGAAAAACTTCAGCTTTGCACAGGTTACCACATTTAGAGAGTACCTGGCGACCTCGAACGAGAGCTCCTTTCTACCGTGAACGGCCGCCCGGCCATTCAGCGTACCTCAGATTCATCCACGCCAATGTGCGATGGGTGAATCACGACCACATTTCTCAGGTCTGGACTATCAACGCGCGTATGCCCAACTGAAGTGGAAGCGCGGGTGCGCGCTAAAAGCGCGCCAACAGCAACAACAGCAGCAGCAGCTGCTGCTCGAGGCACCACCAGCCACCCCCGAGCCAGCTGTTTCAACTACGGCCAACACTGTCGACCCCTCGACTACGCAAGGAGAGGCGATAGATGCAACCGCGACCTCACGAAAAGGGGACAGTCCCACTTCCTGGCTGTGCCAAAAAATGCGATCGCAGGATTTCTCTCCGGATTTTCCTGCTACGCAACGAGTTTGCGCCTATCACCGGCACAACCTCGTCGTCGTAGACACACACCTTGCTTCGGATCCCTCCACCCTCCTACAGGTGGCGACGACCTGCGAAGTTAAAGTGAAGTGCAAACAGCTCATCAACAATAAATGCGTTGGCATGGTGTTCGGTGTCGACCAACGCATTGATGTCAAGGACTACGCGGCAAACATCACGTCACCAGTCCCCATGACATCGTGCGTGCATCAAGGCAAATGCCTCACGATGGAGCGTTTTAGTGCTGGGTATCCGGCGCTTGGGGACGCACGGGGTTGCGTACCTAAGCAGAATGCCTTATAGTGGCGCGTACCCAAACGCAAGCCGCGCGAAGATCACACGCGCTCGCAGTGCCATAGCGTCTTGTCACGTATGGACTGGTTTGTGTTTTTTTATTATTTAAAATTTTAAACCAAGCATACATGATGGCATAAAATGAATTGCTTCCAATCAAATATTCTTAATTAATATGGCAAGGTTATCAACCCAAGACAAAAAAAGTTTATGTGTTGCGATGGTTGCGACTGAAGCCGGCGCCAAACAATCCAGAAGGCTGGTCGTAGTCTGACAGCGAGATACACGTGCATAAGTTGTGGCTGTGTCGGCTGTGTGTGCGGCGACGTCTTTATCCCTGTACCGTGCCAGTTCATGATGCCCCCGTTGTGTTGTCCGCGTTGCAGCGTGCTGTGCGACCAGCTGCTGTACCTTGATCTCTCTTGGTCGGAGATAGAGGATTTGTTCCTCGGTTACCGCGTGCCGAAACAAAGGGTTGCTAAATCAGTTGGTGGCCACATCAACGTCGACGGAAGCTGTTCCGCTTCTGCATGGACGATTTGCCAGTGCTGACGGAGGCCTTGAAGATCCCAACTATCTGGAGCAGCCAAGGTGTCACCGTATCGGGACAGGTAGCCCTTTTGATGGGGTTGCGCAGGCTCGTGTACCCCGATAGATGGTGAGACTTGGAGCCCATTTTTGGCAGTCACTCGTCCGCGCTGTCTAATATTGTCAGCCATTTATTCTACCACATCGACAGCACCTTCGGGCACCTGCTGGCGGATCTCAACAACCACAGCTGGCTGACCTTGAGTGATCTGGAGCAGTATTCCGAAGTAAGCACATAAAATTCGTATTCTATAATTTCTCTAGTGCACGCACGTTCTAGCCCTGCTGTAGTTCTTGCTCTTTATGGAAGCTTTGAACTTTTTTTTTTTTTTACTAGTGCTGCGCGCGCAAACCTAGTACTTCGGTCGCAAACCTATTTCTGTTGCATTACTTTTCCCTAAAGAATAGACTCATGAAGCTAGTGTTCAATGCGTATATTTCCTTCACGCGCGAATTGTGATTGACTGTCTTCAAAGGTGTTAAATTCCTACAGCATAATTCTAAGGCACTCGATAATACATTCCATGAAAGGAAATGAATATGTCGGTTTGCGCGAGTTTCAGTAATTAATTGAAAATAGCGTATAATTAAATATTTAATTATTTTGCAGTCAGCCATGATCTATTTTTACGTAAAAAGAACGCAACTGTTGGATCAAAATGCATTAGTTTTTGCTTGTGTTCATTTTGTGCAAAGAAAAATTGTTTTTACGTTGCCCTTAGAATGCGGTACGTCAACTCAGTAGTCGAGCATCGTAGTGCCTTCGCCAAAAAAGTGGTCGGCTGCCGTCATACGCAGTACATTAAGGACAATGAAAGACACATTGACTAAGCAGAGAGTTCAGTTCATCATATGCGCAATGTATGTTGCTCTGTTTTGGCCACTACTCCACAAAGAGCTGGCAAAAACAAATTGCATCCCCTTATGTGGACATTGCACCTCAAGCGAATATGCAAGATGTTGAGCGGCATGCTTTGTTTGCCTCTGCAGGCTGTCTACGACAGAGGTGCACCCCTGCGCAACTGCTGGGGCTTCGTGGATGGCACGGAGAGGCCCACTTTCTGCCCTACAGTCGACCAGCGGATGAACTTTTCAAGCTATAAAAGAGCACTCTGAGAAGTACCAGTCCATTATGTGTGCAAACGGGATTGTGTGCCAGCTTGATGGGCCATATGCAGGGCACAAGCATGACACCGGGCAGTGTACCTTCATTTAACATACTGTTTGTAAAAGTATTATAGTTACGAATACCAGTATCACAATGTGCCCGGGTGATCGCACTGAAGCACTACCGGGATCGTTATTCTCATGATCAATTTGCTCCCGGAAAGTGTATTCCGAAGCGCCCAGGTCGCGGATAGCTGCAGCTATCCTCTTCTCTGCGGCTGGGCACCGGGACTTGTCACGCTGCTGCTTCTGCTGCTGTTGCTGCTTTAAGGTAGTCGCAACTTTACGAACGGCACTGCTTCTCAGCTTATAGCCACCGTTTTGGGCCAGATGATACATCTGCAAGCAGTCTTTCTTTTTCATCATACTCTTCTTCCGTTCCCGATCTGAAAGAATGCGAGATTAATGCAATGGTCATTTATCAACATAATTAACCTCCCATAAAAATTACAGGCAGCACTCGTTACTGTTAAGTACCGATCAGCCATTGCCCCCAGGCAACACGTACTGCACAGTTTGAAAGTTTCACACGCGAAGTTTGTCCGAACTGTTTGACATTGCTGGGCATCCCGTTTGTATTGTACCGTTGTGTTTGTCGTGTACTTCAATGCATGCGTGCCACGTGTTTATTCTCTTCAGAACTGTATGATGGCAAAAGTAAACAGCCTCTCCGAACATGGATGGTGTTGCGATGGTAAAGTGAATCATATAAGCAGCTCTAAAATACTTAGGCATGCTGATATCTTTCGTTGTGATCGACTTCCGGCATAAAGTTGCTGCGCACAGACCATTCTTAAGTGCATGCGTTTAAAAACAGAAAAGTTTTGGGCCGACTGGTTAAGAATCATGGTTCTGGCGCTCAGACGTGAAGGCAAGAAACGCCCGTGTTCCAGCCGTGTAACCACACACGCTGCCTTAGTCCTTCACATCCCGTTTCTAACCTCGATGTCGCAGATCTCGGCAACAGTTGCCGCAACACATGCAGAGAAACGCAAGTAGGGACGATACGCTCTTGCAGCTTCAAATACTTTGAGGGCTAGCTGAGCCGTGCAAACTGAGCAGAAAAATCATTGCGTGTTCACCGTTGTGCTGTATATCTGTTTGACATTCTTTTGCAGCTTAAATGGACAGAAAGACAGCGAGGGGAAATGATTATTGCGTAAATTTGCCTAAGGTAGTCTTGACGAGCTAATGAAGGTGTGATACATGGATAAGAAGAAAGGAGAGAGAAAAACTCGAAACGCAGTGCCTGATATTGCCACACGCGTTCTTTTTTGTGTTTTGTTACCGGCCCATTAAACGTGTAGCTACTGCCTTGCGCAAATCGCGCCCGAATGTCTGGGAACATTCCAGATTGTAACAGGATCTTCTGTTGGGCTTGAGCGCGCAAACGCGAACAGCTGAGTTTATTCTGGAACTAACGCGGCCACCACAGATAATGCTCCAATGTTCGATGCCGCATGTATAAATGCCGACGCTACTTACAGCTGATCAGATTATCGACGACAGACGCTTTATTCGCCGCTCTCAGTCTACAGCGTGTATTGCTTGTAGTTTGACTTCCCGTTTCTCGGGCAAAGGTTCGCCCAAATAAAATGTTTTGTCTTAAACCCACCGACTGCTGCAGTCAACGTCACGACCACGTGACAATATATTCCATTGCTAGCACGACATTGTTCTTGTTCCATGAATGTAACAAACATAAGTGCTTATTGTGCAGTGCTTGTGATAATGGTTGCAGTGCAAACTTAAAACACAAAAGACGACAGGTAGACTGGAGAAGCACTGGCCTGGATGACTGGGTTGACCTAGTGCTCGTGCACTCCGTGTGTCTGTTCAGCTGTGCAGCAGTCATAAAATCAAGCCGCTTTATCCCTTTGATTGCTTGTGGTGTTTTATTTTTTAGACAGTCCACGTTCCTCGTACGGGCAAGATGCTTCCGGAGGCAGAAGAAAACCCACGCTCCATATCTCATTCATGTGACATTCAATGGAGATGGCAGAGTCCTTGGCAGTCACTGCGAACGTCCTAAAGGGAAAAACAGCTTGAGCCACACGCAGGCTGTCCTGCAAGTAAGTTTTTACTGCAAGAAAATGACTTTTATGAGGCTACAGACCAGTTGTCAGATTTGCCACAGGTTTGGAGGCAGCCTCGCCCTCAACCTTTAAAAGCAAGTAGCTAGCAAGATGTCGACTGGAGAAGATTGGATGAGGGCGGCCGAGACATGCCGACTTGACTTCAAGAAGTTCAAACAACGCAGCGTCGAAGAGAAAAGGAGCAATGTCCTGCTCTTTGCATGTGGCTTTGCTAAGGCTGGAGCAGGTAATGTATCCGTACACCAACATGCATTGCAAAATGTGGGGCGGTTTTTCATTTGGCGCCACAGGCATACCAGCAACCTTCAGCTCCACCTGAATTTACAGTTCTTCTATGCAAGACACTCAAAAGAGGGCGTCAACTCAGTGTGCCAAGACGCCTGCCCGAAGAGATGGTGCCATTTACTAACTCATTAATTACGTTTCATTACCAAACATTTTATTTATTGCTTGAAGATCAAAAGTATGAACGCATAGTGTAGCACCTTCAGAAACCACCGACTGATTTGTTTCCTGTGCGATGCGTCTCATGCATCTGATACATCTTTTCAGCGCACTCGGGCAGCATCACATGCAATGTTGCACATACTGTGGACTCTTCAAGAGAGCTGCACTTCTGTTGAGATTTTCCACATTTAGTAAAATGCATCCGCAATACGTTTGTGAGCACTGGGTCCACAACTCCGGACGGGCGTGCAGTATTGAAAACATGGAAGCAGCACGGACCATGGAAAACAGTTCTTTGACACTTAAAGCAAGCTTTCATGCTTTTCTGTGAGGAAGTTCTCGAAAGCATGTTTCTGTACCGATTAAATGTACCACAGTGCTCCAGTTCAGTCTCCGCGACTAATGTGAGACGCCTCAGTCGGCTATCTATAATGAAGTGAAGGTGTCCAAAACGGGGATTTAGATAGCCATCACAAGATATCGCTGAGCTTGAGGCTTTTCTTTTATTGTTAAATGGAAAAAAGCTTCCAAAAAATCCGTAGGTGGTTTCATAAGCAAAGGTACAGCTGAGGGTTACGATACGCAGTACTCTCACCTCTGCAGTATCTAACATCATCAGTGACGTTCAAATACATACGTGTTGACATCAAGGCTCAACAAGTCAGGACAAGTTGGAAAGCTTGTTTGACATAATAAGGCAAGATTCGGGCACCAATGACCACCCAAGTCCGGGCAGTTTCTGATAACTGTAAATTGTTTGAGTTTCTACAATCACGCGACCACAAAAGTCTGGAAACAACCCGGCACAGGTTGCGAATGCTTTACTGGACACATCTTCCGCAGGCGCAAGTAACAGTGCTTCTTCTGGACTGAGAGGTTATTGAGGATCTGCTTGAGGCTGGTGACATAGATGGTGCTGGCTCTGCCGTTCAGTCAGCTTTCGGAAGCAACCAACTATGTAGTAGAAAAAATGAGCCTTTTGGTCAACTACATGGCTGGCTATGTAGCTAGAAAGTTCAGGACAAAACATTTTTGTGGCCCGTGTGCATCGAAGCTAGCCATCAAAAAACAGGACGTAGCCGACAGTGAAGACACTCAATTAACCAAACAATTAAATTGAGTAGGTTTGCCATATCCTGGGGATGGCTTGCCCATTCTTGTACCGGCATTGCATGCATTTACTTTTTGTTGCTGTACTTTCTTCTTCAGTATCGTTAAGCTTCATTAAGTTGGCTGTGTCAATCATAGAAAAGAACTCACTGCCAAAAATTGTAGTCTTTTTTTTTTTTTGTTCTTACACGCCTGCACTTTTACACTAAGTTGCTGAACAAAGATAGATCTGTGCAGTGGCAAGAACAGAAGCACCTGTATATAGCAAGAACAGAAGCACGCCGCTGAATGCACACCCGACACGCGCAGCGCCTGTCGCCATGTATCATTGCACTTATGTGTGCCTGCTGCGCCCCTGCCTGTCACGCTGCTCCTTCTAGTCACCATACCGTGACTGTGCACTCAGAGTAAGCGAGTGCCTCATTTTAGAAATAAAAGGGCATAGTGCGTGTTAAGATTTTGTTGTGCTGTGCACCAACGTTCGAGACCGTCACTCCTTTTATCGCATTAAGATATCTTGCGTTTTAATTATCTTTGCGACCGCAGTAGGGTCGCGAACTGCCAAGGTCGTGTGAAGCGTGACGTTTACTGTATGTAATGTTACTCTGCAGGTACTACCTTTCTTTACGCTGTGTTCCGTTGAGAATCTGAGCACCCTTTCGGTCCTATAAATAGTATACGAGGTGCGAACGTCACATTAAACGTTCAACCCACGAGACACATGGGCGGCTGTGACAAACACCGCAAAAGCGCCGATTGCTGTTCCGAGCCAACCTATGGAGTCGCGAAAAATTCAAATTCAGTCCGTTAACTACCAACTCACCCAACTTGCCGTTTTGATTCAACACATTCGTCGGTGCCCGTCATCTGAATACTTCAAAATACATAAACGAGCTTCGAATCAGGTGTAGTTCTTATACGAACCGAATTTCAATCCGATTCGAATTCACCATTTGTACCAGTCGGGCATGCGCTTAATGAAGCTTGATGACCTCCCCTCGACTGGCCACCCTGAGAGAGCGCGCGCGCGCCCGTGCGGTAGCCATCAATAAACAGTTCATTGCTTGTCAGCGTCTTGTGTGGTCGTGTCCTTCATCTAAGCAAACTAGAACATGGTGTCAGAAGTGTAGCAGTCGGACCCAACACTGAAGGTGGACAATCTACCACCTCCCAAGCGACATATATTGACAAGTGCACCAGCGGACAACTGGAAGAAATTCCGTCAACGAACTGAACTCTACTTCAAAGCTACCGAGACGAGCAAAGAACTAACGCCAGCACAGAAGGCCGCCATTTTCCTTCACGTCGCGGGCCAAGAGGCAATTGAGGTGTTTACAACTTTCCCCCTATCAGCAGAGCAACGAGAGGACTATGACTATCGTCAAAGCTTTAGAAGAATACTGCATGCCTCGGTGCAATGAGACATTCGAGAAATATGTTCTACGCAGTCGACAACAACTGGAGGGCGAACCATTCAAACAGTTTTTGCGAGACATACAGTTGAAAGCACAGACCTGTAATTTTGGTGAACTAAAGGACTCTATGGTTAGAGACCAGATAGTGTGCAGAATCGTCGACAAGAAGCTACGTGCACGCCTGCTGCAGGAGAAGGACCTAACCCTAGAATCAGCTGTTGAGATCTGCGTGTGGTCATGTCCTTCATCGAAGCAAACTAGTACACCATTGAAAGCAAAGTTAGCACAGACTTTCCAAAGGGCATTAGAAAAAACATCGGACGTTGCGTACTGAACTTGAGCACCTAACATAACAGCGCGAATTATTGTGCTTGGACAATTTTCGCAGCCTATTCGGCACGGTTCCTATGCAACTGATAATCCTCAAGAACTGCGGCTTTTTTTTTTTAACAAGAAAAAGAAGAATACTTGCAAGACTCTGCAGAAAACGCTGAAGAAACATGCTGTTATGGCATTATTGAACTATGCGAGGAGGAGCAGTATAGCTTAGTGTATTTTTCAGGATATGTTGGTTATGCTGTAACCAACAAGCACAAACTCTGCAATGACTGTCGTCACAGTCTAATAGACAGCACAAATTAAGTACTTGAGCTTATTGCACTAAAATGCTATGCACAGCATGGACGCAACCCACTGAAGGTGCCATTGCACTCATCAGTTGATCTCGCAAAGGTGTGCGAGCAACTTTTCCGCATCAATGAAATATAATCAAAACGAAGTCTTGACACCTTAAAAAAGGCGGTTCAAGATAAAGATGTTTCCAAGCAATTCCCTCAGTGACACAGTGTTGCAGAAAAGGCTGCAGCACACTTTTTTTCGTGCGGACTTCGGTTTTCTCTGAAGCAGCGCAACGCACAACTTTTTTTAAGCTGCGACAGTCTCTCGGAAGTGCACGTCACAGAGTGCAGGAATGCGTGTTCACATTCAAAATGTCAATAAAATCACAAATTGTAAGGTTTCGTTTTATGCATGAAGCTTATGATAATTTTATTGGCATTTCTTTAAAAGAGGGTGGTGACCAGTGGTCACTTGGCCTGTTCATTACAATGATGTATTACTCTAATCGAGACCAGACTCCTGGCTGCTTTTTCACACTTGTTTTTGTTTGTAATGACTATTATCTAAGGCTTTATCATATGGATAATGATGATTAGTGGGGTCTTGTGGCGCAAGGGCCATGGGTGGCCAAAGAACGCTATGTATCATATGGAAGTGTGTGGAAGTGCTGTTTTGCACGTCCGGTGACTTGGCCCCTCTAATAAGGTGCGTCTCACCTTTCCTCGCAAGGTGAAACCCAGGTATGTCTCCTACGACGTCCTGCTGATCCAGATGCAGCCATAGAAGAAAATTGTGCCAGCCTGCAGTCGGTGCGGCTCTGTTAGGCATCGACCCGACGCCTGTCGCGGACACAAACTAGACCTTTGCAGCATCTGCGGAAAGGCGGTGCCGCTCAAGGATGGCGCCCGCGCCCCTCTCGAGTACGTCCAGGTACGGAACAACCCGGGAAAAAATTGAATTCCGCCAGTTACAGGTCCAAGTTGCCTCGTTAACGCAGGCGGTGGAGGCGCTTGTGAACCACTCGTCCTCACCTAATCCGAGACCATCCGTGCAGGCGCCGGAGGCGATGGATAGTGCCCCTCACTGAACTCGGGGACACTGCAGCGCTCGTTGCTCCGATTAAGGCCCGTCTTAGCAGCTTAGAGGCCAAGATGGCGTCCATAGTGACCACGATCGAGGATCGATTGCCTGCCACCCTCCAAACCGTTTTCGACTGCATCCCGAGCATGATAGTTGCCCA
The DNA here is from genome assembly GCF_013339695.2 of Rhipicephalus sanguineus. Lineage (NCBI taxonomy): Eukaryota > Metazoa > Arthropoda > Arachnida > Ixodida > Ixodidae > Rhipicephalus > Rhipicephalus sanguineus. The sequence continues at coordinate 145,753,484 of NC_051179.1, read as the reverse complement.
GTTGACCAAACTCGCTCTTCGCACCCACCGTGCTACATAAGCGGTGCCATTGAGCACTTGAGCACCCTGTGCTGACCTTTCAGAAAAGCAATTTTGTGCTCTGTGTGTCCGTAGAAACTGTTTGAATAATCTTCTCAACATATCTTAGCAGGTGAAGCATTCCGAGAGCTTAGAAGACCGTCCACTGAACGTGTTGGTGTTATGCAAGGCAGATGGAATTGTGCTTACCGCCCACAGCACCTTTATGGCAGGAGTGTGCGAAGCGTGCTCTCATATTGGAGCCTGCTTCTTTGCCGGGGACGCAGGTGTAAAAACGAGGAATGAAGTAACATGCACTGGAAAGGACAATGCATGGCTGCCTGCATAAGTTGGACAGGTGCAGTTTAAATGACTTAAAGGCATAGCATTTACACCATCAAAAGAAGAATAAAAGGCTTCTGGATGGCAGACAAGCTTATGTCCAGAAGCATAAGCAAAGAATGGACATTCCATCCCTTTCGCCGGAACAGCTGAACCACTTCTACACTGTTATCAAAAAAGCAGAACAGTGCTTGCAGTATTCTCCGTATTACCTGGATATTGTGAGGCAGTTAAATGATGAGAACCAAAGCAGAAGGCAGACTTTAGAAGTTTGTTTAGTGAAGACTATGTAGCCTGCACTTATGATGCAGCTGTCAGAAAGGCAGAGAGCTTTCTTTCAACATATGCATTGAGTGACGACACTGTCAAACGTGTGCAAGCTTCCGCTCACAAAAGTGGTTTCTGCACAGACCCGACAGAGTGACTGCCTCCATCATGAAAACGGTGTCACACAAATGTAGACAGACCCAACGTGTCTATGCTTAAAGCTCTGATGTGTAGGATTAACGGTGAACATGGTGCCCTCAAAGCCTTTCAAGCTAACGAGAGCTGGCGCCATGAGCATTTCACATACCCAGGTATAGCCTACATCTGAGCACCTCGTACGCATTTGTTGGAGCTATGCCAGATGTGTTTGAAGCATCTTTTGCAGTAAAGGATTGAGCTGAAATGCCCATACCTGCTTCAGGATGTCACCAATTTCAATTTTGCCAGCTTCTGTTTAACTACAGTGAACGGTGTAATGCAACTGCGAACATCTCATGCAAGTCACTACCAGGTGCAGGCACAAATGGCTATGTGCAACGTAGATTACTGCGACATAGATGCCTAGACACGACACCTGCTCCAGGTTGAGGTAATAAGGTGTGACACAGAGTTATGCAACATGTTTTCCAATGCGATGAAGTTTTTTGTCAAAGGAGTTCTTCCCTAACTGTTTAGTAACATTTTACGCGACAGCGGAGTGATGCACAAGAAAGAGTCTGTCCAGTGGAGAGTTGGGCTTGTTAATACACAATTCTGGCACACTGCAGCACAAAAAACACACACGAACGGAACACAAACGATGGTCGGCACTTACGTCGTTTGTGTTCCATCCATGTGTGTGTGTTTTTATTGCTCTGCAGTATGACAGTCTCCAACTAATAAATGTACATTTAGGGCTTTTACTGGTAACTCTTAAAATTTTAGTTGGTATCCAGGAAACAATTATTCCGTAGTTTAATGTCACGAGATCTCACAAGATTTACTATACCCTTGAAGATAGTAAACATGAACTAGGTATTCTCTGTGCGATAAGCATGCTATTACATTTTTTTGCTTTCATAAAAAAGCGAAGTGTGCATTTCTTTTTCAGCGTGATCTGTTTGTTATTTCTTCTGCATGTGAGTTAAGCTGCTTACATGTGCGTCTGACATCACGTGTTTATATTTTATGCATTCAGATGCCCATGAAAAACGTGTCAAGGCGCATGGCAGTGACGTCCCGTATGCCCAGCGCCGCCGGTACCTGAACCGGCGTTCGGCTGACCTTCTCAAGGTGTTAAAGCGCAGCGAAGTGTACGAGGACGTCAGGAGCTTCTTAGAGAAGTGTGAACAGGAAAAGCTGCCTAATCGAGACATCAATAAAGTGCAAGCTATGCTGCTTGTCATGGCCCACGTCGTGTACACAGGGCTCACATGGTGACAAGTGGACGGGCTTTTGAAGGTCGTTAACATCCTCTATGGTATTGAAGTGCTGCCTGAAACACGATGTCGCTACAGGAAGATGTGGGAGAAAAAAAATGAGTTCACTGTCTGTGAACTTCTCTTCCAAAAGGTGTGATTGCTACCTTGGTTCTGGAAGCTTCCAAGGCAGGTCAAGGAAGCTCACCTGTAGTCAGTGCAAGGTGACTTGCATATAAGCAGCAATATCACCGGGGAGAAACCTAGAGCTAATTATCACACAGGAATGATTTGCTTAAACATTTGTTATACCTGTTCCATAGCAACTTTTAGCAAAAGCAAATATTACAGAACACATGTTACAGATGTTGCACATGCTACAGAAGTTATATGGGACTGCGGCAGAATGCACTAACGTAAACATATGCTCGGCGGGTATGAGGGGGAGCACATTTTTGTGCTATTTTGGCGTACAGTTGGATCTGTCCTGCACCCTGAAAAAAAGACACGGACAGCACAAATTGAGAGCCGGCACTGGTTGAAGGACCACGTTTTCGCATTGTAACTGTACATTTGCCAGCCGCCAACTTGCATGCGCTCTCGGATGTTCTTGCCGAAAAACCCTGCCGCGCAGCTGCTGTGTGCAGCGGTTCATGAACAATGCGAAGGATCCGCTACCATGAATTTCCGTCAGACACACGACGACAACTACAGTGACTGCACAGCATCTCACGGCAAGGTTCCTGTGGTAAAACAAGCAAGTAGGAGCCTAAGGACTCATCACTGCTATGTTCCCTTCATTTTAAATGAGATGATAGCCGCAAGACAAACAAGCATAGGGTCTTGCTTCCAGCCGCAGTTCGTTGAGTATCTCCTAATTACCCCCCCTACATGAGAAAAAGAAATACTCAAAAATCTAGGAAAAATCCCCGAAAAGATGTGCTATGAAGCGTGGCAGATGAAGCAGGCGAAGCTGCGACAAGTGATAGACGATGAGCTTATAGTAAACCTTCTGTAGTGGCGGAGGTGCTCCACAGCTGACGCCGACTTGCCGCCATATTCCTCAGGGCAGAAAACGGTCGGGCGCATTGTGGCGTGGCTTCTGCGTTGTTTTTGTGCTAGTGATGTTGCGTGTGGTGCCTCTAATCGAACAGGACAGCTGTGGAAGACGACTGCGACCACTTCTCAAGATGATGACGGGCTCTTGCGCAGCATTTGGCCAGCCCACCATCATTACCTCACCTACTGCTGCTGCCTGTGAAATCCCGGCACCACAGCAGACATCAGCATCCCCGCCCCTGCAGCCCTAGCCAGCCCGATGCCCATGGAACCTTGCTGGGCTCCCCCTATTTTGGGCTGTATTACTTAACAGCAGTAACTTGAAAAACTGAACAGAAAAATAAATGATCTGACTTGTACTTTTATAAATAAAGTTTTCTCAAATGTCTTCTAGTATTCATACTTATTAATTGCTTGTGTGCAGGATATCTACATCCAGCCATTATTTTCATCCCTGTTTTTTTAGCTATTACTTGATGGAATAGCATAGGGGACACATGGCATCAAAACAGAGAAGGAATGCGTGACAGAAAGCAGGCAGGTTACCAGGACTCTGCACGGCACAATTCACCCTCGCTGAGCTCACGGTGGTTCTCAACAGCCACAGGCGCCGATCGGCTCCCGGAGTGGATGGGATTACCTATCAGCATCTGCGGAACATCGAACATGCCCTGCTCCCTCGTCTGATGGAGGCTTACAACAAGGTTTGGCGTTACGGACAGCTTCCTCCCCAGTGGAAAGAAGGCCTTGTTGTTCCGATCCTCAAACATTGGAAAACGGCGACGGAACTCTCTTCTTACTGCCCCGTCTCCCCCACCTCAGCTGCAGGAAAGGCAATGGAGGCCATGGCGATGCGGCGTCTCTGCTGGATCGCCTCTGCCACTGACGCCTTCCCACCTGAACAGACCGGTTTTTGGCCTGGCCGCTGCACCGCTAACTCGCTTGCCGACATGATTGCGACCCTCGAGAAGGCCAAATTCCAAGGCGAAGTCGGATACCTGGTGCTCCTAGACGTCAAAAGCGCTTTCTATTGCCTCCCCCATTGATCAGTTATTGACGCTCTACGCGACATTGGTGTGTGTGGGCGAATGCTCGCTTACGTGGAGGGCTTCCTCGGAGGTCGTACTCTTCGCGTCCGTGTCAGCTCTGCGACCAGCGGTCCTCGCCCGGTGTCAAGCAGGGTTCCCCAGGGCAGCGTATTGAACCCCTTTCTTTTCAATCTGGTGCTGGCCAAACTCCCAGAGTTCGACACCCGACCCTTCGACACACCGACCGAGGTACGCACCGCTATCTAGGCCAGCGACATCCCCGTTTGCCAGCGGCCCCACCTATCGTCGAGCAGCTCACCGTGCGTCGCTTCAGCGTGCAATCGACACCGTGGACAAGTACCTCAGTGAAATTGGACTTGCCCTCTCTGCTTCCAAAATGGAGGCGTTCATGGTTCACTCGAGTTCAAAGGCCCGCTTCGACGGCCCCAAGCTCTCCTTGCGCGGTTTCCCAATACCGTGGAGCACAAGTGCCCGCTACCTGGGTGTCGACATCAACCACCGACTCAGCTGGCAGTCAACAACATCCGCAAGTACAACCGCAAAGTGCAGAGTGCTGCTCGCAGACTCCTCGCACGAGGACGCGGCTGTACCCCGGCGCTGGCACTACGTGTTTACAACGCGGCGGCATTAGCAAGGGCACTCTATGGATTACCGCTTGCCTTCCTAAGTGTCATTCAGTGGACCACCCTGGACACAGACCACAGGAATGCGGTGCACGAACTCTACGGTCTCCCTGCCACTTCCCAACTGGGCCTTACCCTCGCTGAGGCAGGAGAAACATCACTCTCTCTCCGCGCAACCAAACAAGTGCTCAACCATGTTGCAACTGAATAACACGGCACAGGGTCAGCGTCTAGCTCAACGACTCGCCTCCCTTCCGCAGGCGAACAGCCCTGGCAGCCGTGGAGTACGGATGCTCGTCTCTCGGCTCCTTCGACTACGGCACGTTCCGCCGTGCCTGCTCCCCAGCTCTGAATTTACGACGTTGCCACGTTCCTCGCCGCAAGCAGCCAACGACTTCGCTCCTTTGCGCTTGCTTTTCGCCGCTCCCCCACGTCTCTGCAGCTCTGAAGTGGTTCCCAGACAGCCGCCCCTGTTGGGGCCCTAGCTGTCCTGGCGTGTTTTTCCTACCATGAGCCAGGAACGCCCATCCACCAGCTCGTCCAAGGCATGTCTTCTGAACCTGAGCGCCAAGGGCGTTCAGCCTATTACCCGCTCCGTATCGATGGAGCATTTGTCCGCCTCCACGACAGTCTCCGACGAGCATGGAACGCTGTCGACGCCGACGCGCGTCCCTCAGTAACAGCGCAGACACCCGAGGTGAATACTGCGAGGCAGGCCGCTGATCCTGCTGTCCCCAATTTTTCCTCCCAACAACGAGAAGTCGACACTCCGGCCGGGGAAAGGATGGAGAAGGACACTACTCTTTGCGACAACATGAACAACGACGCAGGTGGTTGTTGAAAGACGGTCCAACGCAGGCGACGTGACCGCCACATGAACGCCGAGGCGCAACCCCCTGAAGATACATCGGGCATTCCAGACGCCCCTCAGCATACCACACACAAGCCGAGCCGGAATCAGAATCCGCCTCCACTTCCTTTGCACGATGAAAAGATAATTCTGCGACCCCACGGCGGACTTTGCCTCGATAGTTGGACGCGCCCAGAACTAGCCAATGTTTTATGGAGCGCAGCCGGCTTGACTACCGAAGATCGTCAGAACATCATATTCCGCCTGCGGCAGCAGCAGAACTTGGCAGTCATAAGCACACCCCAGTCACATGTCGCCGACGCATTATAAAAGGTGCGGGAGCTGAGGCTGGGTCAGCGAGTGTATCCTATCACAACGTATTTTGCTGCCCCAGACAACTCATGCAAGGGCATTGTTCCCGGTCTTGTACCCGGCATGCCATCGTCCACGCTAGTGGACGAGCTTTTGACACCTGGAACCCAGATTCTTAAAGCACGTATGATGTGTCAGACCAACGTTGCGTTATGAAGGATTGAAAGTGCCTCGCTATGTGCGATTCTACGGCGCCGAACTCCGCTGCTACCCTCATCGCCCTCGCCAACTGGTTTGCAAGATATGTCACCGGCTCGGCCATTGGGCTGACCACTGTCCCACGCCACACGTGGTTATTTGCGCAACATGCGGGACTGACAACCCAGCCCCGTCGCATCCATGCACCCGTCACTGCAGGTCTTGCGATGGAAGCCATCCTACATCCGACCCAAACTGCCCACTGCGCGCTCGCCAGACACCGAATAAGGCTTGGGTGCGTAAAGCTCTCAAGAAAGAGCAGCGTGAACTCCAGCCCCCCAGCGCATCTACCACTTCCAAAGATGTGGCAGCGACTGAACCCTCACATGTCCCGACTCAGGGGACACTGTGAGCGCGTTCGAAATCCCGCTCGAGATCCCGTCGCAAATTCAAGACCCGTTCCAAGTCTCGGTCCCGATCCCGCGGAGCAACAATGCGGCCGCCTGACAAATGCCCTCCTGACCGACTTTCGCCACCCTCACAACAACCCTACAAGAAGGCCCTGCTGACCAACGCCTTTGCCAAGGTGGCCCAGGCCCCCACAGAGACGCAGAGAATCTCGGCGCAGAAAACAGCCACACAGGCACCTCGGGAGGTAAGTCGAGCGGCGGATCTCCCACAGCTCGCTACAGCGCATGCTTCACTTTCTACTCCGTTCCCTCTCACTACCTCATCCTCTACTCCCGATCCTCTGGTAGAAGTCGCCCGTTTACGCCGTGACATGGAGGCACGCTGTGAGCTCTTGCAAAAACAAATGGACGTGCTGGTGGCAGACATGGGTACAAGTATGCAGGCGGCCCTCGACCGAATCGAACGGCAGATGGAAGACCTTAGTACAGGAATTACGGAGCGAGTGGAATTATGTATAGATAGTACTCTAGCACGAAATAACAACATGCAAACTCCTGAGCCTAGCAGTTACCGCGCCAGCCTGCCACCCAACCACATCTCTCGGCCGCAACATCCAAACATGGGTAACTCTAACGGGGGTAACCGGCGCGCGCATCCTTATACAGTCGACTCCCGATAATTCGAAGTCGCTTAATTGGAATTTTCGGTTAATTAGAAGTCAAGAAGTGGTCCCGTCAGTTTTGTATGCAACCCTATAGAAAAAAATGCTCGATAATTCGAACTTAAAAGCCCATAATATCGGTTAATCAGAAGTTATTTTTCGATCTAGAGCCTCGAGGCAACTGTTATTTTCAATAAAAATCCGGCAGATCCCACGTACCGTGGGAGTCGATGTTATGCGAAGCATGCGGTGGGTAGGTGACTGTGGCGTAACTTTTTTGTTTACTGAGCGACACGTTACAAAATGACGCTAAAGACTTGTATAAGTTTTAAACGCACACATATATGTGTTGAAGAGCCGCATATGTGTTATATAACCAGTTGTTTACGGTTGGGTAACGCTGCCAATGGCAACGTGGGTATTGCCAACACCAGAAGCGGTAAGCTGATATGTAGTGCTTATACGTGTCCCGAGAACGCACACACGTTTCACGAACCCGTGTGCATGTGTACAAGAAGTTCTTCACACAGTGCTTGAACAAGGGCATCATCACCGTGATCACTGAGCACCAGCAGCTGGTCATGACTTGTCATAGGATCCGGTCGTGATCGTGGTGACGAGGGGTCCATGTGTAGTGAAGTATGTGGTATAGTAGAGTTGTTGGAATTCGTGGATGCCTCGGTCATTTCGTCGAAAAATTGTCTGTCGACCGAGCCGGTGACATGTCGCAACCTGAAGCCCCCCTTCGCGTTGGTGAGGTATAGGCCGTCGCGGCTGGTAGGCCAGGATAGTGCTACGTAGACCAACATCAGTGGATGGTGTTCGTCAAATTCGAAGACTACCTGGGCGTATGTGGCCTACGTAGCCTAGTCTACAAAGCGGCTGTCAATCAATCTCGCATCATCCTCGGTCAGCATGAGGTCATTGCCCAGCCTCGTAAGAAATGAAGAGGACACTGCGTCGTTCTGGTGGACGAAGTCCACTTTACGTTGCGGTGATGTCGATATCATATGTAAATTTCGTTAATGCATTCCTCCAGGGTCGATCAATGCTTCAATATAGCTTGCTGAATCATAGGAATACTAACGTAATGTTTATTAGACTGCTATAAAAGCGGATCGACACTGGAACTACAAACGTTAATCTGATATGACGCCTGTATCGTGGGAGTACACATCGTAGGAGCATCATGTAGTGTTTATTGCTTTCTTGTAAAATTAGATAGCCAGCACCACAACCACAATTGACGTTGCACCGTTATTACGCCTGCGTAGGCTGTTTTTCCAAACCAGTTAATAGACCTGGAGGGGCTCAGTGGTAGAATACCTGATTGCCACACAGAATGCTTGGGTTCGATTCCTGCTGGGATCCTAATTTTCATTCTTTCCATTCGTCGGGTCAACGCTGCCGATGTCGGTTTTTCTTAACGCTCTCGCATTTAGGTTACCAATGTCTGTTCTTGCCGTTCCCGGGTACATATAAACTGTCAATCACCTGTGGCGCATACCCGTACACCGCGGCCCGTGGTAAACGGGTATGTGCCACAGGTGTCCAGTGGAAAGGGTTTGACGACGTACGCGACAGGATTTTAACGTTATTCATGTCGTGACCAGGCAATCATATTCTTCAAATCCTCTTACCCTCCCATGCAAATTTTGGTCTACACCAAGTTAAGGAGGCGATCGTGAAAGCACCCAGACGTAGGCGGCTAGATAGATAGATAGATAGATAAATAGATACGTAGATAGAAACGCTCAAAGTGCCAGAGGTTCGCTAAGAAATGCTTCGCATTTAAAATGCGCAATTTTACAAGCGCCAGAACAGCTACCGCACTGGTGTCCTCACCATCGTAGCTGTCTGCAGCGGACTGTTGTCGCCATCGCCGCTGTGCGCAGCGCCACAGTGCATGAAGCGGCAAGATTGTTCAGTCAGCGCCGGCGTGTCGACCCGTCCCAGTCTCTCTCTCCTTGTCTTTTGTTGACTGTGTCAGCTGCGCATCGCAGGTATTTCCCCGTGTTTGGCTGGTCGCGACGTTAAATAATGGCAACACACGGCTCGTACCGAACACTTGATCTGGCGACGAAAGTCGAAGTTTTGAAAGAAGTGGAGAAGGGAGGCACCGCCAAGCAAGACATTGCACGGAAGTAGGGCATTAAGCCTAATACGCTTTCGAATTTCATCAAAAATAAGCGTTCGATAATGGATGCTTTTGCAAATGACAAGTTTAAGATGTCACGGAAGCGAATGCGCACCGGCGCCTACCCGGAGTTGGAGAAGGCGCTGCTGATTTGGATAAGAGAGGCACGCAACAACAAACTTCCTCTCCGTGGCAAGGTCGTTGCAGCGAAAGCCTTATCGCTTGCATCAATGTTGGAGATCAACGACTTCGCTTCTTCGGATGGATGGCTGACGCGATTCAAACATCGTCATGACCTGGTTTTGAAGACCGTGTGTGGAGAGAAGGCGTCAGTCAACCAGGTAACATGTGCGGCATGGAAAACAGAGAAGCTTCGCGAGTACCTCAATGAGTATCAGCTGGAAGACATCTTTAACGCAGACGAGACTGCGCTTTTTTATCGGCTGCTACCAGACAAGACTCTGAAGTTTAAAGACGACGACTGTGCTGGCGGTAAACGAAGTAAGGAAAGGGTGTCTGTAATGATCGCCCCAAACATGACTGGCACTGAACGATGTCGCCTTCTTGTGATCGGGAAGGCCGCTAAGCCTAGGTGCTTTAAAGGCGTCAGGACTCTTCCTGTTGACTATGCTTCAAACAGGAAGGCGTGGATGACGTCCGACATTTTCAGGGACTGGATAAGCAAACTGGATCGGAAGTTCGCGTCATCAAACCGCAAGGTTTTGTTCCTTGTGGACCAGTGCAGTGCCCACATGGACGTACCAGCCTTGAGTGCCATCCATCTTGCATACTTGCCCGCAAACACGTCTGTGTTGCAGCCCATGGACCAGGGCATAATCAAAAATGTAAAGGTCCTGTACAGGCAGCATCTCGTCGAGCGCATGATTCTGTGCATGGACAAGTCCTCGCAATACGAGGTGAGTTTAATTAGTGCCATCCACATGCTAGCACGAGCATGGGGCCGCGTGAAAGGTGAGACCATCGCCAACTGCTTCAGGGCTTGTGGTTTCGTGGCAAATTCTTCGGGAGAGGCTTTTCCTTGTCCGCCGGTGGAAGTGCGAAGTGAGCTCGACGACGGCAGTTTTGGCGCCGTTCTCGGTGACGGCAGTTTTGAAGATTACGTCGCCGTGGACAGCACAGTCGAAACGTGCGGTGCACTGACGGACAGCGAGATTGTGCAGATTGTTCGGCCCCATGAATGCATTCATCAAAGCGACGACGACGACATTGAAGGCGAGCCTCAACCGAAGGCTGCCGATGTAGCTGCGGGCCTTGCTCTTGCGCAGCAGTTTTTTGCTTTGGAAAACAACGCTGAAGAAGCACTTGGGCACGTCTACTCCTTGCAAAACTTGCTTTCCGCAGCTAGATTCGGCAGACAGAAGCAGACGAAGATGACTGACTACTTTTCGCAAAGAACTGCTGGCTTTGAATCTAATAAAGATGCCATTTTTTGTGATTTCTGCTTAATTGGAAGTTCGTTTAATTCGAAGTTTTTTGCGGTTCCCGTGAACTTCGTATTAACGGGAGTCGACTGTACACGCCCTTCTGCTTCCTCTCGTGATGATGATGGCGCCGCGTGACCCGCCACAGCTAGTGGTGTGGCAGTGGAATTATAGGCCTCGTGCGCTCATTTGATGGCGCCACCGCTCTCCGAGTACGCAGCGCCAATGCAGCCACTTAGAGCATTTTGTCCCTGTTCCCTTCACGGCGCGTAGCTCGCAGTTTTGTGCGGTGGACGTCGATGCGTGAAAACGGCAATGAAAAACGAGCCCCGCTTACTTTTTTCGTGGCTACGGACGAATAGCAAACGTTCAGGAATACTTCAAACGAAGTAGTTCGCTTCGGCGTGGCGACTTGTATGCAGCTAATCACGTTTACTGCGTGAGATAAGAACGGCACAGTGTCGTCGGTCCATCGGAAATATTCGGAAAATGCTTTGCACGAATAAACAGCGTGGAGTACGACGTGCGTTTAGAAGCGAGTAAACGTTTTTCTTGGCATACGATAGAAAATACTTTTTATCGGCATACTCGCACGTCCCTTGTCCTATTACCGGCGCGCATTAGCAGAAAGCTGGGATAGTTGAAATGACATAAGATAGAGACCGCATGAGGTGCCCCTCTCTTAGTTTTCTAGCGCTGTTTGTACGTCGAACACTTTGCTGAGTTATATTTTTCAACATGTGCGACTATGTTTTTCGTTTAGGTCCATGATCATAAAGCCGATCCTGAGGCCCCTCAGCCCGACAGTCGTGCAGAGCCGAAAGTGGGCACTGCAGAGGACTGTTTTTCGTCGCAATGGTTGCCACAAATCGCCGTTCTGGCTATCAATAATAAGAGCAACAAGGGAGCCAAGAATGTGTCAATATTACCTGGAGCAGTAGGTGTAGCCAGATTTTTTTTTTTTTTTCGGTGGGGGTTCAACCATATTTTATGTATGTTCGTCCGTGCGCTTGTATGTGTGCGTTTGCATGCAAAATTAAAACAATTCGGAGGGATTTGAATCGCCTTGGTTACGCCAGTGACTTGGAAAGAAAGCGAAAGAAACCGTGCGAAGACAGGACGCGTTTGCTTATCAAGCGCGCCGAACGGCTCCATTCCAGCGTTTTCGCCGATCAGCCTCGTACGACATCCATGAAAAATGATAAAATTGCACCTTCGGCAGGTTCCCGGCCGTGTTCTCGTAGCAGTATGACATGCAAGAGCAGAGAGAAGTCAACTTGTTTTCGCCGCGTACACGCGCTTGCTCTTCTAAGGGTCATTCCAACCTGCTGTGGCCAGGCGCAGCTGTGCGGAGAGAACAGGGACGTTTTGCCAGCAGCCGCCACAGTGGCGCTGCATGTCCAATTTGAAACAGCAGCGCGCGAGGCCTATAGGGGATTCCGTCAAAAAACGAGGTTCCTTGCAACAGTACGTTGCCGCATCCACAAACCCTCGTGATGTCATTTTTTTACAGGAACCCAATTGCACCCCTTCATTATCCGGTTACAGCCCGCTCTCGGGTGTCTCACCTCTTGTGGGAGAGCCCTAGTCTCGAAATGCGTCACATGTCGCATGCATACGACGAGTAGCGACATTCCTCATCAAATATTGGGAGTTATTACGCAAGTAAAACGCGGCGACAGTTAGTTTATCCTCAATGTGTACAGTTCCCCTCATTCGCACACACACTCTTTTCACCGTCTATTAAAAGAGTTTGGCAGCCTTGGACGGGTTCGTGTGGTATCTGGTGACTTCAACGCTCCACATGTCGCATGGGGTTACGTTAAATCGCAAGCCAAGGGAACCCGCTTATGGAATTCCATCTGTGACATGCGATACACACTGCTCACCGACCCAGAGCACGCCACTCGTATAGGCAACTTCCGCTTTCCCGCATGGGGCGCCGTGTCGACGAACTATGTGCTCTTGTGCCGGACACGCTGTTCCACAGGTGGCCGGTGACTCCCCTGCACAGCCTGGCACTACGTGTTTACAATGCGGCGGCATCGGCAAGGGCACTCTACGGATTACCGTTTGCCTCCCTAAGTGTCATTCAGTGGACCGCCCTGGACACAAAGCACAGGAACGCGGTGCGTGGACTCTACGGTCTCCCCGCCACTTCCCAAGTGGGTCCTACCCTCGCCGAGGCAGGAGAAACATCACTCTCTCCTCGCAACCAAACAAGTGCTCAACCATGTTGCGACTCAATAACACGGCACAGGGTCAGCGTCTAGCTCAACGACTCGACTCCCTTCCGCATTCCTGCATGGGGCGCCATGTCAACGAACTACACGCTCTTGTGCCGGACACGCTGTTCCACAGGTGGCCGGTGACTCCCCCGCACAGGTGAAAACCTGGTCGTGTCAGCAAACTCCAGGGTAAGAAATTTTGAATGCTTTATAATTTTCTCATGCAGGTTGCTGCTATCGTTGCGTGGTGAGCCTTGTAGTTTGTAGCACGTTACGCCTAAACGCGTCACACAAAGCCCTGAATGTACTGTTGCTGCTACGAGGCAGCCGTACTGATGCTAGGATATGTTTCTTTTGTTTAGGTGTGCAAGCGTCACTTTAAAGCCGAAGACATCGTTCGGGAAACAAGCTATATTGATCAAGCCACCGGCCGCACAGTGACCGCACCGCTCTCACGTTCGCGGCTTCGAGCTGAGGCAGCACCGACGGTATTCCCTGATTGCCCAAGCTACCTGTCTATAGAAAGCTCTAGAAGAGAGGACCCAGAGAGCAAGCGAATGCGCTTAGAGGCCGCTTCCCTTGAGAAAGTGCTCGCCGAGTCAATTCTCACTGCAAAAAAGAGGACGAAGCAGATAAGCTTTGCGATTTGAAAGATTCGAGGCAAGAAGCTGACATTTTGGCATGTCATCGAATGCAATGACCACGTCATTTTGGCTCACATTTGTAACGATGACGCTCCTTGGATTAAGTACTCTGTTGTCGTAAAAACCGACCTAACTCTTACAGTAAACGTCGCAAAAGCATCAGTGAAGCGGCTCGGGTCCGAAATGTTAGTTCCGTCCGCGATCGACAGCAAACGACGGCTGCTGGAGTTGCTGGAAGGAGTCGAGGGGTTCGACAGTGCCCACAGGTCAAGCTCTGAAAACTCAACCACAAACATCTTCGAGACTGTCGCTTCTCTTCGGAGCAAACTACCCACAGCACAAGAAAACGATAACACCCCGACCATTCAACTGCTTGCTGAGCAAGTGAAGTTAATGTCAACAAAAAAAGAACGATGGCGCTACTCTGTAGAATTTATGGTGTACTGCTGCATACTATTTACTATATCGCCTCACGCGTACAAGTACATGCGCAGTCACGGGAGCATCATCATGCCACATCCAAGAACCATTCGGTCAATATGTTCATCTTTCGGAGTGAACCCCCAAATAGAGCATCAAGACAATACATTCCTCCGCTACATGGCCAAGAAGATATCCGAGTTGAATGAACAGCAACGCTAAGTGACTTTGATGGTGGACGAAATTTATCTAAAGCCATTTTTTGACTATAAGGGAGGCAACATCGCTGGTATCGTGTTGAACAACGCAGAAGCAGCAAATAGTGCATTTGTATTTATGGTACACAGCCTTATGTGCAAGTTTAAGGAGGTAGCGCACATTGTTCCCGTTCAGAAGGCTAATGGAGAATTTCTGCACAACATTTTAGGAGATGTCATTTGCGGCTTAGAAAAAATTCGATACAAAGTGATATATGTGTGTAGTGACCGACAACAACGCCGTGAATCTAAGTGCAATGGTGCCGTTTAAGTACTCGGTGAGCAAGGCCCCTCAAGCCGTTTAAAAAAAAATCACTGGCAAATGATTTCGTGTTTCCGCGAAGAAATGAGCAAATTATGTTTGAGCCAGGTTTTGCTGCTGCATTATCACATATAATATCCTAATCGCCTTAGAAAAAGGCACTTCCGGGGAAGAAAGGTGACTTCCGCTAAGCTCTATTTCTTGTAAGCAAGCAGTAGTGTTAGCGTTAGCTCACGTCATAAACGTTCAACGAAAACAATTTTACATGTACCTTGCGAGCCCACACTAGAGGTCGTACAATCAGTGCAGGATCCCCCTAAATACTTTCTGTGGTGCTTTTAGGTAGAGAGCCATTTTGAGAACCCACAATAGAGAGCAATCACTTCATTCAACAGGACATGATCACATTCCTTATGCTATCGTTCTGGGACCAAGAAAGGCACTCTGACAGGCTCTTTGTGGGACAATCAGTAAGGAATTCGCTTGCAGCATCAGCGCAGTGCAAACAGAAAACAAATGGAAGAACCTGGAGAGGGCCTATAAAAAAACAAAGGCAAAAAACAACTCCTCTGGCAACTCACGAGTTTCACGTTGCAATGCAGACTGAGTACATTTATTTAGATCAATACGATACCAATCTTAAAGACACGTGGACGAGAGCCTCACTCTCCTAGCCAACATATTGGACTTGTGTTGCACAGGTGAAGGCTGCAAGTGTGCCTTTTGAAATGTAGCCTAACAGAACGAGTTCTGCTGTTAAGTTTAAGCGCACTGTTTATTTTTTTGTGCAGCATTATGCAGTCTTTAAGAATCCACAGTAACGAGAAACTCAAAGTGCAATTCATGAAGTCCTCCGAGATTTTTTTTAGAAAGCTAAGAGAGATACTGGAGCACGAGCACCATACTTCCCCAACATTTATTTTGGCCTGAAGGAGGGTTAATCGAGAATGAAAGTTCAAGACTGCTCAAGTTTAATTGTTGAGAAATTCTAGAAAACTGTTTTCAATGTGAAATGTTTGTTTCAGCACACCTTACGACACAGAAGCGACACTCAACCACGAGGCAGAGTCATCGAAACAATTCCAGGACGCTTATGACAACAAGAAGGACCCGTACAAGAGCCCCAAGAAACCACACGCCAAAAGAGGCGCTGCAGGAACACCTCAACTGAAAACCACCTGAAAGTCATTCAGGACGACAAGAACGAAAGGGCCAAACGGTTCTAGAGAAAGATGTACTTGCTTTTCAAATGGTCAAATGGTCACTGCATTATTAACCACGATTGTATAAGCACATAAGTGTATATGAGCTATTATTATCGAAGTGTATATAGTGATTATCAAGCTTGTGCACAAATTGAACGAGCACTTAACGAATGTACCATCCTGATCCATGCGACTCACAACATGAGTTGACCAATAAAGGTTTTTTCGCAGGCTAGCGTTGAAGCCTGCCATATGACGGTCAACAATTATGCCAGTATTCTCACCACTGCCATTATCTTCTTGCTGAAGCTGCAGTTCGTCAAAGAAGTCCCTCTCTTCGGTGGCCAGATTGTGCAGTACAGATGCACCCACGAAGATCAGGAAGTATTGCTTTATGCTGGCAGCATCAACAAAATACAGCCGTCTATAGAGCTGTTTCAACAATCCAAAAGCATTTTGAATTGCAACTCTTTGCTGCGAGTACACTTTGCTGTACTTTTTCTTGCACAATGGGAAGGTTTGAAACAGTTGAAACAGTACCCTTAAAAATACACTTGAAACAGTACAATTAATGTCCCCTATACCTTTCTTGGCATCATTATCTGCTGGTTTTCATTTGGGTAGTGTGAAACAAAAGAAACGAGCCCTCAAAATTGCCTTCCTTCATTCATTCATTCATAGCAAGGGTCTCGTTTCGGCAGATTTGATGCCTTCAAGTAACGTGCAAGGGCTTATTTGCCAGCTGTCCGCTTGTTAAGGGATGGCGTGCTGCGTGACGCCAGCTGGTAAAGAAAAGAGTGTTCCCCACTTGGCATCATGGCTGCGAGCAGCGCTGACTAACACTCCCAGGTTTGTGTGCACATAAATGCACGACAGGGTGAATGTGGGGACGACCGCCGCCGTAGCTCAAATGGCAAGAGTATCAGGCACGTGATCCAAAGGTTGCAGGTTCGGTCCCTGCCAGCGGCAAGTTGTCTTTTCGTCCACTTTACTTTCTTCACATCTACATCACAATTACTGCAATAGACTTGAAACAGTACAATTAACGTCCCCTATACCTTCGTTGGCTTCTCTATCTGCTGGTTTTCATTAACCCTGTAAAACCCAGTGTATCATATATGATACATTAAAAATAATGCCTCAAAAGAGGTAATAAGCCTGTGAAAGCTTCATGGAAAAGCCATTATTGCACATTTAACATGTTATAATGAAGTTACACTGAGTTATTCATTTAATAAAATTAATTAATTAATTTTAATTAAGAGTAATTAAGTTCTGATCGAAATAAAATTTCACCCTTTTTTTTCTTAAAATGAACTCTACAAGAAGAGTAAATATGGTGGGTGTTTTTTCACAATTTTTCTGAAGGCAGAACGCCTTTTGGGCATTACAGGGTTAAGGTTGTGTGAAACAAAAGAAACGAGCCCTCAAAAGTACCTTCCTTCACTGAAATGTTGTAAGAGTTTTGCATTCAAGAAGCACAGAAACAAATAACGAAACAAAAGGGAACCGACATACAAGCGCTTAGGCAAGACAAGCGGCTGCCTTCTCTCTCCTCCTTACTTCTCGCACCAGTACGTTGCATTGCAAAATACCTACAACCCCTTTCTACGAGATTGTTAGGAAATCTCTTGCATTAATTGTTCAAAATATCCACAAAAAGCCAAAATGAAGTGTACCTGACCAACATATGTTTATTTTCATGAGTAAAACAAGTGCCACTTCTATGGATTTATTGTCATGTACAGCTGTGCAACAACAGTGTAGCGCTGCCGGCTTATACAAACCAATGACAATTTGTTTTGCCATGTCGATAAGCCTCAACCGAGAAGTTTCCCCAAAGATGGTCGAGCCCTGATGAGCAACGAACTTATTGAGGCAGCAAAAGATTCTGCACTGGCGAAACATAAAATGCGCATAAGAAAGTTGGCACCCGTCACTAGCAATCCGAACACAGTCCATGCCATAGACACAGTCTTGACACAAGGTTGTTACTTGAGAGAGTACACGAAGTTTTTATATTTTGGATCCGTGCTAGATGGTGACAATGCAATCACGAAAAGGCTTACCCTTGAATACCTAAATGCAAATGAAAACCCCTTCAACCTAGTGCCTTCAAAATGTGTACCTCAGCTATGCCAAATCTAAGGAAATATGTCGCGAGACGGCAGATAGGTCATCCACCCTCTGACACAGTCAAAGGAAAAAAGAACACTGGAAGCATCTGCAGGGAGCTTTACATGTTTGAAGAAAGTAGGACGCGCAGTTGGGAAGCAGTGTTAGAGGGGCCGTACTGTAGGGAGCCTTTTAAGAGAAATGAAGCCACCACATACAGAACAGATAATGAGCCTCAAGGAGTATGTGAGGACACACAAGGGAAGGAGTGCGTAAACAAGCTGAGGCTGGTAGTCATTTCTGATATGCCTCGGCTTGGCGACAGTCTGGACGGAATAAGCCAGCAAACAGGAGCAACTGTTTTGTTCGAAGTGAAATGTCCCATTCAAGGCAAGCACTCTAGCATAAAAGACCTTCTCAATGCTAAAAAGCTGGCATTTGTTGTTTGTGATGGAGAAAACTATGCACTGACACATGCTCACAAGTATTATTCCCACGTTCAACTGGGCTAGCTTCTGAACATAAAGGAGTGTTTACGACATGGAGTAAGAGGTATACGCACAATGTTTTTTACATTCAGAATTACATTTTTGCTTTGTTTACTTTACAGTGTGAATTGTGCACTGTAAGTTTTTGTGACTGCAGGCGCATAGGAATGCTCTTTATGTTATGTGTTACATATCAAGCGGCCCTGAAGCAGTGACAGCTTTTAGTTAAGATTTTTTACTTTACTGCGCACATCCAAGCAAGCTTGCGATATGCTATAAATTAGTCTCTCTTGTGTGTTTTCTGGCTTATGCCACACGATGGCATCATGATTTTGCATGTACTATTTTTCGGACACACTTTCTCGTAAACTTGGTTGACATTACAGTCACACAGTGACTTTAGATAGCTATCAATGCTTCAATCGTGCAAACTGCGAAGGCAAGCTAATTGTCGTTGAGAAATGTTCACTTGGTCACAATCGAAAATGCACCGTGTGACCGGGCTATACCTACACGCATAGAAATAGCTTGTTCGCTGCGTCTTTGTGCTAGAAAACTTATACTTGCAAGAGCGTCTGTGCATTTTTTTTTTTTTTCGAAGATTTTCGTCCATCCATAGCCTCTTAGGCCTACCATGCTATACATTCCACACTTCCCCGCTCTCATGTTGTCGCCGTGCTTTTATTTTCTGTTATTTTCATTAGGTCTTTTTTTCTATTCTGTTTTTTTTTTTTCATTGGGATGTATGCTTATGTAGTGTACAAGGATGGCGCGAAAGCCGTTATGTCTGACAGACTGGTGAGGGACTTCTGTTCGTCGTCTGAGAAAGACCTTGCCAGCGGAAAGAACAAAATGATTTACTGGCATGAAAAAAAAAGAACGACGGTGACAGCGATCTGGAAGACTACTTTCCAGGGGACGTCATTGAACTGGCCGGTGAGTGGCGTGCAATGTGCTGTGAAGCGTGGCTGTTCATTACGTGAGGTATTTTTCCCTTTTGTTTACTCTCTCTGCGTGGCTTCAGAAACATCGGCACGTGGTAACTGAATGTAGGTACAATTTATATGGCGCAGGTTGTTTTCGCTCATTTTCGGTTCTTGCGCTCACACTCTGTGTATACGTAAAACATTTGACTGTGCCCAAAAATATCAAGGCACTTCACGTAACACACAAAGCCAGCGTATACCTGTGCCCTGTAGAAGTAGGAAAATTGTAGATACATGTATTATTATGCCAGTATGCTCACAGGAAAAAGCGCTGAGACTTGTGAGCTTGCTATTTTTCATGTATGTTAGTGAATTTTATATTTTAGCTTTGTTTAACGTTGACCTGAGTGGATGTGGGCGGCACTGGTGAAACTGGTGTCTGTGATGCGATTGGACTGACAAGCTGGGAGCGACTTCTCCCATCAAGGGATCTGGGGAAAAAGAGACCCTTTATAAGGAGCCAATGAGCTCAAGCTCGGCGGGAGATTTTGTCATGTAACTCATGTAAATAAATCACTGTAAAGTTTCCCTTCAGTCTCCGCATCTGCCTCTGCATCTTTCTCCCGAGGTTCCAGTGCCTGCGTAGGTCGGTCGCAACAACTAGATGGCAGGCGGTGGGATAGGACGGATAGACTGAAAGTGACATAGACCAGAGACCAGCCAAAAGCCCTAGAAACTAGAATTTGGCGGGATCAGCGCAGCGCACCACGACCACACAGTATCGGGTGAGCGCCTGGCTTTGCGCTGAGATATATCGAGTCTTTTAGCCTAGACCTGCCGAAAATTCGATTGTGGTTGTTACCTATCTTAGCACGAAGCGGCATTAAGCATGAATGTGAGTAAGCTACGCAAGCCAGTTAGAACAGAACAGGAAGGAAATAGGCAGAAAGAATACAGGAAGAAGATGTAAGTAGCAAACGAAGACACCGATAGGTTGAATGGCTAAAGAGTGTCGAAGGACTTGGGAACCACGACAGGATGGTCGAGTTAACAGGGCTTGAACAGTTCGAAAAACGAGTGTCCTTCAGGGTGTGTCCTACGAAAACTAACATTTAGAGCGTGCTTCAGGGCTTCAGTTCGTTGTGAACGTACGTCAGAGTGTGTCCCAAGAGCAAGCCAATACCAGCAATGTTTCAAAGCATGCGTACTGAATGAAATCATATTCGTGTTCTTTTTTGTAGGCAGATTTCATGCAAAAGTTCCTTGTTTAGTGTGAGGGTTTAGGAAGCTAAGCATCGGTTTAATGAAAGTCAGCTGCGAGTGTGTGCTTGTCCGTGTCTATTCTACCATCCGTGTTCCTGGTTTGTGCCTATAGATTCCTTCCTAGCTATGCACCAACTAGCCCAACAGCAGACATTATTGAGCAGCAGTTGCATAACACAGGATGTTATTGCTGCTGGAACCCTTGGATGATGAGCAAGACTGCGCTCGTCAGGTGGATCTCCCTCAGAGCATTTCAGCAGTTTGAGTTCTGTTGTGCCATACATAGCGGGATTTGTGATTCGCGAGGTGCGCGCTATCACCAATTATCAGGTGTGTTAAGAACCAAGGCGGACTGTCGCACCATCCAAGGATGTTTTAGAGATCGGCAGTATTGCAGAAAAAGGACCTAGAATTCTACAGGATCAATGCACGAACCTGAAATCCCTAAATACTAGATGAGAAAGCCTTTAGGTAGATGTCATAACTGCGGCGTTTGAAAAAAAAATTTGGGGGACGCTTAAGCTTCGCCTTTAAGAGTTGAACGCGATAGGGATATCCTGCCCCTAGTGCACACTTCGAACACTACGAGTGTTTAACAGAATGCGCGCACTAAGGTGTGCGCCTTATGTAATGGGTAGGATGCCTTAAACCAGGGGCAATTATGCGCGAGAAACTTGTTCGAAGTTGCGATGCACCCACTACGTGGTCTTAAAAGAATACGCGCAGTAATGTGCCTTCTGTAATGGGTGGCTGTCTTTAAACCACAAAGTCGTTATGATAATGACATGGTGTGACGCCCGATGGCAATGTACGCTTGTACCACGCAATATTACTGCGATATTACATCTCGTAGTGTGACACCTGTATACAGGACGCGTATTCTTGGGAAGCATGAAAGTTACTTTCAGTGCAGCTCCAAGCAGAGGCGTGGCTGTGTGGTAGAACACCTGCTTGCCACGCAGACGGCCCGGGTTCGATTCTCACCCGGACCCAATATTTTCATTATTTATTTTATTTGCAGCTTTTTCGATTTTTCGGTCACGGACAAGATGATGATTTTTCGCTCACAACCAACGGTGCCGACGCCGACGGCGGAATTTCTGCGATACGAGCTCTCTAACGCTATCGCGTTAAAATTACACCATCTCCCGCTAAAGGGGACCATGAGGCGATGCGAAGCCGGAGCACTTGCACGATCGCGTTCCGTTGGCGTTCGTTGGGCATGCTACCGACCTCGCGTCGTGGAACGCGAAGAGGGACGCTACGCGCGTCGTATCTTCCATCTAGCCTGGCCGTTAATTCTCACAGGGCGAGCGGGGAACGCGGCCTACAGGCGGGCGAGAGGGGGGCAGCGTAGGAGAGGAGAGAGAAGGGGAGGGGACGCGCATGCGCTCGAGCTCATCGCGGCGTTGAGCAGGAGAGAATTTCGGCATGTCTAGCCCGCGTTTCAGAGGAAGAGTGGAAAGGGGGAGGGGAGAGGGGGAAAGTGGAGAGGAGAAGGGGAGAGGGAAAGTGGAGAGGAGGTGTGGAGAGGGGAGGGGAGGTGTGTGGAGAGGGTATGCGCATGCGCAGTAAGGGTGGTCAGAACGCACACCACCACCGCCACCACCACCACCACCACCACCACCACCGGATTGAGCTCCGCCTTAAGATACTTCGCATCTAAAAGCATTGTTATCCCACCGTGTGTCTGCTCTCTCCCCCTTCACCTTACTAGGGCGGAGGAAGTCGTGCTTAGGAGGCTTCGGGCAGGGGTGGCCCTTACACCAGCTGTTATCTCAACATGGAACTGGTCGCATTTACCAGTTGGTGATACATGCCCGTACTGTTCTGTTCCGGTGATGCAATCAGATGCATACCACCTTATATGGACATGCCAAGGATTACAGTCGGAACGCTCCCGTCATCTCCTGCAAGCTGGTCTTCGCTACAGTGACACAAACAGTTATGACCGATGGATACATGACAACACATTCCACAAGACACTTCTTCACTTCATACACAACACCGGTCTAACGGCGCACATTTAACACAAATATACCCAACAAATATTATGCCTTAAGGGCAAGTCTCTGTTGTAAAAAAAAAAAAAAGCATTGTTTTCTCAGCTGGAGCCTCATCTGTTGGACTGTGACCCATTTGATAATCATATATACAATCTATCAAAGAAAACTGCTAGCCTATACATCAGAAGGAGCATTCATCACATTCCTAAGGGAATCAACCAGGAGAATAGCAACAAAAAAATGTGCGCGCATTGCTAACAAGTGAGGTCAATTTCAAAAATCTTTGCAGTGGAAGAAGTTGGTTGACGTGCATTTCAGTGACATGCATCAATGTGTCTGCATTGAAGACCACTGAATTTTACGACAGAAGATCAACAACACAACGAAGCTTCGAATGAAGTTACAACTTCCACAAGGAGTCGTACGTCGACATGTCTGCGTTGAAGACCAATGTCACTCAAAGCAAGTAAACATCGCGCAGCTCCATTGTATGTAAAGAGGCGATAGTCGCAACGTTTGACCTGCGATGCAACACACTCTGCTGTTATTTGAATGTTAAGAAAACCTAACGAGTTTGTTTAAGGGGGGACGGACTTCGAAAACCGAAAAAATGTCAAAAAAGTCCATTTTTTAGAAAACAGTATATTTGGTCAGTATAATCTATAAACTACCTCCTCTGTAAATATCAGTGCGGAATTCGCACTAGAAGTACGTCAAATAAAATATTTAGCTAGCCGAGGCAGCACTTGAGGAGCGCGCAATCATCAAAAATACCTGAACTTCGTGCGCATGCCGTTTCTCCCCCGCTCAATCGAGCGCCACCATCTTGGTCACGTTTTGTTCGTGATTTCTTGCTTTTTTCTTCGCCGCCATCAGCGGTGACAACAACGGCGTGGTCGAGGCCTAACTGGCTTGCGAGTGGGTAGCTCACGGGGTATTTGAGTTTCCCGCTTTTCAAACTCGGAGCTACAATTGGACGGAGCGCGCGCTCCTTCGGGGCGACTGGAAACGAGTGGTTGCTATTGGCTGGTGCGCGCGCTCACGTGCTCACCTCACGTGCTCATCTCCCACGCTCGGTGCGCCTGTCGCTAGGCTTGTTGTCTGCGCCGACTCCTTCGTTGCAAACGTTCTCTGTGTGCTTCTTCGTCTTTTGCGATCGGCCTTGGCACTGTCGTGCAAACCATCTTCACGAGACGATAGTTCTGCGCAGCCCCCGATCGTCAAGTTCTCCTGTGCCTTCTGCTTGAAAAGTCGCAAGTTGCCGGACGCACGACCAACGCAGCTCTTTGTGCCGAGGAGGCTCTTCGAAAGTTTTGCACGTGGTTTGTGGCGATGGATCGCGCGTTTTGCAGGAAACGCGCGACTGTGCTCGCTTTCGTAAAACGAAAGTGCCAACCACCTATTCCACGGCATTCGCGGAAACCCCCCAAGTCTGCAGTCAGTCGGCGATAACGAAGTCACCCTGGATCCTGAGCCGTCAACAAGCTATCGCAACCCAGCGGACAATGCAGTGGTGGTGAGACGCAGGTGCGTGTCATCAACAGAAGGCATGCTTATCGATGTTAACGTGCATCAATGTGAGGCTGCACGCTCGCCTAACAGAGATCGGGCTGTTCAACAAGACAGTGAAACGATTGATGCGGAAATGACAGGCACGTCGGCAATCAAAGGAGTGATAACAAGACTTTGCTCGGCGAGCGTCATACCATTCAAGGGCATATTCAGCCAAGCTTTCTGTCCGCGCCAGTCGACAACAGTTCGCGAGTCGCTTGGCGCGATGTCGGCAACTGAGCGGAAATTCACACTGACCGCGTCTCAGGAACGCGAAACGATGACTGCGCCAGAAGATGAAGAATACGTGCTTATCCAGATAGGCGCTCTGAACGCGATGATTGGGAAAACACTCTGCCCAATTTGCCATGAGCGAGACCTCGCTGTGGACCGGGACACAAGGCTTGGACTTGCCGTGAAAATGGTGCTTAGATGTTGTTCTTGCAGCACAGCCAGCTCTCACTGGTCGTCTTCGACAAAAGAAGGTGCGAGAGTCTGATGTAAATGTTAGATCAGTGCAGGCAATCAGGAGCATTGGAAAAGGACCTACTGCTATAAATGAATTCTGGGCAGTGATGAATGTGTCGCACAGAGGACTGCACCAGAAGACTTATCAACACCACTTGAGGAATGTGATAAAGCCAGCTGCCGAAGTGGCTGCACAAACTGTTTTGACAGATGCTGTACAGGCTGTCAAGAATACATATGAAGAAATGGCAGTGAACTTCACGAAAAACATTACAGTGGTGTATGATGGCACATGGCTAACTCGTGGGCACAGCTTGCACATTGGTGTAGGCTGTGTAATTGAATTTTACACGGGTCTGGTGATTGACTGCACAGACTTATCTAATTTCTGCCTTGGGTGTACGCTAGGGCCACCTGAAAGCCACCCTACATATGAATAATGGAGGAAGGCACACGAGTGCCAAAAAAACATTGATGTAGGTGCAGGGCGCATGGAAGTTGAAGCTGCCCTGCAGCTTTTTGGACGCTCTATCAGCAAGAATGACCTCAGATACACAAACGTAATTTGTGATGGAGACAGACGCACCTACGTGGCCCTGTGCAATGATAAGACATATGGATTCATACCACTCACTAAGGAGGACTGTGTGAATCATGTGCAGAAAAGGATGGGCAGTGCACTCCGCTCGTGAGCAAAGCAAAAAAGGGAGAGGCACTTGGTGGAAGAGGTGGCCTTACGCAAGATCTTATAAAGGGGCTCACCTGCTATTATGGCCTAGCCCTGCGAAGCAACACAGATGTGCAAGATATGCAAAGGGTGGTGATGGCAACATTCCACCACATTTCCTCCACTGATGCCGAGCCCCATCATCAGCTGTGTCCTCCTGGTGCCCTCAGCTGGTGCAGACACCGTTCAGCAGAAGCAGAAGGAGCAGTCACCACCTCCACACAAGTACAACCTTCCCAGCAAGTTTATAGAAGCACTGCAGCCCATCTACCAGCGCCTTTCCGACCCTCAACTGCTGGCTCGAGGTAGCGGCAACAAGACTCAAAATGCTGCTGAGAGCCTCCACTCAGCGATTTGGTCATTGATATCCAAGCAGCAGCATGCCTCCCTCTTCACTGTGGAAGCAGCAGTGCACGAAGCAGTTGCAAGGTACAATGCGGGCAGCTTGCGAGCTTACACTGAGATTTGCACTGCACTAGGTGTAAAACCTGGGGCTGTTGCCCTCCAGAGGGCTGCAGAAAAGGACAGCCAGCGTGCTAAAAAATCATCAAACATGCACCAGATGAAGAAGCAGAGGACCAAAAGGCCACCTGCAGGCATGGACACCAAAGACTACTGTTCTGGTGCATTTTGATGAAGGTGAAGTGCTATAAAAACTTCGAAAGCCATTTTCTCTGAAGTGTGTTTTGGGCACTTAGTGTTGCTTGTGAAAAGCATAGCGTGGCAGTGACTGGACCGATTTTGATGCTGTTTATTTTTTTTTAATCCTTGAAGTCCTGTTGACAGGATGACATTATTATTCTTTACCTTGCTTAGGGCCTAGTTTTTTTGTATGTGATAATTAGTGCATGAGAAGTTCTGATGCAATACATGAAGCTGATGGGGATGTTATTTGTAAAAAAACTAAAAGGAATAGACAATTTTTGGTAATGTCATCCTGTGTAGTGTTCTTTTGAGTAAAGATCAAAACCACTTGGACCTTCCTGGCATGTTTTGTTACAGTGCTAGGCTTTTCACCAGCAGACTATGTCATCAGATTATGTAACATAGTGTAATTTGAAAACTACTCGAGATATCGCAATGAAACTTCATATATAGCTATTCGAGACACTCTTCACTATGCCTGCCAAATTTCATTACTCTAGGTCAACAAACAAAAAAGCTTTTTTCGATCGCCACCTCCCCCCTTAAGCTTAGGTTTAAGACAGATTATAGGTGAGTTGGTGCAGCAGATGGATTTCTTGTATAAAGTAATAAATGCAGAAGCTTAGCGCACTTTATTCATTTCCAGCACTGCTCATGTCTTCATAAAGGCACCATGTCACCGAAGTAAAAAAAAAAAAACATCACCGTATAATGTAATGATCGCATTACACGCAACATGCATCATCGATGGAAGCTGCGACTACCCGACAGGAAAGCTCACGTGCAACCACATGATAGCTGTCTAGAGGACCGTGATGCTGCTGCAGTTAAAGGGGTTCTCAGAGGCCACAGATTAGCCGTCATGTACGGATTTGCTTCAGTAATGGAGGATTTCCCAAAGAGGCAAGCGAAAGTTCACCAGGGAATCGCTTTCGTTTGACCCGGGCAACAATTTCGCGAAAGCGCTCCTGCTCACTGACGAAAGCGAGATGGTGTAGTTTAGGTTCGCGCTGGTGTCCCGATTAGGATCACAGAGCTACCAGCAGTCTTTGCTGCCACACGGCTTCACCGGTCTTCTTTCAAGGCTACAACCAGCAAACGAGAATCATTGAAAAGGCATTCCGACTGCCACTTTTTCGACCGCTGCACAGCTGGACTCTTTTGGCACACCTTGACACAAGCTGCATTATGCAGGTTTTTTTGAAGTTCCAAGTTTTTCAAGGAAATAATTTTTTTCTTGAACTGTGAGATTTTCAACATAATCTTCACAGGCTCCTTTTGCGACATTGTGCTGCACTCAGATTGTAGTCACAACAGGAAAAGAATGTCATCAATATTCCTAAAATCAACTTTCCTATAATTAAAAAGTGCAGTGACTTTTCACTGCTACTATGGACTGAAGGTTGGAAGCAGTTCTTAGCTTGTTTTTTTTTTTAGGAAAGTTAAAAACCAGAGGAGCCTGTTACACAATAGCTTGATTCCCTGCAAGTTCTGGTGCGTCTGCTTGGAAAGAGCAGGTCCCATGGTCATGTGGGAAATGGTGATATGCACAGCATCTTGTGACACTTTTGGAAGTGTTAAAGAAAACGAAATGCAACAACAGGTACATTTTCTTTCAAATAAACAGCAAAAGGAAATTCTCCATGTTGTAACTTTCACTGGCATTTCAGGAGCAGCACGGTGGGATGATGATCAAAGAATGTACCACTTCAAGAGGGAAACGGGCATGTTCACAGACCTTTTTGAAATGGACAACAAGGAAGATATTGGGATCCTTATTGCACTATCACCTGTTCAGTATCTGCAAGCTGCAGAAGCAGCGATGTGCAAAAGTGACCATTACATGTAAAAAGAGCCACATATGTGCACTGGTACAAGCTTATTCAAAGAGGAGTTACTTGAAAGGTATTGCTAACATTCAGCTGTGATGGATACGGTGGAACACCACTCTAGAATTCATGAGGCAACCACAGAAATGATGGCCGCACGTCAGCTACACAAGTGAAGGCAGGTTTCTAGCAGCATGTATACTAACAGGCACTCTTTTTTGCTCCATTATAATAAGCTCATTGCGCTGTTGTATCCGAGCCGGCGTACCTGCCAGCCAAGAGTGATTGTCTGAACAGACCATGATAACATGGTGACGCATCACAATATAAACGAAGTGGGGAGGGGGCAGGACAAGCGAGGGCAGAGCTCCCTTTCTCTGTCCCACTCCTAATCGCTATTATTACTATTTTTTTTATGTAACCATAATATTATGCTCTATTTGAGAAGTGTGAACCGACACCAGCCCAACAAGTGCTACTCATCGCCAGCTGCCTTGGTAGCCTAGAAGGTCGTAGCGCATCCTCTTATGTTGCACCCAGAAGCCGGCGCCTGTGACATCGTAAAGAAACAAAGTAAAAACTCTCGTGCAATGCCGCAGCCGCCAATCAGGCGACACCAGGCCCGTAGCCCTAGGGGCCCGAGCCCCCAACCCCCCAAAAATTCGTGGCTATGGGCCTGGGCCAGCACGGGAAAAACTCGGGACAACTCAAAATGCGCGCGTGCTTTCTATTCCTTCTCTTACCCCTTGACATCGCTTCGCCATGCCCCGTGCACCTGCTCGCGTTTTTTGGGAAACAATAAACAGTTCCTCTCTAGACATTGTTGCTCTTGGTTCCTCATGCATGCGCTCTACAAATTGGTGACCCTGTTGCACGCACACACTAAACTCAAGTTAGAGCCAGGACTCTTGCAGAGCCGGACGCAGAATTGACGCAAGGAACCACCATACCACAAGATCAGGCAGATCCACTTAACACTGGCCAGAATTCCCACACTGCAAACGCCCCAGTGACGTAGCCTCTGTGGTATCCCTACGCCTGTCACAGTACTGGGAGCACAACCCAACCCGCCTGGTTCCTGCAGGTGGAATGACATTTCCACATCTGCCGAGTAACATCGCAGCTTCAAAAATTCCATCACACTGTCAGTGCGCTGCCACCAGCAGCCGCAGAAGAGGTCTCCAACATTCTGGTTTCTTTCAGGACGAACCCCCTGGCAGCTCCTTACGATGAGCTCAAGGCAGCGCTGCTCTACAGAACAGCTGGATCGGAATGGACGCAAATTCAACAGTTGTCCTCAACAGCGGAGCTCGGCGTCCGGAAGCCCACGCAGCTCCTATGACAGATGATGCAGCTTTTCAGTTTGCGGGCCCACGTAATGGATAGTGCAGAGCTATGTGAGCTGTTCCTCCAATGCTTGCCATCCAACATGCAAATGGTGCTGGCTACTGCTTCCACTATGGACTTACCATCACCGTCACTCGCCGACAGAGGCGTGTGGCTGTTTCAACAACACTGATATTGCAGCATTGACCCAAGATGCGGAAGAAGATATCTGGTGCCGATAAACAGTAGTTCACACCAAAGGCGGTGCAGTCAAAGTGGCAAAGCGATTTTCAACGCGGCGAGGCAGCGAGTGCACGCACCTGTTTCAACCACACAGCCCTCCTGGCTGCTCGCACGGCCAAGGAGGCAGGGCATCTCTCAACTTTTGTGGACATGTCGCCATTACCTGCATTGTTTGTTCACTACCCGAGTGCCACTGTACCTGAGCCACCTGTGCAGATATCGCACTATTTCTGGCTTTCAGCTGCCTTGCGCGTTGACGCTTGTCCAAGGTGATCAGCTCAGACGAAAAAGGCCGCATACTAGGCACCCTAATGGTCGCTTTTAGTGGCGCATCAAGAACAGCTGAAAGCTCATGAAAAGTCAGGCCGCCAACGTTGCTGGTGGGTTTGACCTGTTCTGCAACGACGAGCAGCATCCGTTGGCAACAACAATAAAAGCATTGTTTTGATTAGGTGCGGCAAAGTGTAATTTAAAACAGCTGTAGAGCGCCATTCCTTATGTTACCTGTGAACTGCTTTTTTTTTTTTTGTCCAGGGGATCATATCTTCAAAGATAGGGATCATATCCTTCAACCCTATGCGAAGTGGGGTTTAAAGGTGAACTGGGTTAAAGAACAGCTCATATGGGTCATGGGTTGGAAAGAAGCCAATGGGAAAACCCATCCTAGATTGGAGTTATGCTGCCTGCTTTCCAAGCCCATGGACAAGGGAACATGGGAGCCAAGCATGGCTGGCACAGAACTAGCATGCGCGCCAGTGTGTTCATGTTTGAGTGTCTGCCTTTGGTGTTTTGTGCTGCTTCCATATCAGTATATGTGTGAACTTGTTCATATGTGATCAGTGCCGCTTGCACCACTGTCACAAGTCATGGACAATGCCACAATTTTTTTAAATACTCTCAATGCCATTTGCAGCGTTACAAAGAGGGGTGGTGTAACAAATTCACAATGGCAGTCTTGAATGATGCATGATAGGGGCTGCTGGAGGTGGAGGCCGGGAGGCGATTCCATGCAGATGATGTCTGGCATGTAGGAGTGGAAGTACATGTTGGTCTCGCATAATATTACGTTGTGTGGGAGAGCACGCGCGCCCATTTCCTTTCCTTCAGGCTGGCGCGATCGCGAACTGACGGCGGGAGCCAAGGGACCACTAGGAGAGGAGCACCGTCGCCCTTTCCGGACAACCCCTTCTTTCCAGCCACACCTCGCACCAATCCTCGCATCCCGGCTCGCGGGAAAGGGAACTCGCCCTGCGAGGGAAACAACCCTCGCGGTGGGGAAGGACACGGGAGGTGAATAAAACAACCGAGCAGACGCGCAGACGGTCTCTCGTGCCCTGCTGACCTGCGAGGTAACACCTCACCGCCCCAACACCCGCCAGCCGACCATCGACCGAAGGCGTAAGCGTTACCCTTTGTTTTCTACGAGAGCGGACTATCCCTCTACACGACATTTACGCGTTATTGCTAACGTAGCAATAAAGTGTTGTTTGTTGTTTTAGCCTGTTGCCTTATTCGCTCAAACCCGTCGTAGCTGCGATGACTCGCGCTACGGGAAGGGGACGTTGACCCGTGCACGGTACGACTATTTGCGGCTGGGACCGGAGCTAGGCTTCTGCACCAGCCGTACGTAGAGCGGACCCCTTCAGTTGTTATGCATTGATGAACAGATCATCCCATTCAAAGGTAAACTGGACACAAAGCAATATGCCAAGGGCAAACCAAAGCCATGGGGCTTCAAGGTACATAAGTTGTGCAAGCTTCTGGCATCATGCAAAATTTTCTCATTTATCAAGGTTCTATTACACTGTGCTCACTGACACACCCTGCCCGGACATCGAACTGTTGAACCCCCACACAGTGCACCAGCACGCTCAGGGGCAAGCACTCTGTACCTCTGCCCCTGATGCACGGACAGAATACAACAGGCTCGACGTCATGTGTCGACTTCACGCGCGGCAACTGTACGACCACAGCTGGACGGGTGTGTGCTCTTCACAAAGTGACCCACGCCGCTGGGGCTGTCACATCATGCGAGTGATGATAAACCCAAAGGTGCCATGCTTCCCTGTGCCAGCCATCGCAGTGGCACGTGGAATCAAGGATTTACAGCTTGTGGAGAGCCTTGCCGCATCCTTTGAGCCGATTGCTACCGCTGCTGCTCAGTGTGCTGCGCACGCCTCGGAATTCATGCCGCCGCCCCTCCCAACCCCCCGAACTGGCACTCGCAGCTGACATTCGCTCTTTGTGCAAGGAGGTCCAGCTTCTCCGAGTTCGAGTGGGTTATCCTAAGAGAGTGAAGACACGGCGCTCTCTCTGGCTTCTCAAGTGGTGTCCTCCCGGATCATTCCATAATGGTTTTAACTGCGCTAAGACCCGCAAGCGAATGGTGTGTTTTTGACAGCATCTCAGACACATCTTTTTCCAGATCGTAGCCATGGACAGCTAGCTTCACTGTAAAAGCTGCCGTGTGGCAACTGAAGGCTAGTTGAAGATGTCAAGTACGACCAAATTGGCCACTGGCCTATCGAAAAAGAAGAGCAGCAGCGTTGCCAAGGGGAAACCAAGAATCAAATGTGAAAACTGCAATGTTCATCTGTGTGTCACAAATGCCAGAAACTGCTTCAAGAAATTTCACATCCACCACTTAAAGTGACACATGTTGCTAGTAATTCAATTATTATTCAGACAGAAAGATTAAAAAGAAAATGATGGCTAATAGCCATGCATCACCGAACAAGTTGGATAAGAACATCTATCTGGAAGCACAAAAATTGTGTGAATGCAGCAGCAGCTGTTTGTCTTCATCAACTGGTCGGCTTCTACAAAAACATAGTGAAAAATGTTCATGCAACCCCTGGCTTATGATTAGACATTATTCCTGCATCAAATTATGTGTTTAAGATAGAAAACAAACTGTTACGAAAAATGCTGGTGCAATAAAAACGATTCCGGTGCCGAAAATGTTAAGAGCGCGATCTCAGCTTTCTCATTTTTATAGTTTTTTTTGTTGATGTCTTATTCACAGTATAATTCAAATGTTCCACATCCTACATAATACATTTCTTATACTGCAAATAATTTTGCAGATTGAATGTCGTGCACTAATTTTTAGAAAATGAAAAAATTCGAGTAGAAAAAGCAAGAGAATTGGTGCTGAAAGCACTGAAAGGGGACAAAGTCAGAGTTTATTGTGCTTTTCCTTCATTTTATAAGCTTTTTTGTGTTTATTTGCGAAGAGATTTTGATTAAAAAGAGGAGCTGGCCTGAATAAATCTCATCGACAAAAAGAGTATAGCAACAGCGCTGAGAGAGCGTGCTCAAGGCTCGAAGTCCACGTTGACGTCGTGTAGTGTTTCCTGTGCTGGCGCCGAATGCGGCCGGTGAACTTGAGCTACCGCCAGCGCATCCCTGACCTTGGCCGATTGTCTCTGTTTACTCGCAAAGCACGTGCGTTGGAAACACAGCGGCCGCGCCCAAGTTACGGCAGTCGCCTCGTCACTGCTGCCTCGTTCGCCTCGCAACGCTTTTGTTTAAAATATACGAGTTTGTATTGCAGACATGCCTTCTTTTCTGTTTACTCGTGAATACGCAAAAGTATCACGCGAACAACACCCACGACATCTACAAATTGGTGACCACGGACGGGTGAAATTTTTACAACCATTTTCCTGACTGCAACAACAATGGAAACCACTGGCGGCTCCATACAAGCATCCCCCGAACCTGCAGCGACGCAAGCAGTCTCCGCTGTCTCTTTTCGGCTTCCGCAATTTTGGCCTGCTGAGCCGTCTCTCTGGCTAGCGCAAGTAAACAGCCAGTTTGTCACAGCCCGGGTAATGGCTCAGACATCAAAATTCCACCACGTGGTGTCTGCGCTTCCACCGGAGATCGCCAGCGAAATCAGAGACCTCATTCTCGCCCCACCGGAGATGAACCCCTATGAGAAGTTGTCGGCCGAGCTTTTGAAGCACACTTCGTCTTCAGAGAGGCAGCGTCTCCAACAGCTGCTTTCTGCTGAATAACTAGGCGCCCGTAAGCCTTCACAGCTTTTGCGCCATCTTCAGCAGCTTCTTGGTGACAAGGCCACCTCGTTCGATCAGGACCTGCTGCGAGAGCTCTTCCTACAGCGCCTACCTTCGACCGTCCACATGGTGCTCGCCGCTGCAGCAGACTTGTCGCTGGAAAGGCTCGCGCATCTTGCCGACTCTGTGATGGAATTCGACTCCCCAACCATGTCAGCGATCGCGATCACTTCCACCACAGGTGAGGCATCTCGCCCTTCGCCGCCAGACCTGCAAGTCCTACGCGACAACTTTAGCAGCCGGATCAAACAGCTGTCCGCTCAGATAGCTACCCTGTCTGTGCACTCTCGATCCTCGTCATGCCGCTGCTCTTCATCACAGTCTCCGCATCCCGGCGAGTGTTGGTATCACCGGACCTTCGGTGCAGCCGCCCGAAAGTGCTCATCTCCCTGCACTTTCTCGGGAAACGCTCCGACTCACCACTAGAAGCGGCGAGTGGTGGCGGTCCAGCAAGCAGTCGCTTGTTCTTCGTTTTGGACAAGGCCTCTGGGCTCAGTTTCCTCGTGGACACGGGAGCCGAAGTTAGCGTTGTTCCACCCTCACCTGCATTCTAGAAGAATCGCCGATCCAGAGTTACGCTGCAAGCCACCAACAAGACCACCATCATGACTTACGGTGAACGCGCGCTCACGGTGAACATTGGACTTCGTCGTGCTTTCCGTTGGGTTTTCCTTGTAGCGGATGCGTCTTACCTATTTCTCGGAGCAAATTTCCTTCGTCGTTTCGACCTGCTCGTGGACATCTCCCGCAGGCGCCTTGTCGATGCTAAGACACAACTAACGGTGCACAGTATAGCGTCAACCGGCATCACCGCAGTTATCATCAAGCCACCTTCGTTGGTGTATAAACAGTTACTCTACGACTTTCCAAGCTTGCTTCTCCGTCCAATTTTCTGCGCCCTGTCAAGCACAATGTTACCCACCACATTATTACCTCAGGGCCTCCTGTCCATGGTCGTTCACAACGCCTCGCACCCAATCGCCTCAAGGTCACCCGAGCTGAACTTGATCACATGCTCGAGCTTGGCATTGTGCGACCTTCATCAAGTCCTTGGGCTTCTCAGCTGCACATGGTGCCCAAGAAGTCCCCAGATGACTGGCGACCTTGCAGCGACTACTATGCTTTGAACAATGCCACCATTCCTGATCACTACCCACCGCCTAACATCGCGGACTTCACAGCACCACTGCATGGAGCAACCATCTTTTCCTCGATTGACCTGGTCAAGGCTTATCATCAGATACCTGTCGAACCCTCGGACATTCCCAAGACCGCTGTCACAGCACCTTTCGACCTTTTTGAATATCTGCGGATGCCCTTCAGGCTCTGTAACGCCACTCAAACATTCCAGCGGTTTGTACACACAGTCACCCGAGGCCTGCCGTTCTGCTTTGCGTACATCGATGATCTCCTCATTTTTAGCCGCAACACAGACGAACACCTTTCCTATCTTCGACAGCTTTTCGAACGCCTTGCCGAGTACGGCCTCATCGTCAACAAAACCAAGTGTACGTTCGGCGTGCCTGAACTTGACTTTCTCGGACACCACGTTGATTGTCATGGAATCCAGCCACTCCCTTAAAAGTGCAAGTTGTTCGAGACTTCCCAAAGCCAACTTCTTTGCTTCAACTACGTGAGTTCCTCGGACTGATGAATTTATATCGGCATTTCATTCCCCGCTGTGCTGACCTGATTAGACCCCTTACTGACCTGTTTCAGGGTTAGAAGAAGAAGTGTGCTCCCATTACATGGTCTGAGAACGCATCAAGCTCCATTGAGGCAGTTAAGAGCTTGCAGACGCCACACCCAACACCAGACGCTCCACTCTGCCTCATGACCGATGCGTCGGATGTTGCAGTTGGCGCCGCCTTACAACAGTTCGTTCACGAATCGTGCCAGCCGCTGGCATTCTTCTGGCGCAAGCTCTAGCCCACAGAAAGCTGCTACAGCACTTTCGGACGTGAACTCCTTGCTGCTTATATGGGTGTGCGCCACTTCAGGCATTTCCTTGAAGCCAGATGTTTTTTCATCACCATGGATCGCAAGCTGTTGACATTTGCCATCAAGTCTGCAAGCAGCAAGTTTTCGCCCCGTGAGAGTCGTCACCTCGCTTACATCGCGGAATGCACAACCGATGTCCGGCATGTGCAGAGATCTGCGAATGCTGCAGCCGATGCGCTCTATCGCCTGACAGCTTCCGTATTTTGCGCCACAGCGCCAGCAACTGTCGACTTCAGCACCCTAGCGTCAGCGCAAGCACAAGACGAAATCTCTAAACTTCGCCTATCCCCTGGGACACTCGAGTTTCGTGAAGTTACCCTTCCGCCCAGCACCGTTCCTGTCTTGTGCGACATGTCTACCGGCAAACCTCCACCAGTTGTTCCGAGCGATTTCCGTCGCACTGTTTTTGACTCCTTGCATACCCTCTCTCATCCTGGCATTTGCGCTACTCAGCACCTTATCACCCAGCGTTTTGTCTGGCCGGGAATTAACAAAGACATTCGTGCTTAGACCCATAGTTGTTTGGAGTGGCAGACGTCCAAGGTTTATCAGTCATATATGCTCTCCGTACGGCTCCTTCATACCGCCTTCGGAGCAATTCGATAAAGTTCATCTGGACATCCTCAGACCATGGCCTCCATCGGATGCAAACACCTACCTGCTGACACGCATTGACCGTTTTACTCGGTAGGGCAGAGGCGTTTCCCATTCCCGACATAAGAGGCGAAACAATCGCTAAAGCTTTTTTATCGGGTTGGGTGTCACGCTTTGGCGTTCCCTCTACAATCACCACCGATAGCGGTCAACAGTTCGAGTCTGCTCTTTTCAACAAGCTCCTGGTTTTGCTGGGAAGTTCGCAGATTCGCACAACAGCATACCACCCCATCGCTAACAGCATGGTCGAACGTTTATCGGACCCTGAAAGCATCCTTGAAGACGCAACCCGACACGGTCAACTGGACAGTTTCCCTGCCACTTGTTTTGCTTAGCCTTAGGACGACATTAAAGCAAGACATCAAGTGTACACTTGCCGACTTGACCTATGGTTCACCGCTCCGCCTTCCTGGAGAATTTTTCGATGCGTCAGCTACCTCACCTCGGCCTGATCGAAATGAGTATGTAGTGCAGCTGCGCTCCGCTATGCGCAGTCTTTCTTCCCCACAACCTCGCGTAAAACGCAGTGTTTCTACCTACATCTCTCCTGACTTGGAAATGGCAACACACTTGTTTGTGTGCCGCGACGCAGTCTGAAAACCCTTACAGCGCCCTTACGATGGACATTACCGCGTCATGAAGTGCCATGAGAAGCTCTACACACTTGATTTGAATGGTCGTCATGATACCATGTCTATCGACCACCTTAAAGCAGCCATCGTTGACGACCCGCTGCCCCGTGTTACTTCAGATTGCGCCACACCTTCCGCCTCCATTTCCACTACTTCATCGCACTCTGCCACCCCCCCCCCCCTCCCACCGCTGAGACCAGGGAGCGTCGCTCTGTATCGTTCAGGCTCTCTCCTTTCAGCGGGCTCGTTCACTAGCACTAGCAGGAGGCCTATACAGCAACAGCGCTGAGAAAGCGTGCTCAAGGATCGAAGTCCACGTTGACGTCATGTAGTGTTTCCTGTGCTGGCGCCGAATGCGGCCGGTGAACTCGAGCTACAGCCAGCGCATCCCTGACCTTGGCCGATCGTCTCTGTTTACGCGCCAAGCACGTGCGTTGGAAAAACAGCGGCTGCACAATGCTTTCGTTTAAAATATACAAGTTCGTATTGTAGACGTGCCTTTGTTTCTGTTTACTCGTGAATACGCAAAAGTATCACGCAAACAATGTCCACGACGTCACAAGAGCATTCGGATAATTGTGTGGTTCACCAGCGTCTTTCGTGTCGGACTAGTCTGCAGAGCAAAGCAGCACACGGACATATTTATTGGAAGCTTCCTAGCCGATTGGAATTACAGTAAAAGCTCGTTAATTCGACTCTCGTTAATTTGGAAAATCGGTTAATTCGAACACGTCATCTGGTCCCTGTAAATATACGCGTCACTCTATGAGACTGGGCGCTCGTTATTTCGGACAGATTTGACCGCAAATCGGATAATTCGGCGACTTTCGGGCCGCTGGCGAGGCTCGAAAAAAAAAGAACAATTTGGAACAAAAGTGAAGCTCAAACACAGCATCGCCATGGACATCAATTATCGACTTGGCTTGACTTGAGACTGGTTGAACGCCTTTTCTTCGCGTGTGGGTTTGGCGGTGCCATTTTGTTGCTTTGTTCCCGTTGGTGTGCTGCATCGTTGATCGCCGTTTTATCGAGGAACAATTCAGTACGGCTCCTTTAGCTTGATCGTTGCTGGGGATTTTGTGCTGACTTCTTGTGTGACCGCACTCTCCGCCGATGGCAACGCCGGTGAAGCGGCCTAAGTACGAGGCCAAGGACTTCACCACCAAAGTAGAAATTTTGCGTGCTCTGAATAATGGGCTCTCCCGACAAGAAGTGAAGAAAGGGGATCCTTGTATCGGTGGCAAAAGAAGCAAGGAACGAGTAACCGTACTTTTAGCCGCCAACGTGACGGGAACGAAGCGCTTGCCGCTTCTCGTTATCGGAAAGGCTCAAAAGTCACGCTGCTTTAAGAACATCAACAATCTTCCCTTGGATTACCGTGCCAACCGAAAAGCGTGGATGACGGGTGAAACTTTTGCGGACACTGCAGACAGCATGCGAGCTGCTGAGCACCATGAAAGGCTCAGAAAAATTGTGTCCGCGCGAATATCTGCTCGAAAATAGACAAGCATCCGCGATTACTTTTTTAAGTAAAGGTACGTTGAAGAAACTCCTGCATTTATTGTGTTTATTTCGACTATTCGATAATTCGGACATTCGGTTAATTCAGACATTTTTTCCGGTCCCTAGAAATCCGAATTAACGAGCTTTTACTGTAAATGGCGCGGTTGGTAGCCGATGGCTCTGCTGGGAAAAATAAGAATGCTGCAGCGCTTAGCAACATTGTGTATAAAATGGAAAATAAGGCTTTTGCAGGTGTCCTATTGGTTTCTCTTGTGTTCCTTGTTATGGGTCACAGTGTCCTACCACCCAACAAAGTATTTCACAGCACTGAAAAAAGATGTCAGAGGAGAAGGAAAAATCCTGAACTCTGAAAGCTGAAGCAGATTTCTGAAAATCGTGGCACTGCATATGAGCTTGCAAAGCACTAGAACGCCTACAGCTGGGAGTGTTAGAGCACGGCAGTGACGATGCCTTCTTCAAACTTGCCTTTCAAGATTACAGAAACAGGAGTTTTTCTACCTTCGAATGTTTATGCAGAGGGCTCCTTCCGGCTTCAAAGATTTCAGCCCTCAATCACTGAAAACTAGACCATGAAATGAAACCTCCATCACTACCCAAGGTGCGTGCAAACAAATCCCACACAGCAGCAGTGCAAACAAATGCCACACAGCTCTCGTGAGGGTTCAGATTTTTTTTTTTACTTCGACAGTGCAGAAAATTGGTCCATCATACTGCCAGGTGAAGTACAGTCATACCAATGGCAAAGCCCATGAATTGAATTAGCATCTACACTTTCGTCGTATCGACAAGAAAATCGACATGGAACTAATGCTTTCTTGGCTCTGAGGAAAATCAAGAAACACGTAAAAGATTATGCTCCAATTTACACCAAACTGACGCTCATGAGTGATGAAGCAGCTGCCCATTTTAAGAATAGTTTCAACCGAGTAGCTTTTTGTAGCGTTAGCTACACTTGCCTAGCCGGAGCCTATTACGCGTGGATCGTCATGAGTCGTGCTGCGCATGCGCGAGGATCAGTGCGGAGCCGGCATCTCACGCGCTGTCCGCCACCGTCGCACGCGGCTCGCTGCTGCTGGTGGCGGAGAGCGGGAGGAGTGGCGTCGTAGCCGGGCAGACAGACTGGCGCCGGCGCGCGCGACTCGCCGCTGCTGCTCTGAGCATTTGAGAGGGGTGACGTCGTAGCCATGGCGCGCGCACCTATTCGCCTTCGCTGTGCCGTCGCCGTCTGACAATGCGCTGCCGCCGCTTGATAGCGCCTCTGACTGGCGTTTGCAGGTGGGTAACACCATGGAGAAGGAGAGTGCAAATGCTGCTCAATGGCGTAGAAGAGCCATGAAGCTTATGTCATCGGATCCCGAAGTAGTTGCCTGGCAATATTTTTAAAAATGCCCACGGGAAATAGCAAAAATGCCTGCAACGCGCATGCGACTGCTCTCCATCTTTAGAGCTTTCTTTTATTCAGTGTTTCTTCTATATTCATTTTTTCTATTTTTTTCTTACTCATTCCTATTTCAGTTTTTTTTTAATTGCCTTTGTCTTGCTCATATTTTACTTTCAGCAGAAAACCAGAAAACTGCATTGGAAATTCCATTGAACACCGTATTGCAGAAAACACGTGATGCGACACCAAGGCCCTCAAGTATTTTCTGACATTATTCCTACTGTTGCAATAAATGATGACATCACACACAGCAGTTGTCATTGTGCTGGAATGTAGTTGTCGTGCACCTACACCAAATAAACTTGTTCAAAGACTCATTTGTGTTACCGGACTGTTGAATTGCTGAACACCCACCATTATTCACAACCAGGATACCAACTACCAGATGGACTGGTCCCACCCATGAAAATGTCATAGCCATGTCAGAGCCAAAAACAAGCTCTCTCTCGAGTCTGAACATTATTCCACATTATTCCACGTAGGTGCACCTGGGAAATGGTGTCTTTATTAACAAAAAGAAATGGCCATGGCTGCTGTCACGGCCAAAAGACTCTCTCTCTTGCAAGGAGGTGAGAAAGCTTCTGTGGGGTGTCAGTGACCTCAGAAACGGAAGAATCACAGGAGCCTCTTGTCGGCGTTTTGCACGGAAGGAAAATCAGGGGCTGCCCAGGAGAACACTCACGCTGCTGAAATCGGAGGCAGCTGTAGTGAGTATTTCAGGCTTAACGAATGGTGCTTAATCTAATGATATTCGACCTTATCAGATAGATGAACTTATGAGTGCTTAAAGGACCCCTGACAGGCAAAGTTTTGTCTGCAACTTTTAGGAGCTTGCTCACCAAGCTTCTTATGCTCGCGCCTTGTCCGTGCCCGCCGGCGTGTATACTACTCATAACGGTACACAAGTCTCAAGGGGGAACGTACTCTTCGGTGGTATACGAGTACAGCAAGACACACCAGCAGAAACTATAGTCGGTGACAAGCTAAGAATAAAAAGTAAACTATACCGCTGTCCATTTGTATTATGCGCGTCCAAATACGGCTGATCTTTACATTGACGTAACGGTTAATACGAACCAATGAAAATGCAACATGGCGCCGTTCGCAACGAGAGCCGAGGTACCGCTGCACCGAGACCGCGATCCGTCATTTCGAATTTCCTGCGGTGTTTGTTTCTTCCAGAAGATCCTATTTCCTACTGTTATTCGCACGTACCCAGCATCGTCTTCGCCGGTCGTCATCCGATGCAGTAGAAGCCTGTGACTGTGCTGCGTTTGAAGTGCACCGAAGTGGCAGCAGCTCGGAGTGTTTTACAACGCTTTAGCGCGTTCCATCGTTTCGGCAGCGTCAAGTTGCAACACGGCGTGTGTTCCCTCCATCGCTCGGATACATCAAGCATATCGACTGAGGGTCACCACATCAGCGATTGTCATCGCGTTCATTCGTGTGCAGTGAGGTGAAAGTGAAGTCGGAATGTGTATGATTTATCGCCCGCAAAAGCCATGCCATTAGCGTTGCCACATGTGCGCGCGTGTGTGTTGCTTGGAGCTCGCGACATGGGAATCTTGGTGATGTATTGTGATATGCGCCGTGCTATGCGCCTATACATAGTTTTCACGGACGTCACACGACGTCACCACAGCCACTTCCGCTTTGCTCAGCCGCCATGTTCGGGAACCTTTCGAGACACGGCTAACCCGGCTACCGTGTTGCGGCAGCTGGCACGCACATTTTCCAGTGTTGTACTTAGCGCCACAGCCATGACGATTTGTGCGATGTTCGGCTGTCGTAGCAGAAGCAAGACTTCTGCGAAACCGACCCACAGAGAGTCAGGCACCGGCATGTTTTGTTTGCCGAAGGTTATCACCAAGCAGTGCAAGAGAACTCGGGCTCTCTCAGAAAGGCGCCGGAACGTTTGTCTGGCCCGCATAAATCGGAAAGACTTGAAGAACTTGGACAACATTCGCATCTGTGGTCGCCACTTTATTACAGGTAAAACTTTAATTGCAGTAATTTAAACGGACTTCTTTTTCTTTTCAATTACTTTGATAAAGCTATCGCTATTACGGCTGAGAGTCGCGCGCCGCCGATTTCTCAAGCTCCTAAGATTATGGGGCAGTTTACATCTTTCCGTACGCGCAATGCCACTTGATAAGCTACTAGCCTGTTCGCGAATTTGCAGGCAAACCATCTCAACTGATATACCGTATACCTAAGTGAATGAGGTGCGGCTTCAACATTGTCTGCGCGGTACGCCCGACGCAAGGTACGTGCCGCAAAAAAAGCGGCAGCCACTGCAGCGAGTGTCACATCCTGTGAAGTATCTGGGGACGGACAGCCTTCAACAGACTGCGACGGGCCTGAAGCACGCACACTCGCAAGAAGCGGCTTGGGCAAGAAGCTCTTTACACACTCACCTCGGCCAACACGACGACAGTTGCCGTCACAACGTGCACGTTGTGACGGCAACTTGTAAAACTTCATTTGCTGCAAAGAAATGTAGCTGGTTGACAGTACCAGGTAGTTTATAATATCCACGTGCGTCGTTGGTGGCAGTACCGCAGTACCTCGGCATCCGTGGTCGCGTCTCTTCCTATGCGCAGCGTATACGGGTCCACACCGCTGCACATGGCAATTTTCGCTTCATAACGCACTCTGGTGTGTCCTACGAGCTCGTCGAAGTAACCGGGACAAAAATTCCATTTCGTGCACAAGTGTCGCCTGCAAAAATGCCGCCGGAACGTGCGCTGATGCAACCGCACGCTGGCTTTGCGGCTACGGCGTGTGCTCGTAGGCGCCCGGTGATGGCGACGACTGCCCAACAAAAGTCCCGCACGCCGGATATGACATCACGTGAAAACTATGTATATAAACGACGTATGTGCGGACGAAGCGTGAGAGAAAGGAAGTGACCAAGATAACCCGTTAGCGCAACACAATGCGAAAGTAAACAAACCAGGTGTGAAGAATATGCAGTGGTGTGTGCATTATAAGAAGATAATTGTGGTTATCTGATGCGTTTGTGATTATGTGACGTGTGCCCATTGGCGCAGTTGCGTCGTACCAACGGAATTTAGTTCCACCAGCCCAGAATCATGTGCTAGGTTGAAGTGCCCGTCGCGTAAGTATCGCGCTCGATGCACGAACGACTTGCAATGAGAAACGCCATGCGAGGTAGTCGTCGTTTATGAACCGTGAAATGATGCGCTCGCTGTGACACGTCGATTCCATGGATCGTGATCGTAACTGAAATGACGCTGCTAAAACTATTATTCAGTGAAAAAAAAAGCGTTTGTTTTTAATGGCGTTGTATCATATTTCATGATATCATATTTGGAATCCTTGTTTTTGTCTAACGTGCATTTTTTAGCATTTGGCGTGTATGGTGGGCATGTATTACGCAGTGCTAATTTGTTTATATTAAACTCGTGAAGCTTATAGTGCATATACCCTTTTTTTAAGCGCTTATCCCTTCTTCTGAAGCCTCACCCCCTCACTACGCTTCACGAACAAATGAGGAAGGGGGAGCCGGAGAGCTCGGGCTTGACAATGTACGAAAGGC
Organism: Rhipicephalus sanguineus; assembly: GCF_013339695.2. NCBI lineage: Eukaryota > Metazoa > Arthropoda > Arachnida > Ixodida > Ixodidae > Rhipicephalus > Rhipicephalus sanguineus. The sequence continues at coordinate 145,710,219 of NC_051179.1, read as the reverse complement.
ATGTACTTACTGATTGTGTCCACCGAGATTACCTATGTAGACATCTATATGTTTTCCTTTTTTTTCTTCGAGGATGCACGTGCTTTTTCTATGTCCGAGTGTATATTTGTCATCTTTTGACTCCTGATTTTTTAATTTCTACATTTTTTCTTACTTATTTTTTTTTGTCGCGCTACCTGCACGGACGACGATGCTATAAAAGCGCATCGAAGCCTCGTAAATATTCCCTTGATAAAGATCGGTCTCCGATCGAAACGTTGACAAATAAACTGTCTTTTTAGAAGCGCGTATCCTTTTCCTGTTTGTCTTACGGCAACCGATGACAGCCTCTTCACAATCTCCGTATACATATATATGCCTTCGCACAGACGCACTCATATATAGAAGGTAGGGGTCTCTCTTCTAGCGAAAGTGGGCCCCCCTGCTGTAAATCCCACTGGGGTGACGCAGTTATGTAATAAATAAGTAATAAATTAACTAAAAACTTGAACGTTCAAGGGCTTAAGGGGTAATGGCAGTGCCAGTGCAAGTTGTCGAAGCGAGATTCCACGTAAAGCTTTTAGTCAATACCAATTTAGCCGCGTGCACCTCCTTGGCGTGAACGGCAACGCACGCAATGGCCCCCACAGTTAAACGCCATGTGTTCAATATTCTTTTATTTCGATGAAGCAAGACGTCAAATGAAGCCTTGGCGTCTTCCTCAAACACGATTACAAGCACGGCGACTAGAGACGCAAATGCGGTATTTACGGCAACACAAGAGTCACACAAAGAACTCACAAAGGCGATCTCAGACCATTTTGCCATAGTTCGCTTTGAGTCACAGTCGCCATAGTTACAGCAGGCAGTGAAGAAAACTGGCGGCGAGAGTTTCGCAAAAAAATTACAAACAACCTTATTAAACGTGATAAATGTCCTTGTATTGTTCTGTTAAACCGTAAAGTAATGATTTCTTTATTTTAAGTTTTATGTTAAATCTGGCATTCTTTGTTTTAATACCATATTAGGTACTGCTCAGAAACATTGCCTTCGAGATGTACATTACTTTTTCGTATAGACTCCGAGATGAAGGCAGCGGGGGGTGCGATTCAAACAACACAAATATTGTTATGCTGACGGTGAACTCCGTGCCTTCACAATTTATTTTATCTAGCTTTGCTTTCTTTATTTCAATATCAGTGCAGTATTGCAAAATAAGGTTTATACGAGTGAAAAGTATTGCCATTGTTTAGGAACTACTTCGTTTGCAGCGCGGAGGCATGCAAAATATGAGCAATGCGGCCTCGTGGGCGGAGCTTATATTTATTCTTAGGCTGTCACCGACTACAGTGTACGTGGCACTCAGTCGCTGTACCAACATGGACAACTTGTACCTGACCAACCCAAATTCCAGGGCGAAGTTGGTTACCTGGTGCTCCTGGACGTCAGGAGTGCCTTCGACTGCCTCCCCCACACATCTGTGATGGACGCTCTACGTGACATGGGTGTGTGTGGGCGGATGCTCGCCTATATGGAGGGCTTCCTCGGAGGTCGGACGCTTCGCGTCCGTGTCGGTTCGGCGACCAGCGACCCTCGTCCTGTGTCAAGTGGGGTGCCTCAGGGCAGTGTGCTAAGCCCTTTCCTTTTCAACCTGGTGCTCGCCAGGCTCACCGAGTTCGTGCCTTTGGACACACCGACCGAGGTGCGCTCCGCGATATACACCGACGACATCGCCCTGTTTGCTAGTGGCCCCACCTATCGTCGAGCAATCCACCTCGCGTCACTGCAGCGCGCACTCGACGCCGTGGATGCGTACCTCGGTGGCATTGGGCTGACCATTTCTCCGTCCAAAACAGTGGCGATCATGGTCCATCCGAGTGCATCGGCCTGCTCTGACGCTCCCCAGCTCTCCTTAAGGGGATCCACAATCCCGTGGAGCACAAATGCCCGCTACCTGGGGGTAGACATCGACCATCGACTCAGCTGGCGTCCGGCGGTAAACAACACCCGCAAATACAGCCGCAAAGTGCTGGGAGCTGCCCGCAGTCTCCTCGCACGCGGACGAGGCTGTACCCCGGCACTGGCACTGAGGATCTACAACGCGGTGGCATCGGCAAAGGCTCTCTATGGACTGCCGCTCATCTCCCTAAGTGCCATACAGTGGTCCGCCCTGGATACCGATCACAAGAATGCCGTGCGCGAACTGTACGGCCTGCCCCACAATTCCCAAGTGGGCCCCACACTCGCCGAGGCAGGAGATACGCCGCTGTCTCTCCGGGCAACGCAACGGGCGCTCAACCATGTCAAGCGAGTGACATGCCCACAGGGCCAATGGGGACAAAAATATGGACACGATGGTAGCGCCGTCTGGATTCTAACGGTAGTTGCAAAAATAATTAAAAATGTTATCTTGCTCTAAACAGAAAAAGCTTTTATCATTTCTCACATGCAATTTAGTTTTAAGAAGTACGAATATTGTTTGTAGATTTTATTGCTCTGTATCAAATGAAATATGTTTGAAACGCACATGGGCGCTTTGATATGGCGGCTGGCGTTCCGCATAGCAGACGATGTCGTCGTCTGCTTCTGCATCACCGCTGTCCCCCGCTCACTCCGGCAGCCCCCTCTTCACCCTACCTGAATTTTTCTCGTTTCCATAATGTACACAGTAGTCACTTACTCATTAGGTACTCACAAGTATCTTACATACTTACTTTAGTAGGGCAGTGCTGCCGCATACAGGCCGAGCAAAATGACAACGCTGATCACACAAACTTGCTGCAATAAATTATTTTATTGCAACTGCATCGATGGTTACGCAAAATGAAGGACACGTAAGTAGCGTTTTAGCATGTATACCAGCGAATAACATGCATGCATAAGCGTTTATATGCGAAGAAGGTACGTACTACGCATAGCCCCACCACAGATGTCCGGAGCACAAAAGCTACCCAGCGTTGGATGATAAATAGATCCAACTGCACGAAGCCTTCGCTGGTATAAGAAAGGTATACCGCTAAAGTCCCTGCACTTCTGCTGCTCAAGATGCCGCAACACTTCGATCGCAGTATTCAGCAAAGTGTCTGTAACTGATATGAACATATCCGCGTCCCTTTCACGGCCACCAGTGCGGCATGACTTCTGTTTTCTGGTTTGCGCTGCCACAAAAGTGCGTCACTTTCAAATCTTTTTAGCCTTCACACTATACACGCTTCTGACAGCATAAAATTAAATGAGAAACGGTTTTTTGTGCATATTGACCTGAAGTCTTACAAATAAAATCGGCGAAAAAAAGGCTTAGATGGCGTTTAGATTACCGCTGCCGTCGTTTCGATGGGGGCGACACCTGAAGGCCTGGACGCGATGCTCGCATCATGCCACCGGCTTGACCATGTGCTGAGCCTAAACAACACCGCACAGGGGCAGCGCTTGGTTGAACGGCTCGCCACGCTCCCGCATTTCGGCATGGGGCGTCGCGTCAGCGAACTGCGCACGATCGTGCCAGATACGCCTCCCCACCGATGGCCGGTGACTCCCCCTCACCACCACGCCCCCCTGGATGTCCACATGCACATCCCGGGAATCAAAGCCAAGGCACGCACCCCCATCGCCGCTATGCAGCAGGAATGCGCCACTCTCGTGAGTGATCAGCTGTGCGGGCGGCTGCTTGTTTACGCGGACGGCTCGGTGCTACCCGACGGAAGCGCCGCTGCTGCCTGTGTGGCGCCATCTCTCGGAGAGACTCGGAGGTGCCGCCTACCGTGCATTGCCTCGTCGACGGTGGCTGAGCTCGCGGCAATCGACTTAGCTGCCGACCTGATCGCCGAGTCGCCCTCAGTTACAGTGGCTAGAATACTAGAAGTGTGATCACCGCCAAGCGGCTGCAATGGGAGGTAGTGAAACCGCCTTACGATGTTTCCGCTAGGTGGCGCGCGCTGTCGTATACACTTCCTCTTTTTTTTAATTTATTTGTTTCTCGTTCCGGTCAGGACACTAAAAGGTGCCCCCCGGTATAAAGGGGAAGACCACAGACATCATCATCATCATCATCATGTCAGGCTCTCAGGCTGAACACGTTGTTCAACGCTGCAACTCGCCGGTCAAACGTGATTCTTTTGCATGTTTACGCTGTTCTTTCGTGCTGCATTTGCTGGTCGGACAGCTTTGTCATGTTTACGTTATGTCTTGCGGGATGTGTGCCACGAGCAGACGTCAGAGCCACTGTTTTGTGCCCAGATGCTCAGCTCAACTGGGTAGAAATCGTGTAAGCAGAAGCTTTCATTGTTTGGAGTCCCGAAAGACGACCATTTGTTCCAGCAGTGGCAGCGTAATATACCAAGAGCAGACAAGCCTTTGGAAAAGAATGCTGTCGTTCCAATCGCCAAGATCCAATCGAAAAGCTGTTCGGCATAATTCGTCAGTTATCCGGGTGCAATGATCATCCCACATCGACCCAGTTCCTTACTGCCGTGAATTCCCTTAGCTTTTACAATTTGGTAAAAGCACCAGACACGGGCAACTGTGCAAGTGGCACACTTACGTCATTAGCTGGAACTGATGAAGTGGCCATCCATGTCTACAATTTCCTGGACACTGGAAACCAGGACGATTGTTACTACAGGCATCGACTCTCCTTTCTGACCATGTGTATCCTGTGCAAGTCAGTGACGGAAGACTGGTGTACTATTTGGCCGGCTATATGGCACGGAGGAAAGTTATGGCAACGAAATGCCGGGACTGTTTTGAGCAGCTGCTCACATCCCTCGAGAACGCAGATAAGGATCTTGCGTCATTCACAGCATTCTGTGATGTTGGAGGGCTTTTGTACCTGTCACCGGAACTATTTTCATTTGTGGAGGCACTGGAGGACACATTCACATTGTGGTTCAGTTATAATAAGCTCCAAAGGGACACTATAGTTGAGCTTCCTAACTCAATGCAGACCGTACCATCCGTATAGTGTGCGACGCGCACAAGCAAGATCTGACGAGCAACATATAACCAAGTTTTTTGTTCTCACACGGCTTCACTTCTTCAAGAAACCTCTAAACAAACAGAAAAGTTCTGCAAGAGGAAGATAAAAGCACCTCAAGCTTCGAAGAGCGATGTTATGTGCATCACCCTGTAGTGTGCTAGCTTTCTTCCCTACTTTGATGCCTCCCACTTTAAATAAAATGTGTGAGAAGAGTGAAATGCTCTCCGATGTTCTGTGCAGTTGTTAATTGAAATATATTTCCAGTGTGGATACGCAAGAATAATTAAATCCTTAAGAACTATCTCATGCAAAATGCTAAGTATACTGTATATCAACATGAAGAAAATGAATATCAATGTCATAGTAGCATTTTTTCGTGCTTCTTGAGGTTGCGTATAACCTTGTGAAATGGCAATCCCCTCAAAATGTTAATCGGTTACATTTCTCAGCATCAAGGAATGATCACAAGCAGTGGCAAGTTTAGCTGGCCGCGATGTTTACGAATGTAAAGCTTCACTTATGATACTGTGCGTACGGTCATACCATACGGTGATAATGTTTGATAATATCTGCCTCGAATTTCATTTATTTATGAGACACTTACGCCCAGCAATATAGTAGAGTATAGTAAATTTACGGCGCAAACAAAACCATATGCGCCACAAATCAGCCTTGACATGGCAGCTTCGCTGCAGCGAGCCGAGCGAGCAAGTTCTATAAACGTTGGAGCGAGCGACGTGTAAGCTACAACCAGCGCCACCTAGACAGCGCCGGTCGAGGCATCGGTGGAGAGCGTCAGCGCAGACGGCGCGGTCTTCACACTTCCCTATTCTAGCCACTGTACCTCAGTCTCGGCTGCGGCCATCATCTGTGATTCCCGCGCGGCTCTAGCTGCCGTTAAACGTGAAGCTGACGAAAATCTGCTCCCTCAGCGCCTCGCCAGGAAGCTGCACTTCATCCAGCAGAGTGGTTGCGACCTCAAGCGCCATTGGGTCCCCTCACACGTGGGCATCCCGGGCAATGAGGCAGCTGACCGCGCTGCTAAGGAAGCACACCACCCCAACACGGCAGTCACCGACTTCGTGTGTACCGCCGACATCGGCAGACTCCTGGTGGCCCGCTACATGCGTGAGCATCATCCCGACCCTCGCGTGGCAGCGGGCAAACCTCCACGACGCCTCCCCCTTCGTGGACTCTCCCGGGCTGACCGGGGGACACTCCTCCGTTTGCGCATCGGCTGCCACCGTGCCGCCGAGAGGATGCATCACCTTTCCGGTCGCGGCAGCCCCTACTGTGTTGACTGCGGAGACATGGAAACACTGAAACACCTTCTCCTACGTTGCCCAGCCTTCGACGCAGACAGGGCCGCCCTGCTGGATGTCTACGGCAGACTCGGCCTTCCTAGGAGCACCACCTTGGAGCTCCTCTTCCCCGAGTGCCGCCGCGAGCGCATCAAATGTGCTCTCTCCGCGCTGCTGGACTTCATCACCGGCACCGCACTGCGTGCGCGCCTGTGAGTAGACGCGCCTCACAGCCTGTCTGTTGCTCCGTGCACGCAGTCCGCTCACGCGGTGTTTGTTTACATACACCCGTGAATGCATCTGCATCGACGCGCCTCACGGCCCGTTTGTTTATGTTCCGGCGACGCCGAACTCTTCTTCTACCGTGCTGGTGACGCGCGTTTGTTTACATCTGGCCAGCCGACCTGCTTGGCGGCTTTTCCCCTCGGCTGCCGGCTTCGCGGGTTTCCCTTCCGGTGACGCACGCGCGAGCAGAACGCTTTCTCGCTCCGTAAACTTGTGGTTTTTTTTTTCCTCCCTTCTCTCTCTTCTCTCTCACCTTACCACCTCCTCTCCTACCGCTCTCTATCAACCTCCGCCTCTTCCCCCGTGCACTACTGCTGAGGTGTCCGGCCCTGTTCGAGACAGTTGCGGGGCGCACTTTTCTCTTCATGTATCTCCACATAATAATAATCACTCCCCCCCTTTACCTGACCAACGCCAAGGGGGACACGCCACTTCTACCACAAGACCTCCAATGAACACAAGCACATGCTCGGCGAGTTTCGCCCTCCCGAGCAGCACAGGTTGCCCACGCTAACGCAACGCTACCTTCGTGCCCTGCAAGAAGACGTCGACCGCTCGACCGAGTTCACCCTTGCTCTTCTTAACATGCGGTCCCTCAACGCAGAGATTGATAACATCGAACATAATCACGTCCTGACTGCAGCCGACATTCTCTGCTTCACGGAGACGTGGAACGCTGAAAACATGCACATCAACGCATTCGTTCCAGTCGTCTGCACCAAAGAAGCGGAGCATCCTGCGGGCGGTGTTGGGATCTACGTCAAGCTACCTGATGTGGCTGAAGACCTCGTGTTGCCAATAACCAGCCACAGCCATAACGGGGAGCATGCCGATATGAAGCTCTCATCCGGGATAGCAGTCACGGCCATTTACTTGGCACCGAACTTGTCACAAGGAGACGTCGCCAAGTACATCGAGAAGGCAATGCATCGATACAGCACCGAGTTCAAACGCGGTCCCTTCGTACTCATCGGAGATCTGAACGTTGACATCATGCAAAGCGAATGGCTAGTCCTACACATGTCACGTTACGCTCTCCGATGCGTATCGTACGACTGCAAACGTCCCACCACCATCAGGGGCACCTGTGTCGATACTGCCTTCTCGAACTTTCCATTGCGTCCCATCATCGATGATTCCTTGGCAACATACTTTACTGATCATAAAGCAATCATCTTTAAAGGGAAACGAGTCCCCAAGCTAATCGAGGGACGACCATCTTGTACTTTGTAAAAGAACATCTCTTGTGTATATGTAATGCATATAGTTCATCCATCATAAAGCAATCATCTTTAAAGGGAAACCAGTCCCCGAACTCATCGAGGGACGCCCTTCTTGAACTTGGTAAAACAACATCTCTTGTGTATATATAATGTTTATAGTTCATCCAAATGTATATATACTTCATCGAAATGTATATAGTGCATCCAACCGTAAATTGATAAACATTGTGTATGTAATGCATATATAACAATGCTGTCACGTCTATATGTGATGGTAGGTAGAGGAATGTGTACGGAGCATTCGAGGGTTACCCGATCATCTCCAAGCAAGCTCCTCTAACATCATTCACTTCGTGGATATGGCAGCTATTTTTTTTTACTATGATTTGTAGTGTTGTTAATTGAGAACAATTCTGCGTCAGTTCAAAACGCCTGCCTAAATACCATAAGAAACTAGCCCCTGAAAGCGGGGGAGTGCCGAAGATCCCGTGCGCTCAAGCTTTGGTGTCTGTGAAAGCGCAGTTTTCAAAACAGGTCCCTGCACGCGATAAAGAATGAAACGATACGGGTGCTTTGGTATTGTTAAGTACATGCCTCACCCCCACCCCTCTTCCCCCCTACCCAGAAAAAAAAAAGCATCATTGAGAGCTGCCCGACAACAGAGCGAGAGGGATGACAAACAATAGTCCTCGCCGGGTGCCTGTCAGGGTGTTGTGTGCGCCCTGCAAACATACTCCGACGTTGACAATACTCGTTTTACTCGTGAAACGTCACACGAGGCCTCTGTCTCTGTCATACTAATGGCGATGTTGTGAGGTGCTGAAAACGCAGATGAGCACTTGCGCTTACATTAAAACCAAATTAAAATATCCTAAAGGCAACGCTCGTCACTCATAATCGGTCAGAATTGTCCACGAATGCAGGACTATCAAACAACACCGGCATCTCGAGTTTCCAAACTTGGTGTCAGGGGTGCTCCACATTTCTGTTCATTATTCACAGATGCCTCTGACAAATATGTTAAAGAGAAGCCGAGTGATGTTCCGGGGCCTCAAAGTCTCAAGAAGATGAAGAGGTTCATTGCCGAGATGTTGAACGACCTGAATAAATAATGCATCAAAAAAATATTCTAGCCTCAGCGCTTTTCTTCAATGGTATATGTAAGTGCAACAATAACTTCTTACGTCCATGTATACACTCTACTGCATTTGCGAGATATCATTACAGCATACATTGCAGTATATATTCGAAAAACTGAACGTTTTTCGATGACCAGCTGAAAGTTGAGCTCTTGGCTCGCATCACCATAAACACAAGTTATCTGGGCACAGAATAGATGTCCTGGCAAAGGCCGCTGGCCATGCTGTGAGAACACCACTGCGAATTCAATCCGATAGAAATGGTGTGGGGCCAACTGAAGGGCTACATGGAAAACTGCCACATGAGAGGCCATTGCACAAGCGAGTGCAGAGAACCAGAGGTTTGAATGAATTCACAAATATATTTACTTAACAGCTATTGTTACAACTCGGTAATTTAACTCCAGAGCCTAATACAAAGCTAACATTATGGCTGTTGATAACATTGCAGCATTAAATTGACTAAGTTAGTGGAAGAACTAGATAGGACGAACACAGTACTCACAGTAAGAGACAGAGTCTTAAGTGCGCTAACAAAATGGAAAACTAGGTTGCCTTTCAGCTGCCTCGCAGTGCAATTTGGTGCGTCTAAAGCAAGCCTGTCGAGATATGGTGAGAGCTGAACTGCTGGAAGTTTCGCAAACGGTCAACACACCCAGCATTGTGTACAGCATCGACACCCTAGCATCTGCCCATGGCCACAAAGTGCTTCGTATACCGCCTCACCACTGCGAGTTTAGTCTAATTGAACTTGTTTGGAGCAAGGTGAAGGCATACACAGCAAGACATAACACGGGTTCTCACTTTGGCTGAAGCTGAAAAGCTCCTTCCGGAAGCACTGGCATCTGTAAGCCTGGAAAACTGGCAAAACTGTTGTTCTCATGTACAGCAAGCTGAGGCTGAAATGCCATGATTTGTCGACAATGAAATCGAACCAGCTGTCTTCGGCATTTGTGATTCGTGCAACTCCTCCGATGATTTGAGTGCTGAGGTCGAGCGTGTCAACGGGTCCCTTGGGCACAAAGTCCCAGCCTCAACGACTGCGGAGCAGAACTCCAGAACTCCGCGGCCAGACAAAGCACCGAGCTACGGCATCAGACAGACGGTCTACGCACGACGCCTTGAACTCGGCGACCTCATCGTCTCAGACAACAAACTATACGACACTGTTTGACTATCTCGCGCAGCAGCCAGAAAGACATCTTATGGCCGGCAATGTCCCAGAAAGACAACTTATGGCCGTCCAAGAGACCATCAGTGTTTCAGTAGGAGCATATGGGCACACAGTACTCCAACCATGTCACCTAAAATTTGTGAGTGTCCAGTCTGTATATATACAAGTAATTCCATAAGTTTCCAGCCTGTCAGACTTTTAAAGGACTACAGACAAAAATTTTCAGTTGTCGTTTCTTGTTTATGTCAAATGAAAACCCAAGCCATCAATAGCCTAGAAAATGTGCTGGTAATCATAAGCACACCACGAAAACTTAATTACAACAAGCCGAGCTGAATATTCACTGCGCAGGTGCAGTTCGCGCAAGCAGATCAAGAAGAGCCAATGGCTTTTTGAGAGAAGACAAAATCTTGTCCAAAGTGTGATGAGGGGCAATTGACTATTGATCACCTGGAGGTCTGATAGCCGAAAGGTGGCACGATAACAAATGTGTGAACCTGCTGAGCAATGCACATGACTTAGAGCCACCCAGTCACATGCAAAGACATAACGCTAAAGAAAAGACAAAGGCCTCAGTTACCTGTCCATTGGTTGTTTGGGCATAGAATGAGCACGTGGGTGGGAGTGACTTGTCCGATATGCTGATGCACCTTTACAAGACCCCATCAAAATCCCACACGTGGAACTTTCCGCTTTTCGCGTATTCCTTGGGCGTTAGCCTAGTATAAACGCTTGGCTTCTCTACAAGAGGGACTGCTTTGCCCCGAACAAAACAATCATGCTTCTCAACGATTTTCGTGTTTCCGTTGGCAAGTTGCTGAAATCAGTGAGCCAATTATACTCCTACCGCGGCCAGTTGGAAGAACTCCTTTTAAAGCCCTGCAGCTTTCTGTCCCCAAGAGGAAACATGCAATGCCTTCTGATGATGCCCGTTACGACAATGTCAGCCGCTGGCCAGTCGCAGCTGGAGAACGTGCCTTTGAAGGAAATTGCAAAACATTTGAAGGAATCGCAATGACACTGCTAAAAACAACAGCAAGAACGCGTGTGCATCACGTAAACAGGAGTGACGAGCAACCTGACGTATCCATCTAGTAATTCTATTTAACTCCCGCGTACATGATGCCCACGCATTTTTGTTGTTGTTAACAATGCCATTGCGACCGTTTCTTCCTCTGATGTCTTGTTATCTTAAAGAGCCTATAGATCACCTGCTATCTGTAAATAAAGTCAGTTGGAAGTTCTGTGCTCGTGTGTGCGTATTTGTTCCTGTTTTCATCCTGTCTTCTTTGCGCAGTTTAAAACTTTGCTGAATTCATGAACCGACTAGCCCAACAAGGTGCCTAGCTTTAGTATACGGGATATTTGTCTCGCGGAGCAAAGTCAGCGTGGAAAAGTGGTGTTATTACCACTCTAATGGCGAAAAATTAATAATAAAAGAAGAGAGACTTAATGACAAAATTAATAATGAGAGAAGAGAGCCTCTCCTGCCTGTGTTTATGCTCCGCATCACTCTCAGATTCAACATAACTGTCGCAATGCAGTGTTGCTGGTGACCTTGTGAACATGTCACAGCTGTATGTAAGCAGGACCAGCTGGGAGGTGATCCAGCACAATAAGATAAACCAAAGTTGCATCTGTGGCATTAGCAACAAAAAGCTGTTAAACCATCTGCCAGAAGAAAGACCATTGCCAACGTTGGTAGACTATGCTCTTTTTACCTGCTGGAAAAGACGAAAGTTAGATTAATAGAAAAACCTGTGCACCCATCTTGCAAAACAGCAGTGCACACGTCATTATTTATCAGTGTACATAAACAATACTCTTTATTCTTGTTTGAAAGCAAATGTTTACTTCATATGACATAGCTACCCTTGAAACAAGACTTGTGAAATATGCACCTTACCTTACTGAAGAAGCCGTTTGTAAACAAAAGTTGAAGGAAGCTTCTAGAATACACCAGAGCTTTCAAGGAGCTCAGTAAGGTGAGGCGGCATGAAGGCCACCCTATGTAAGGTAAGGTCTGAAGTGAGGAGTGTTTCAGAACATGGCCCTAAGGGTCCTTTCATTCACCTGCATCACCTGAACCAGTTCACACAGTGCTGCACGTTGCCATTTGTTTCATCAATACAGCCAGCACCCCCTGCACCCAAGAGTTCATTTCAAGAAGTGCAGCGCTGGCTTAGGAATTTTCAGAACCTATTCAACTGGTGGTGCCAAAGTGGTGTATGCATGGTTCACGAGCAGACTATCTACTAGAGAGCAGACAATAATGTCGTTGAACAGTCTGTCCACACTTTCGTACCTATCAATAGAATTCAGACACAGGTTACACCTGTAGTAAGCAAGGAAGCAGTGATGCTATCGAGGACTTCTGATTTGGAGCAATTTTTGGAGCAGCAAAATTTCCGTTTTGGAGCACTTTGGAGCAGCAAGATTTTCATCTTGGAGCGCTTTGGAGCAGATAATTTTGCATCTGGGAGCACTTTGGAGCAGCGAATTTTACATCCTGGACTGCAATACAGAAGCATATTGCATTAACATTCAAGCACCTGAGTATTATTATGGGGCTCTTATGAAGGCTAGAAATATTTCGATTCATTGCAAATCTCATGGAAAAAATCATCTCAGGAGAATAGACGTGCGCACAGGGGGGGCAGGGGGGGGGGGGGCGCAAAATCTGCCCCGTACATTGACCCTTGCGAAAGCAATTATATGGACACTCTTGGCGGATTTTTGCCGTCGCCGTTGCCGTAATTTTCCGTATAAAGTCCAAATTAATAACATCACCACGCTTATTCTAGCCGCGGGTAAAAGCTCGCGAGCGCTGGCGACGAACGCGGCTGAAGCGAGATTAAACTAGCCGGCCGTCTGTCTCCGCCGCACGGACAGCGCATGAGATAACATCTTCCCGCGTGCGGGCCTGCCGTCGATTGCTCATCAAACAGAGAGGAAACGCCCCTACCGTCTTTCGTAAGGAGCATGAAGGGACGCCAGGGGAGCGGAAGGGGGGGGGGGGCATCTTTCGAAGGGCGCAGTCGCTTGCGCGCGCGCTATCTCGAGGCATCAGGAGATGGCTCGTAAACTTGCTGTGCTCTCAACGCTTACTTCGCGTTTAGAGAACTCGGAGCAAGAAAACGCTTCAATTCCTGGAGGGGCCATATGCCCTTAAACCAGCGTTTTGTTAAGTTACGCGAGATCGGATCCAAAAGAGTTAGCTGCTAGTCTTACTTCGTTTCACAATACAATTTTTTGGTATCGCATTCATTGCTTCGCTCTTAAGCGAAACTGAGTTTTTTTAACCGTTAGCTATTGACCCCCGAAAGCGAGGGGCGGACGTGTAACATGGCGTAGCCGCTTCACTGTGGGCCGTCAGCGACGGGCCCGCTACTGACAGCTGCGCATTTGCGGCTGCTCCGACCAGGAGATATGATTTTACTAATGAGATGACATTTTTAAAAAAGCAAGCGAAAAATTCAAATTGGAACCCTAGCACGTGAGCTCGAAAGGGCAGGGCGTTTTAGGGGGTATTCACCGCAGTGATTACAAACTCGGACGTGCTGGCGGAAGGAATTACGAAAAAGCTGTTCTGGATGAAGATCCATGGATAAATTATATCTGAGGAAAAGTGTCAACGCGTTTCCACCGTTCACGTGCTCTCGATCACAGATTTCATTCCGCGATGTCCGGAAACAGAAGTGACAGACATTTTAGCGGCACTCATGTAGTTATTACTGAACATTGCTTTCCTTACGTGCCGTGCGACGCTTGAAACGAGCTATCAGCAGCGTTTCTGGAACAGACGACGTCCGCCGATGAATCGCCGTCGCACTTTCTCGCTACCGATAGGCCTAGACGTCACGAGCCTCTGCGGAGAGCGCGTTTTGCTGTCGAGCCGACTTGCAGAACAGAAGCTGCGTCCGCACAGTGCATGGCATCGTGGCTTACTCGGAACGCACGCGCTAGCGCTATTTATTCAGCGGAATAATTCTTGGTCCATGATTGCGACTTTATTGGCAGCCCCGAGATCGAGCTGCACATGTTCTGACGCGCCGGCGGTGCGATTGCCGGTGATAGACGCCCCCAAACCCGAGACTTTGGCGCAGTTTGGCGCAAATTTCGTCGATATTATCAGGATGGCGCAGTAAATACAATTTGGCGCACTTTGGCGCAGTTGGCGCAGGAGTGGAATCACTGCAAGGAAGGGACCCATGTTCCACTCGGTGATGGTTTTCCATAAAGACCATCATCATGTGTTAACCCTTTCTGATCCCATGTGGTCCCCGCAGGGGCATCTGCGCAAGCAGGCGTTTGGTGTGTAGCGACACTACGGACCCGAGCTAACGGGGGGGTTTCGACCCCCTCCCACGCCTAGCCGTGCGTGGCTTAACCGTGTCCGGGGAAAAGGGGATCTTGGAGGTTGAGCCAACGCTGGGTGCTTGGACCTTTAAGGGCCCCCCAGAAGAGGCAACACACCCCTTTGGTCCTGGCTTCACGTAGATGGCATCCCTGGGCTGACTCACCCAGGGGAAATCGGCAGTCGCCTTTTCCTTTTTCTCTCTCCCCTACACCTTCACCTTTGTCACTCACTTTTCATCTTTCCTATCTTCTCCTCACTTCTGCTTACTTCAGTTTTTCCCAGTGGCAAGGGTTAACCTTGTGTAGGTATCCAACCTTGGCTACACCATATCTGATTATAGCGATAGCGTGCTGCTGGCGCTGTGCAGACTTCTTTCAAGTCCTGCCGCGTCCCCTTACAGGGCTCTGTGGTGGCTGTAACATATACACTCTTCCCATGGCTACACAAGCTTCTTTTGTCTTCGATCGCCCTCAGAAAAGAGTGCGAACCAAAGCAACCTTTCAATTCTTTCAGAAAAGCAACGACACCTTCCCTATATACCATGTGATCCACAGCGAAGGCAACACAAGTGCTCGTAAACTGTTCCCTTTCTAGGTAACTAAATGCTTTGGAAACACAATTGGTCCGGGCTACAGGAACACAAAAATGACTCATGCCGACTTGCTTCTCAAATTGAAAGACAAAGCCTAATTTCAGATAATGAATGATTTGAAATGCATTGGTCCAGTGGCAATCACCGTGTTCGCACATCAAACGATGAACACAAGTCGTGGCGTGATCTCGGAAGACAACTTCTTGGACCTCAGTGACAAAGAACTTCTGGAAAGTTCTCAGAACCAGGATCTCATAAAAGTTGAAAGAATCCTATTTTGCAGAAACAATAAACAAATGGCCTGCTCCTATCCCTCTCTCTCCCCTCACATCTTTGTCTATCTCTCTGACTTTTCATCTTTCTAGTCTTCTCCGCTCTTCAATTTACTTCGGTTTCCCTGGCGGCAAGGGTTAACCTGGTGTACAGTATCCAACATTGGGTATGCTACATCGGGTTATAGTAGCCACGTAAAGCTGGCGTCTGCGATTCTGCGGGTCTTGCAGCGTCCCCTTGTTGGGCTCGATGGTGGGCGGCTGGTGTTGCTACCGAAATCAAATGATTGTTCATGGGTTCGAACTCATTCCCACTCCTCCCTGGTCGTCCTCTTGGCAAAAGAGGGCACACCGATGAAACCCACTTCTTACAGAACAAAAAAGAAAGCTACCCAAAATATCACGTCATTCATTCTGAGAGTGCAGACAAAAAAGTGCCAAATATCTCTCCATTCCTCATGTCTAGATGCCTCACTGAAACCATCGAAAGTGGCTTTAAAGCCCCCATGATGGCAAATGGAGATTTGCTGATTGAAGTGAAGTACATGTCACAGTACGAAAAGTTAAGGTAGTAGGCCACATTGAAAAGTCAATCTTTTTTTCGCGAGATCAACTTTCACTTGTTTCTTTTGCGTGTGCCCAAACATTAAAAAAATGTGTTTTAACAAAAATTATCCTCCCATGATAAATTAGTTTGCGAGTTACAGCAAGCTATCCATACCACACGCTCGTATTCTGAAACCAAAAGTGCTCTTTTGTCTATATTAATGATATTCAAAATTACTTATAAATTTTATTATGATTGTAACATTAAAAAGTGCCATTAAATATAACTGTGTTTCTAATTGATTTCAAATCTCGAAAAACGACCACAAGGGGGACACACGACGCTCGTCGAATGTCTGTTTGTTTATTGTGGTCAGGCTACGCCAGGCAGCGTTCTGCGATTTTTCCAAATTTCAACGCAGCTAGGGCTGGCTGCATATTTAGGCCACCAATACTACATTCCGACCAGCATGGCTAAATTCAGAGCACAGAACACTGCAAAAACTGTCCTTGAGATCCACGAACAAGATCTACGTAGAACTTGCAGATGGCTCTCATTATATGGAAATATGGAGTACATGTTCGTTACTGCCAACGGACATATTGCTTTATTTTTATTTAGGAAGAGAGTGTTCTAGAGTCCTAAAGAAAAAGAAAGTCCTAAAAGTCCTAAAGTCGAAAAGTCTTAAAGTTGACTGCGCTGTTAAGTTATTTTCCAACCAAAGACCATCACGTGGCTACTTTACTTGCGATAGCAATTATATCGGCACTCTCGACGGGTTTTCGTCGCCGCCGTCATGTTCGGTATAAAGTCCAAATTGATAACATCCCACCGCGCAACATAGGTTCTACCCGCGAGTAAAAGCTCGCGAGCAGCGGCGACGATCGCGGCTGATGCAGAGATCAAACGAGCTGGCCTATCTGCGTCACTCCGAGGGCGCATGCGATAACATCCCCCCGCGTGTTAGACCTGCCGTCGAATGCTGCTCAAGCAATGTGCTCAAGCAGAAACGAAACGACCCGCCCGTCTCCAGGGAGAGCTGCACTTTTAGCAGTCTCTTCGCGCGCTCTCAACGCGAAGAGACTGCG
The DNA here is from genome assembly GCF_013339695.2 of Rhipicephalus sanguineus. Lineage (NCBI taxonomy): Eukaryota > Metazoa > Arthropoda > Arachnida > Ixodida > Ixodidae > Rhipicephalus > Rhipicephalus sanguineus. The sequence continues at coordinate 145,693,284 of NC_051179.1, read as the reverse complement.
AAAAGCGCACCTCTCCCTGGAGCGGCCGTATTCTCTTACACCAACATTTTGTGTAGTTACGCGAGATCGGATCCAAAAGAGTTAGCTAGCTGCCAGCCTTCTTTCGTATAACATTACAATTTGTTGCCTTCGCATTCATTGCTTCGCGCTTGCGGTGAAACTGTGATCTTTTTTTCTTCAGACACGATGCGTTTACAGAAGGCCTGGGGAGCGTGCAACTACCGCTCTTCTCTATGTGAGCGGTTTAAATCTTTAACCTTTTTTTCAGGTCAACTGAGAGTGGTTAAATTTGTTGTTTTGTGCATGTTACCCTCGCGAGCAACGAGGGTAGACAATATTTTGCTGCCGTCCTGGCATACTGGCAGACTGTCTGCGTCTGTTTGCCGCGAAGTAGGCATGTGCGAATATTCGAGCACTAGGAATGTTCGAAGGAATATTACAGTATTCGAATTCGCTTCGACACGAATTTAAGGTTCCGAAACTTCAAAGTATTCATAATGAACGAATAGGACGGCATGTAACCCACCTGTGAAGGTGGTTTCACTGCAGCCTGAAAGTGCTATGCCGTGAAACCACCTAACCAACAAAATTGCGCAATGTCGCGAAGCCCCACTTCAAGGTTAAATGAACATATTACTCCGACATAGATTAATCATTTTCAGGGGCGTAGCCAGAAATCTTTTTCGGGGGGGGGGGGGGGGGGGGGGTTCAACCATACTTTATGTATGTTCGTGCGTGTGTTTGTATGTGTGCGTGTATATATGCGCAAGCAAAATTGAAAAATTTCGGGGGGGGGGGGGGGTTGAAACCCCCAACCCACCCCTTGGCTACGCCCCTGATCATTTTTTAAGCTTAAAAGCTTGTTATACGGGCTTATATGTTATAATATGTTATATGTATAATAATTTTTAAAGTGTGACTTATTTTATCGGTTATCACTTGCATCTTACTGAAATTGAAATCCTGCTACTATTTGATGCTACTAAACGCTACTAAACGTAGCGTTTAGTAGCGTTTAGTAGTGTAGCACTTAGTTTAGTAGCGTTTACTTGCAGCAAAAAGAATGACAGTCGCACATGCCTTGTTCCAATTTAAAAAAAAAACTCTGTGCAGGTTAGTTTGGCCTCGACAATATTTATGCTAATTTTTTTTATATAATGTATGATACATACTATTCGAACTATTCGATTCAAAATTATTCGACGTAACCACTGTTTGCTTCGAACCTAAAATTTGCTTTTCGGACATCCCTACCGCGAAGGCTTCTGTGCGGCGTTCCACGGTGCCTAATAGACAAGGACACAAGGAACATGCGGCGCTGCTTCGTATTGGTGAAAAGCGTCCCTTTATGAAAGCCTCCTTTCGGGACTGTGGCACGGGAGTACAAACCGGTTCGCTGCAGCGGCGGCAGCCTGCGCATCAGCTTCTCTGCAGTGCACGATTGCTAGCGGCGTTTCGAAAACAGATGCGCAACTCCGCCACATAAAAGTAACATTTACAGTAACTCTAGGGTGCAGTAAAGCTTTAGGGTGCAGGCGCTCGCAGCGACCCGTAGCGGCCGCCGCTACGGTCGTTGAAAATTAAAGGGGGAAGGGGGTAAGGGCGCCGGTACCCTGTTCCTCTTAGATCCGACCCTGGAATTTTCGTGGTTGTTGCAATTTCATTCCGAGCTGCGTCTTGAGAGGTTCGTGCATGCTCGCATGCGACTGCAAATCTTTCTAGCCTCTCCAACGCACGATGCCTAAAAAGAAAAAGACAACCTGTTCCATGACGTTATGCAAAAGAACTCGTGCAGTGAAAAGGCATCGATTCTCATTCAGAGCTTCTACGGATCCAGTATGCCTGCAAGAGTGGGCGTGAAACATCAAGGGAGGTCCCTCATGTGTACATAAATTTCATTTGACTGTTCGCTGATTCTTACTTTTAATTAATTATTTTTCTTTCTTATATGCACCTATCTTTTCCTTTCACTGTTTACTGACATTCTGCGCGAAAATATCTGTCTTTGCGTCTCATTCACTGTTCATTGTATTTTTGTTCTTGATGTAATCGCTATATTTGTCAATGAATATTGCAATCGTACTCAAACATAACTGCGTGAAAAACAATGTTAATAAACTAGAACGGAAACCCCGAATCTCGTACATGTTTGTTCTCTACGCCAGCATGTGCCGGTCAGAAGAAGCTAACCTGCCCGCATGGTCTCCAGAGTTTTCTTTGTTTTACAGTTTATCAGCGCCATGTGTGGCCTACACAACGAGCTTATACTGCAACTACAAAGCTTGGTTTCAACGGGAAACTCCACAGAGCGCAGGCTCACATGCGACGCACGCTAGCGAGCAGCAGCGCCATCTGCAGGCTGGATCGCGCAATCTTTCCACCTGGCAGGCTCGCTCACGACACTAAGGAGACCTTCCTAGCCCGTATAGTTCTGCGTTCGTGTGATCGTCGTGCCAAGTTCTGTTTGTGCGGTCGACTTTTAACGCGCTGCCTCGCATTGTATGTTGTGGTTACTGACGTAAGCGCAAGTAAACGCGGTACCAGGCAAATAGTCACCAGATGCCGACCGTGCGACTTCAATCTCTGCGACTGCTTTGTTCGGTGTGACCGACGGACGCGATTCATAGTTTTGAAGAACACCTTCTTCAAATGTTTCCGCACGTCACTGAGTAGCAGCGCCGCAATCCTTTCTCGACGACGCGTTCTGTGGCCCTGGAAAATGCCTTGACGCTTGGGGACGGCCGGTAGCTCGGCGATTCCTCGCTTGGCGCACCATTGAAAACCGGCGGTCGTCAAGCAGTGTACGCTGCCAGCGTATTTTTATTGCCAGAGGTAAGTGAACGTTACGCTTCGTACATTGTGAGTTGTTCTTATTGTAGTACGCGTTGTCGCCAAAGAAAATCGCATAACGTGTTGGTAGTGTATGCGGTTGTAGTTGTGCGGATTGTGCTCGCGCATGACATTTGTCAAAAACGTAGTCGGTAGTGTTATAAAGTTTTGGTAATTAGCTCGCTTGCACGCACTGCTATACGCTAATATTTGCTGAAAGAAGACACCATTTTTGTCAGGCTCACCATTGTCATGCGCTTTATGCATGTCAAATTTATGCATGTCTCTTGACAAATTACTTGGACTAACGCCACAAAACCGAAGCTTCAACATTCATTTCGTTCGCACGAGCTCTGAAGGAATAATCATCAGCCACCGCGTGAATCGTGAATCGGTACAGTGGGAGAAATAAAGTGTATTTAGGGATGTTTTCTTTAGGCGTGCATTTTATTTGTCATTAAGTAACATGACCCCCAAAAGCGTTTAGGTTAGCATTCTTGGACATTGCTTATCATCTTTCAAGCAATAGATAACATAGATTTGCTAAAAATGCAATTTCTGCAGCATGACACTGTATTTTGTTCAGTTGGTTTGCCCCATTTTTATCCTTTATGCACGTTGACCTAATTTGACAAGCCGTACTTTCAGCTGAATTTTCAATTGCTTTTAGCACTATATGTGCGTCCATGTATTGAAGTCCCACCTCTCATCGCATAATAATTGCTCGTGAAGAACAAGGCTTGTCTTGAATTAGCCATTTATCAGAGCTCTTCCTCCCTCCTCAAAGGGCAAGGTGCTGCTGGCACACCTGCTTCGGCTTTTCTTAACCTTTTTTTTTTTTTTTGAATGCTGAAGTTTTTTGCAACGTACTGCAGGTAGCAAACAGCAATGCCACGACAAACAGTGGACTGCTGACCATGCAGTCCAGAAGGTGGCTGAGGCAAGTATGCTATCGGAGGTGCTTATTCAGGCAGAAGAAATAAGCATCTATAGCCAAATTTTCAGTTAAGAGATATGATCGGGCTAAGTTAAAGAAAACACCGGACAATGAAAACTTCTGATGACAATTAAAAAAAAACCCAATTTTTTATATTTCTTAAACTTTGTCCACTTATTCTCCTCCACATCAGCTTTCATAATCATTGAAAACATGTTGCATAATGTCGTTGCACTAATAGTTACGACCCCTCCAATGAGACCCTTAGGCAAGGATTGGCAATTCCGACTTCTTGCCCAGCAAGTGTATAAAATGCAGGCAGGATTGAATTGCTTTTTATTAAAAGGCCAGCAGGTACAGAAAAAGGTGTCGCCGGCACTGAGGACGTTAATTTTGAAATTATTTCGTCACTGCAGCGGCCACGAGCGCGGGGCTACCGAGCAGGCGCGTGAATCCTGTGCCAATGTGCTGTGCAGCGAAGGTCAAGGAACGAGACTCTGTGCAGGCTAGGGATTATTCACTTCAGTAAATTTTTCCTTGCTTACAACCAAGCAGTATATATATTTTTTAAAATGGAATATAAATTGCCAGCAAAGTATACCACACAATAATGTCTTGGCGACATTTCTGTTTGGAATGCTACATAGCAAAAGCTAAGCTGCAATATGGGTCAAAAGCTATTTTTTCCGACTCTGTTACAGTTTGGGTGCAACGTTTCTGTTTATTTTGTTTTCATAGTAGTTTTATCACAAAGTGGATATCTATTTACTTATTTATTCATTACTTGACAATACTGCTGACACCAGTAAGCAGTATTGCAAAGTGGGCTACATTGATAAGTTACACATAAAATGATCTTGCTAAGCAAAAACAGGAGCATAACATATACAAAACACAAGATAAACCAAGAACATCTATACAACGGTCTTAAGGAAAATGATAAGGGAACAGCACAAAATACAAAGGCAATGAACTTTAGAAATCAACCTTCGGTATTCCATACGAAAGAATTGGTCTTTCTCCTGATAAATGTTAACATTAGAACTTCAGCATTTTGCAGTGTTTCCTTATGGCTGAAAAAATGTAACTTGAAATGCAAATTAGTAAACTATTTTAGCCATGAAACACTGCCACCTTCAGATTAAAGAAAGAAATATTCTGCATTAAAACGGGAACAAACAGCGCTGGACATGGGACGAAAAAAGAACAATAGACGAGGGTGCTGTCGCCCTCGTCTACCTTTTTTTTCCGTCCCGTGCCCAGCGTTGTTTGTTCCCATCGTAATCATGTACTAACCAGCACAGTTAGGTGCTCTCCTGAAATATTTTGCGCTAATTGCTCAAAGCAATAACTTTGTATAAGTATCTTGCATGACGCATTTTCACATCTGTAGATGGATGGATGCTATGTGTGTTCCCTTTAAAGCGAAGCATTGACATGCAAGTGGCCAAGCTCAATTTTTGAATTGGCTTAATGCCTTTCCTACCTGAAATAAATTTCTTTCCTTAAAAAAACTTATAATAGGTAGCTTATTTTTCGGCATTGTAGATAAAGACCCTGCAAGTTTGTTTTTGGCTGTTCTCGCTGCTTTTCCACTACCAATCCTCCATCTGTCTTTTACTGATTTCTCTTGTGGATGTGTTCATCTTTATCATACTTTCTCTAAGCCTAGGGCTTCATGAGAGCTAGTTCCCAACACGCACATGGGTGGACATTTTTACATTTATTTAAAAGGTTGTCCGTCATTTCCATATCTCTCTCACAACCAGTGCATGTGACGCCTACTTACTGGATCTCACTTTATGACTGCATATTCTAAGGCAAGATTACCTCACTTCAGACATTGCACTAGCTTATCATATGCTTCCCTCCTTACTTCGTCCTTATTCTTGCAATAGTTACTCAGAGCTTTTCATTTTTAGTATTTGCTACCCATTAAATCATCTCCGCCCCTCTGACATTGCACCTAACGCTTATCGTGCATAAAGTTTAATGCATGCTCTCAGCATCACGAAATTTCGTCCTGGAAATTATCACTTGACTACAGGTATGATCTTTTTAGCAGCATGATCTTTTTCAACAGCAAAGGAGTTCGTTAAAAAATCAGCTTGTATACTTAAAATGGGGATGACTAATTCCATACCTCGTTTATTAAAGTTAACCTCTTTCAATTTCCTTACGCTTGTTCTTTGTGTTGTGCTTGCCTCATGGTTTGCAGTCTTTATGGATCTGGTATATTTAAAGAGTTGAATAGCCGGTCATCTGCTTATGACACTGCAGCTTAAGTATTGCACCCACTATCATTGCCATAGTAGCATTTGGTACAGTAGAGGTTTGTAATGAATGTAACGAGGTGTACAGCTCATGAAATAATTGTTGAACAACGAATGTTGTTGGAGCTAGTGATTCAACAAGAGGACTCGTCTTTAGAGGGGCGATGAATTGCATCAAAGTTGCTGCAACAACTTAGACACATCAATTTGTTGAAACATTGGCTCCAACAACGCGCTTTGTTCAATGGTTTGACATTCATTCAAGCCGCCACCTTCAGCTCAACTTTTGTCGCGTCAAGATGTACAGGATATACAACTGTCATGTTGTGTTCTGATAGAATTCAAGAGCTATTGACAGCAAGCCTTGCTTCTCAATTTAATTCTCATCCTTTACGTTTACGCTTTAATCTTTGTCATCTTCAGCCTTATTATCTCTCTCACAACCAGTGCATGTGACGCCTACTTACTTTATCCCAGTCGTCGCCGCTGCTGTCGACGTCTTGGTTCTTGGTTCTTGGTTTATCTTGTGTTTTGTATATGTTATGCTCCTGTTTTTGCTTAGCAAGATCATTTTATGTGTAATTTTATGTGTAACGTATCTCGGGAGCGCTTGCAATGTGTGATGGAGTTGGGAGAGTGAACGAGGCGGGTGACCGTGGCGTCACGACAAACACACTTTATAGAACGCAACACTGCAAACAAGAAGTTAACACCAAAAAAAAATTTACATCAAAAAGTAACGTTAGAAAACATGACGCTCTAGCGCGCAATCTCTAACAAATCGCAAAGCCTACAAGCTATGCTTGACTTCAACACACTCTAAAGTCTGGCCACTATGGCGCCTCAGTCTCGCTACGCGAATCGAACGTTCTTACGGTTCGTGTTGCCCGTCGCCTCGATTCGATGCGAAGATCGACGCCCTGCCCAGTCGTCGCCGCTGCTGTCGACGTCTTGGGGTCGTCGTCGTCGATCCGCTGCGTCGCTAGTCTTCCTCGTCGCCGATCCTCCGGCCCTTCGTCGAGAACATCCGTCTCGTCCAGTTAGGCCTACCTCCTGGCCTCCCCTTGGTGCCACCGGGTCGAACTGTCGACGTGGCTCTCCAGTGATTGCTGGTGGGTCGCCGTCGTCTTGCCGAGCTGTGGTAGTGCTGCAGGTGCCACGAGAACTGCGTGCTGAGGCTGCCGCAAGCCCAGGACGCCTCGCTCGGTAGACCCCGAGGTCGACGGCCACCCTCCCGGGGCATGCACAACGCTGCCTCCAGAACTCAGCCCTGCCGTTCCCGTCGCGGACGCGACGCTGGCTTCCACCACCTTGCTCCTCGACGACTCCACCGAACAATGACTGCTTGATCCTCTGGGGTTCCGCACCTCAGTTCGGGTCGCGTGGCACGCGCCTTTCTCCGGCCAATGGCTTGCGTCGACGTGGCGGGTGGTGCACACCATCGGGTACTTTTCCATTCCCCGCACACCATCGACGCATTGCGCTGTCCGGCACGCGCCCCGTGCCCCTTTACTCATGACATTGGGCCCCCTTTTAAGAGTTTTTTCTTAAAAACTGCTTTGGTCCTCCTCTTCAGGGTTATGGCCCTCTGCTCTTCTGATAGTGTCTTGTAGCTTGTGCTCCTCTTTCCTTGCTTGACCTATGCACACCTTCACTTCCCCACTTTGTCACGCACTTTCACTCACAATTTACTTCACCGCACATAGTTCATACAACACCACTATCATTAGTTCTACACACCACATGTTCATTGTCCAGAACACTAAAATCTCCAAGGTACGAGAATACACCATGCCACAATCCGTCGCTTCATTGGTGACTTTGCACAAAGTGCTTGACATCTTTCTGTATGCCTGGCCAAAATGCCTCCTTCGTCACCTCCCCACGCAGGTTCTGTGTATCTCTGAACCCATTCGCATACCAATGCTCTAAAATGGCCCGTCTATAACGTGCTGGCACCATCAGTTGTCTAATTAGTGTCCCTCTTTTCCAAAACTTACGGAAAATTAACTCCTTGACTGATTCGTAGGACACTCCGTCTCTACATCCCTCTCTGGTTGGTTTACGGCCAATCCTATCTATCGCGTGCCTCAGAGTTCTGTCCCTCCTCTGTTCCTTTGAGAACTCCTCAGAGGTTACACCTACACACTCCAACATTGGCACTCTATCCTTGCCTCGTGCCTCGCTCTTCCCACTCCCCCTACTAGCTTCAATGCTCTTGGGGCTTCCAGTTACCTGTTTCCTTTGTTTAGCATATTTCTCACGCTGTACTGGGTCATCCACCCTTCTTACCCCTGGCCTATTTCCCAATATCACATCATAGATGGATCTTCCATACACTTCGCTGTGAGTACACCTACGAAATAAGGAGTATCTAACCTTATTTTCGCCTCGGGTAACTCCTTCTTGGATCCATCTACAAAGACCACTGTGCCTATTCTCCCTGTGAAATCCTTTTTATTCACCAGACTTCTCCTCACCAACACAGTATCCGCTCCTGAGTCCCTCAGCACCGTTGCCCGTTTGCCATTTACTTTACCCTCCACAACTGGCATATTAACACCTTCCGACCTATCTATCACTGCACCAACTACCTCTTCCTTCTCTTCTGACTTCACTGCACACGCAGTACGCTCTACCGGTCGATTCCTACACTCGTTCGCTTTGTGCCCTCTTTTCTGACACAATTGGCAGGTAACGTGGGATTCTTGTTGACTAGTGCTAGTGCGGCAGTTCATAGCTATATGCCCTAGTCGATTGCACAAGAAACACCGCTGCTGTGCCCTTTGTTTACCCATTGGGACCTCACTGTTGCTCTCTTCTTCGTTGTGATCGCCTCTGTCGCCTTTTTCTAAGTTCCTTAGACCCTGAGCCTCCACGAACTGGTCCGCTTGCTTTGCCATCTCCTCTACTGTGCTTAGCTTCCTCTCTTTCAAAAATACCGCTAAGTTCTTGCTGCACCTGTTGAGAAATTGCTCAGCAACCATTCTGTCGCGGACCCCTTCATACGTCTTTTCTGTCTCGGACAGCTCTATCCAGCGATCAAAATAGTTTGCTAGCCGACACGCAAACTGCTTGCCAGTTTCTGAATCCTCGGGCTTACATGTTCGGAACTTCTCCCGGAAACCCTCGGCTGTTAGCCGGAACCTCTCCAATAAAGTCTTTTTTACTATGTCGTAATCCAGAGACTCGTGTGCTGGCATACGGCCAAACACACTCAACGCCTCCCCCACTAGACACAGACTCAAGGCGTTTGCCCACTCACTTCTCTCCCAACCCTGCCCTACTGCGATTCTCTCGAATCGATGCAAGTATGCATCGAGGTCATCCCTTCGCTCATCGAAGGGCGCCATCAGCTTACGCGGGCAAATTTGTCTAGGCCTGGGAGTAGTCGAGTTGTCCAACGCCGTCGTCGGGGTACTCGCGCGACTAGCGTCGTTGCGCGGAGCGACATTTATTTCGGCTAACTTCAACTTGAGCTCAAGAATCTGCTTCTCGCGCTCATGCTGCTCCCGCGCCTCACGCGCACGCTCCTTCTCGCGTTCCTGTTCTTTCTGCGCGCGTTCCTTCTCACGCTCGTACTCTCTTTCGCGCTCTTTCTGAGCGTTCTCGAAAAACCTCATCGTCTCCTCCTTATTCATTTCGCAGTCTCTGGCCACGGCCGCCAATTTCTCCCAATCCATCCTTGCAACCCCCGACGGTACGTGACTGGGCCAAACGCTGGAAAAATCCTGGCAGGCTCGCCACTTATTATGTCACGTATCTCGGGAGCGCTTGCAATGTGTGATGGAGTTGGGAGAGTGAACGAGGCGGGTGACCGTGGCGTCACGACAAACACACTTTATAGAACGCAACACTGCAAACAAGAAGTTAACACCAAAAAAAAATTTACATCAAAAAGTAACGTTAGAAAACATGACGCTCTAGCGCGCAATCTCTAACAAATCGCAAAGCCTACAAGCTATGCTTGACTTCGACACACTCTAAAGTCTGGCCACTATGGCGCCTCAGTCTCGCTACGCGAATCGAACGTTCTTACGGTTCGTGTTGCCCGTCGCCTCGATTCGATGCGAAGATCGACGCCCTGCCCAGTCGTCGCCGCTGCTGTCGACGTCTTGGGGTCGTCGTCGTCGATCCGCTGCGTCGCTAGTCTTCCTCGTCGCCGATCCTCCGGCCCTTCGTCGAGAACATCCGTCTCGTCCAGTTAGGCCTACCTCCTGGCCTCCCCTTGGTGCCACCGGGTCGAACTGTCGACGTGGCTCTCCAGTGATTGCTGGTGGGTCGCCGTCGTCTTGCCGAGCTGTGGTAGTGCTGCAGGTGCCACGAGAACTGCGTGCTGAGGCTGCCGCAAGCCCAGGACGCCTCGCTCGGTAGACCCCGAGGTCGACGGCCACCCTCCCGGGGCATGCACAACGCTGCCTCCAGAACTCAGCCCTGCCGTTCCCGTCGCGGACGCGACGCTGGCTTCCACCACCTTGCTCCTCGACGACTCCACCGAACAATGACTGCTTGATCCTCTGGGGTTCCGCACCTCAGTTCGGGTCGCGTGGCACGCGCCTTTCTCCGGCCAATGGCTTGCGTCGACGTGGCGGGTGGTGCACACCATCGGGTACTTTTCCATTCCCCGCACACCATCGACGCATTGCGCTGTCCGGCACGCGCCCCGTGCCCCTTTACTCATGACAGTGCACTGCAGCAGTAGCCCTTCGCAGTGGTCTACAATTCGCCTCGTCTTGTGCGAGCCGATTCCATTTTATACATGCGCAATTCTTCATTTCTTCACCCACATAACTCTCGGCCTTCTCGGCAGCATTAAGTACAAAAATTGTAACTGTTAAGACTTTTGCTTCAACATCATGACAATAATTGAATAGAATTGGTAATGCACATACATAAATACTCTTGCAGTTAGAACGTAGTGTGTTTAACGCTGAATTCTTGTGTACTATAGCAATAAGTCTTCGTAAAATCATGCTGCTTGTCCTTCATATGATCAGAACGAGTCCAGAAATATCTACAAAATATCGTTTCTGCTTTTTGGATTTCTGAAACAGTGATGCTAAGGGAGGCCATGTGCACATGCACCATGGCAATGTTTAAATGGGTATAAATTCTGAACATTGCTGTTGCTCTAGGTGTTTTCTTTCACTTCCTTTTCAGACGTACAGAAAGGAGCGAAGTCCGTGCACACAGTTTCATAAGCAGGCTTGCAACACTTTTGACAAATATGTTCCTGAATACATCTGCTGAAGTGGCATTTAAAGAAGCATGTAGTAGTGTACTTCACTGTTTATTTGGCATGAAGCAGCAGGTATGCTTCAGTCATCAGCAAGTTCACACAGTAAAGTGCATCTACACATGGCATGCTACCCCCACATCTACCAGCTCGGGATGTGTAGCTTGATTGTAAAATGTTTACTTTGACTTAACACAACAATTAACAAAATGACATGAAAGTTTTGCCACCTATGCAGGCGACATTCTCAGTATACGCTGGCAAATATAAGCGGAGTTTGACCAGTCCATTAGTCGCACATTTCCTTGTAAACATCTTGTAGAGGGCCGCTGTTGTTGTTGCAAGCCAATGCGCCATGATGAATGAACCATGATTCCAAGATTTTTCTTTTCCTCCGACCTTTGTACACGAGGTAGCATCGTCGAATTGATAAGGTCAAAGTTATGCCTTGTCATTCAGCAGCGTTCAACAAGCTCCGTCTTAGAACACGTTGCATGGGTGGTTTTCGCAACATCCTCTTTGTGTTCTTTAACCTTTGATCACCTTCTTCAACCCATTTCGCCTATGCAAGTTGTGTCGCAATCCCCACATTGTACTTCGTAGATGATCCCACTCTAATCTTCGGCGGTGTTTGTGTATACCTTGTCCTTAGGACATGTGTTCACAAAGCCCAAAAGCCGCACACCTGCGGATGATTAGAGCAGGGTACTCTACAGAGTACGTTGTGGGGTTCACGACACCACTTACATCGGCGAATCGGGCAGGAAAATGCCAGAGGCGTTCAAAGAACACAAAGTGGGAACGTTGCTAAAGCCACCCATGGAGCACATTTTAAGACAGCTTGTTGAATACTGCTAGACGACAGGTTATAGCTTCGACCTTAACAATGCGACGATGCTGGCTCAGGAACGAAGGTGGAGGAAAACTATTGCAATTATGGTTCGTGCGTCAGGAAGCATCTGCTTGAAACAACAACCACAGACCCATACCGAACGTGTACGTGGACGTATGTAGCTAGTGGACTGGTCGACCTCCGCTCACTTGTTGCCAGCGTATACCGAGACTGCCACCTGCACAGGTGGCAAAGCTTCTATGGAATTTTATGGTGCAGTTGTGGTACAAAACCATTATTTTGCATTAAGGCAAATGTGCCGTATTATACTGGACAGTACGGGCAGACCATTCTTTAGTATCTTAACGTAGGAGGTACGTAAGAAGACCTTCTTTGAAGGAAATTGTTGTATTCTGGGTCACGGAACAGTGTTCTCATTCAAACGACGTGACGGAGTGCTTTGTGCTAGCTGTGCCAACGAAGGCACTTCGTTAGAAGGCTCCTTTTTAGAGAAATCGTTTAATTAGGAACACGGAAAAGTGTTTGGCAGCGCTATACCTTCAGCTTTGTCCGTGTTTAGTTTTGCAGTGAAGAGACGGAAGCGCAGATTTGCTGGGAATCGATACACGGTGAAGTTCTGACACAGTAGACGTGAGTGTTTTGGTGATCGCGAAAAAGCTTGGGGACATAACAAAAATGTACAAAGCTCCGCTACGGGATTCTATGCAACAAGGAAACAGGATAGTGCACATCGACATCTTTTCTCTTGTGTTTTGATCACTGGCATGTCGTGAATGCGTGAACACATCATTGAAGCTCACGGAACGCTCTAACCGAGGAATATGCTCAACTTGTGCGGTCGTGTGTGCTGATTGTAGGTACGAGCGTGTGTTTGATACATCGAGAAAGGTGAGGCGCGCTAATGAGAACAATGTTCGTCTCGTTTACGTGATGCACCGATTAGGGAGAGGGCAAGCAGGTGTGGAAATGTTTTCTAAAGTGCTGAAGATGCCTGTGCCTCTCCTTCACTCCACCAATGGCAAGATATCGCGAACAAAGAGGAGACTCTAATGCTTCTCAAGAGGGACCCAGCTATGAACCTGGTGCATTTTAGGCCTCTATGTAATGCTTTTGACGTCTTTTGAGAGGTCTGAAACCTTTGTTTACGTTTTTCTCGAAACAAGATTTTGCTGTAACTCATGTGGCGGAATATTTTGCACACTAAATGGCTAGGTAAGTTATCTTGTGGCATTTGGCGACAGCCCCATCTCTGTTCAAGAGAGTTGCTTGTTGGGCAAATTGGTACATGGATAATCTACTTAAGAGAGACGCGAAGCGATTTTCTTCACCGAGAGGCGCCGGTGACGCCAGGATAACACCGTTCGAAGTGAATGTCAGAGTGATAAAGGCCATTCAGAGCATCGGCAAGGGAGCAACAGCCCTCTTCGATTTCTTTGCTGTACTGAATATTTCTCATCGCGGCTTACACCACAAGACTTTCCAGGGCCACATGAACATGATGGTTCAGGCATGCACCAGTGCTGCAACAGACTGTGAGGCCGCAAGTGTGGTTCAAATCAAGGAACTATACAGGGACTTTGGCAACCCACCAGGCAACATCGACGTGATCTTTGATGGAACTTGGCTGGCACGTGGCCACAGTGTGATGTCTACAGGCGACGCACTGCCGCTCCCGGCAAATAGGCGCGCCGCCAATCCGGGACTCACAAGCGCCGGCTTCCGGTCACTCAGCCACGCAGCAAGAGCGACAAGGCATATTAGGTTACGTTTTCTCCTTCATGAAGGACGCAGCGCATTGACCGCACCTTCGCGAACAGGCGCCGTTTTGGAAAAAGAAGCAGTTCGTACCCAGCAGCCGAGCGGTGTGGTTCTTCCCAAGGAATGCCACACAAACCCCGCAACATAACACACAGTTCACACATTGCAGGTGGGTGTATCATCGAAATGTACACCAGGCTCGTTGTGGAACACACTTCCCTGTCCAACTTTTGCTTGGGCTGCTCAGTAGGTCCGAAACCCAGTGAGCAAGGTTACATGGCTTGGCACGCAATATATGTACCAGACTGCCAGAAAAACACTGATTGAAAAGCCGGGCAAATGGAGGTGCAAGCTGCACTCATGATGTTTGTTCCAGAGATCTCTCGAAAAGTACAAGCTCCGTTACACTACGATGCTTTCCGATGGTGACAGCAAGACTTTCCATGCCTTGACCGAGCAGGCTGTGTACGACTTCATCAAAGTAGAAAAGAAAGATTGTGTCAACCACGTACACAAGCGTATGGGAGCAGCCTTGCGTGCACTGATTGACAAGAAGATTGCCCAAAGTGAGCCCCTTGGAGGAAAGGGACAGCTCACCCAGGACATAATCAAAAAAATTATGAACTACTATGGCTGACCTCTGAGGAGTCATAAGAATGACATACCAGGAATGAAGAGGGCAGTTGAGGAAACCCTGCGCCACATGTCGTCGACTGATGACACCCCCGAAGCATGATTTTTGCCCCGAAGGGCTAGAATCTTGGTGCTTCTATAATCGTGCTGTGGCAAAGGACGAAGAACTCCCAGCACACAAAAACAGCTTGCCCAGCTTCATGTGTGAAGCTTTGGAGCCATTCTTCAAGTGGCTGAGTGAAGAAACTCTCTTGGAGCGGTGCAACGATGGCATGACTCAGAATGCTAGCGAGTGCCTGCATTCTCTTATCTGGGAGCAAGCCCCAAAGACTAAGCATGCCTCGCTTCAGTGTCCAGAGGGCAGTGGCCGAAGCCATCAGGCGATTCAATCAAGGCGTGACAAAAAGTAACACTGTGATAGCAGAGAAACTGGGCTACAGTGCCGGTAGCCATGCAGTGCGCCGAAGCCTCGAAAAGGATCGTCGACGAATTCACATGTCCAACAAGGACCACACAAGCAGAAATGCTGCCACAAGCACGCTTGCAAAAAAGGCACAAGCCAGCAGCAGACTCTGCCTACAGTCCTGGGCTACTATAGGTCTAGGTGTGACCAGTGTTGTGTGTGCAAAGGATTGTTTTTTTTGTTGTTGTTATTTTGAATTCTGGGATTTTGTGCGCCAAAACCATGACGATTCTAGACTCATTTTGACCACCTGAGATGCGCTGTAACACAAGTACAACACAACTTCTTTGCTTTTCTCCCCATCTAAATGTGGCTGCCGCCGCTGGTATAACGCAGATAATAAACGCCATTCTTTGACTGCCTTCGCAACCCATGTGAACTTGCGTTCCTTTCGTGCCGTGGCCAGTAGGCCGCGGCAACACAACAGTGGCGACGAGGCAGACCCGGGCACTCGGACCTTGCAGACAGCCGTGCCAACGACGTCTATGGCTTCTCAGATGCTTCCATATTTTGACGAGAGCACAGATAAGTGGAACCCGTACTTGATCAAAGCAGAAGCGTACTTTGAAGCAAACGGCATTACTGAGTCAAGCAAGAAAAGAGCACTTCTTGTGGCTGTGCTGAGCATGCAGACCGTTCAAATTCTTGCCGGAAGGGTAGCTCCCCGGAAGCCGAATTCCTTGACTTATGACGAAGTTACCATAACCTTGAATGAGTACTATGACCCTAAACGCAACGAAATTGCGGAGAGCTACAAGTTCTTCAGCCCGGAGGGGGAATCGGTTCGCGCTTTTCTCATGGAGATCCGCCGCATTGCAGACAACTGCAACTTTGGCAGCTCTCTTGACAGAATGATCCAGGACAGGATTGTTTGCGGTGTGCGCTCAAGTGCAGTACGAAACCAACTGCTAGCGCGAAAAGAGCTAACGCTGGAAGAAGTGGAAGCGGTAGTAATATAGCGATGTCGTCACCGGCCCGCTTCACGATATAGTTTTCACTGTGTTGTGCCTGGATTTGGTGAAAGCGCTTCTTCTGGAGCACGTGAAGTTTCTCAAAGACTTGTGGTGGCAGCGGGAAAATAAGCCGGAAGAAGCGAGAATACAGCCTTGCAGTCAGTCTGGTGCAACCCGGGAAACATCACTGTTTCCTATGACGGGTCTTGGATGACTCACGGGCACAGTTACCACATCGGTGTAGGCACAGTCATCAAACTTTTCACGAGACTACACTCAAACCTCATTATAACAAAGTCGCATCTGCCACTAAAATAACTTCGTTATATCCGAAAATTCGTTATAAACGTTTATTTGTAACACTGTAGCCATTACAAGACTATTCTTCGTTTACTTCGTTATAACCGATAATTCGTTATAACGAGGTTTGAGTGTAGTGCTAGACTACGCTGTGCTCAGCAACTTTTGTGCTGGATGTGAGCGGGGACGAAAAGTAGATGACGCATCATATGAGGAATGGAAAGCCAACCACGAGTGCCAAAAAAATACTGATAAGAAGGCAGGTGAAATGAAGGTGGAGGCTGGCCTCATTTTGTTCAAGAGGTCTCTCGAAAAACCCAGCCTTACGTACACCACTGGGCTGCGGATGGTGACAGCCGTACTTTCTTGGCCCTAAAAGAGGCCATAGTATACGGGGTCATCGAGGTTGAGAAAGAGGACTGCATCAACCACGTCCACAAAAGGATGGGGACCGCACTTCGCAATTCGTAATGGGCTGTCAAAGCACAAAGAGCCTGGCTTGGAGCCTATTGGTGGACGGGGGAGGCTGAGAGGAGACCTAGTCACCAAACTCGGCTCTTATTATGGCTGCGCTTTGAAGTCCCACGTTGGTGACACAGAAACGATGGAGAAGGCTGTGATGGCAAGTTACCATCACGTAACGTCAAATGATGAAGAGTCGAACCACAGCCTACGTCCAGATGGTCCTGACTCCTGGTGCCGGCAAAATGCTGCAAAGGCCAAGGGCCAGCCCATGCCAAAGCGCCATTATAATTTGCCTCCTCATGTAGGCAAGGCATTGCTGCCAATTTACCAACGGCTCTCTGATAAGCAGCTGCTTGAACGGTGCCAGCGAGGCAAAATGCAAAACAACGAGAGCTTGCACTCACTGATACTGGGCGCTCGCGCCAAAGGAGCGGAACGCATCACTTTTTAGTATTGAGGCTGCGGTGGCAGAAGCACTGATGAAGTTCAATGCTGGCTGCAAGAGAACCTCAGCAAGCATCTTGCATGAACACTGCATGAACCCCGGCCAAAAGTGCATGCAGCGCATGGAGAAGAAAGACTGGCGCCATTCAGCTGCATCAGAACGGAAGCGTGCATCAGCAGAAAACGTGCAGTGCGTGCTCAGAAAGTGCCACAAAGGTGCCAGTGCCCAAACTGACTATGCCCCAGGAGCCTACTAATGTTTTATGAATGTCTATGCATAAAATTTGCGATTCTGTGCAATTAAATGTGACATTTGTTTGTTTTCTTGATTTTCTCAAAATGCGAATTTTGTACACCCAGCATGACATTTCCTGCAATATATCAGAAACTATTACAGATAGAAGAATAATTCTTGTTGCAGCATGTAGCTAGACGTTTGGAGCAGACAGAATAGCAAGTAGATCTTAATTTTTTTTTTTTCTAAGTTTTAAAGTTTGTCTTAGGTGTGACCACTCCATGGCCACATTCAGAACTATGGAGTTTAGTGTACTGTAAAGTAAGAAATAATGACCCAGTCATAAAAGTGCTTCCGTTGTTACGTCTTGTGCGTTCTACTATTGATCCATATGTAGTTTGTAAATTTTTGAGTGGTAGTTATTTTTCTATTGCAGGAAGAAAAATAGACATTGTTCTCTTAATTATACAACAAACTAATGAAGCTACAGAAAAAAATGACAGCTTTTTTAGAATCGGAAGAAACAACTAAGCAAGCATGCCAACTTTTATCAAATTTGGTTAAAAAATAGAGAAGGATAGCCATCGGATCCGCGTCCTCCCTTAACTTGTCGTGCGCAGCTCCCACCCGACGTTACCTTGTGGAAAAAGTCACCTCCAGCAACTATGTATAGAGAGCACTTTCCGTTCTTTATAGCTGTTTACGTGCACTATCTTACGAACGCAGCTCAACGTGAAATCTTTAAGCGCTTGTTTGGTGCCGTTTCAGGTGCAACTATGGACGTCGCGTGGTACTCAACAACTTCAACGAGGAGGAGTGCCTCTGCCGTCAAGAGATGGGAGACCCTGTCACTGCTGCACAGCCTGCAGGATGCGTCACGGAGCACCCGGAGCTCCACCTCTTGCGTCTTGTGCTTCGTGCTGAGTACTTCGAACTGCGGGCGCACGGGGACAGCATGGACGAAGACATCCACATGTAAATTATTTTTACTTGAGGTTAGGGCAGTACCGATCTTTCTTCTCATAATTAAAAAAAAAATCTTATTACTGCATGGACGCACCATTATCACGACAATAAGGTAATCTGCCGCCGTGCATCTGATGCATTTTATTGGCTCAATTAGCGTGGTATATGCGTCGCCTTAGCTGCAGTTTTCAAGAGCAAAAATTCAAGTTGTATGAGTCAGCACAGCTCCATGAACTGCGCTACATGCAAGCATGAATTGTATTATAGCACTATGGTTTGTGTTGTTTTTCAAAAGATTTGGACTTCTCAATGTGTGTTTCTCCACTTTCTATTACTACAGGAGATATCGCTATACTGCCTACAGGCAGTTCGTCCGCTTCATTCTAACCATCATGCGTTGTGGCCAAAATTCTGGGCACATTCCTTCCCCCCACCCCCCACCCCGCAGTGACCCCAACGGGATTCAGATATCCAGAGTATTAGAAGAGTACAAATAAATGAGGAGACTGTGCAAACAGCATTCTCAGTGTTCCTACAGGCGTGCTCCGCTCATCAAGAGGGTCAGCTGTGTAACTATCCCTTTGCTTGCCACGTTCGCAGCTATGCAGGTCACAACACCGAATCCACCCAGCAAACATCATGCGAGTCACCGTTCCTGTGTATGCCGTTTAGCAAGAGACACCTTTCATGTGATATCACTCCTCGGAACGGCTGTGGCAGTGCCGTTGTTTATATTAGAAAGCTATAGTGCATGATAGTTTATGGCACACCCAGTTTTTAGATATCACGAAACTTGCACATATTTCGAGATGTTCATCACTGAATTTCAAGGGTGTATATCGAAACTGATCACGACTGGCGTGCACGAAGCACGGCGTCCCTGTTACATCAGACCGGAACTACTCATGACAGGGAAGTGACGAAATTTGAATCAAGGCACACCGAAGCGGAATCTGGTCAGAACAAATGGCAAGCATTCAAAAACACAAAAGTAGACAGCTTATTGTTTGCGTGCGGTGTGTAGTGCTTGTCTGTTTCTTTCTATAAAGAGGCGTGAACAACTATTTTGCCCGTCTGCAAGAAGTGCCACAGCGGCTATCCCTCTGTTTTATGCCTCTCGGACAAAGAAAAGGTTGATGCTGCGGTTTTCTTGTGCACAGCTCGAAAGGAACAAATAAGCAGCAAACATTACACGCAAAAGTAAGGCGATGCGCCGGCACAAGTGAGATGACTTGCCGCTTTACACGAAAAGATACGGACGCAGCATCCATTCATTCAAATTTTATCACTTCCCTGTCACAGGCAGTTCTTGTCTTGTCTGACGTACCAGAACGGTCGAGCTTGATGTGCGCCGGCACGATCAGTTTTGATATCCTCCTTCCAATTCGATGACAAATCTGTCCAGATAAATGAACACGAAATAAGAAAACTTATGTCTTTGCATTTGCTGATGACTGTTGTCAAATACCCCCGTCTGCGTCTATACTGGAAGCCCGTTCTGAAAAAGAAATGCTTGCAAGAGTCGATATGTCAAGGAACCACTTCGAAAAACTTCGCAACTGCCTCCATATTATCGACGTCACCAAAGAAAATGATTCCAGTAATCGCCTTTGGAAAGTGAGACCGCTGCTCACTTCCTTCCAACAAACATGCCCCAATATTACGTTGGAGGAACGATTGTGCACTGACGAGCAAATAATACCATTCAAAGGTAAACTGGACATCAAACAATACGTGAAGGGCAAACCAAAGCCGTGGGGCGTCAAGGTGTATATGTTGTGCGGAGCTTCCGGCATCATATACAATTTTCTGATTTACCAAGGTTCCACTACATGCCTGAACCCAGACCAAAAGAAGGAACTCGGCGTCACAGGTGCTCTGGTTCTGCATTTCACGTCAAGAATTCCTCATGGACTTGGGCACAAGATGTTTTTTGACAATTTCTTTACATCTTTGCCTGGGCTTCGAGAACTTGACATGAAGAAGATTTATGCTGCCGGCATCATCCGCATCAACAGGACACAAAAGTGCCTACTGAAATCGGAAAAAGAATTGAAAAATGAAGGAAGAGGGTCCCATGACATAATGGAAAGATTGGCAAGCACTGATGGAAAGATTGGCAAAATGCAGTGGTTGGATAACCGGGCAATGAACATGGCATCCAACTTCTTAGCCATTGAAGAGGACGATTGCGTGTCACAGTGGAGTAAGGCAGACGGCGCTTTCACTGATGCGGAATGGCCTGCTGCAGTGCAAGAATACAATAAGAGCATGGGAGGAGTGGACAAGACCGACTTCCTGGTGTCACTCTACAGGACCAACATTCGTTCTAGATAACAGACATTTCGTGTAATTGCGCATTTCATGAACCTGGCTGTGACGAACTCCTGGCTAGAATATCGGCAGAATGCTGAGCAACAAGGGATACGCATCAACGATCTGATGGACCTCCTTGATTACACACTGCATGTTGTGGAGGCCCTAGCAAAGCTGGCGTGGCTGATTTGTCGCGAAAGCGTGGAAGGCCACCTTCTTCCCCGATGCAGCCATTGAAAAGGCTTTGGAACAACCCTTCATAAAATCATGTGTCACGTATCTCGGGAGCGCTTGCAATGTCGGAGTGGAGTTGGGAGAGAGAGAGATGAGCGAGACTCGGGAGAGACCGTGGTGGCACTGCAAACAAAACTTTATCTAACACACCACGGCAAACAAAAATGAACACTCAAAATTTACAACAAAAAGTAACATTAGGAAATGCGACGCTATTGTGCAACCACTAACAGACAATCGCAAAACCTTCGAGCTATGCCTAGCTCCTCTCAGCCCGAGAGTCTGGCCACTATGGCGCCTCAGTCACTCGCGATACCAATGCAGCGTTCTTACGGTTCGCGGTGTCCGCTGACTCGGGTCGTGGTCCACGTCGACGCCCAGTCCCGTCGTCGCAGCTCCTGTCGACGTCTCCGGGCCGTCGCCGTCGATCAGACGCCTCGCTGATCGTCCTCCTCGCCGATGCTTCCTTCCTTTCGGAGAACACCGGTCTCTCCCAGTTAGGCCTAACTGCCGGCCTCTCTTCAGTGCCACTGGCTCGAACTGTTGACGTGGCTCCGTGATTGTCGGTGGGTCGCCGTCGTCTTGCCGAGCTGTGGTAGTGCCGCAGGTGCCATGAGAACTGCGTGATGAGGCTGCCGCAAGCCCGGGACGCCTCGCTCGGTATGCCCCGAGGTCGACGGCCACCCTCCCGGGGCATGCACAACGCTGCCTCCAGAACTCAGCCCTGCTGTTCCCGTCGCGGACGCGACGCTGGCCTGCACCACCTTGCTCCTCGACGACTCCACCGAACAATGACTAACTCTTCCTCCGTGGACTCTCACCTCGGCTCGGGTCGCGTGGCACGCGCCTTTCTCCGGCCAATGGCTTGCGTCGACGTGGCGAGGGTGCACACCATCGGGTACATTTCCATTCCCCGCACACCATCGACGCCTTGCGCTGTCCGGCACGCGCCCCGTGCCCCTTTACTCATGACATTGGGCCCCCTTTTAAGAGTTTTTTCTTAAAAAACTGCTTCTTCTTCTCTTCAGGGTTGCGGCCCTCTGCTCTTCTGATGATGTCTTAAACTTCTGACTCGCATTCTCTTTTCTTATGGTGACATCTACTTGCACTGCACTCGACCATTCACAATGTCCACGAGTTCATTGTCCTTAACCCTATACGGCTACCCTCACAGAGATAACTACGCACAAAACTCTTAACAAATCTGCATAAATACACTGTCTATCAAGGTCTACTCAAAGATATCCATTAATATACTCAAACCCTATTTCAATTCATAGAATCCTTTTACCACAATAGCAGCCACCAGTTTTATACATCATGCTTAAACCTGTGTTTCTTCACATTGCGCCACTTTTTCAGTTTTTTCCTGCGCCTATTCGCTACACAATGTCTTGAACGCTCACTGCCGCTGACGCTTCTGTTTCTGTTCACCCGACGCCTCTTTGAACTATCTTTCCCATGCTGCGTTTTACCTTGATATGTGACCCTGGTTGCATGCACCACACTCTCTGCATTCCAACGATTCCAACCAGCTTTACGCGTTTCCGCAGCGTTTTGTCCCTTTTGTCTTACGCGTCTACCGTTCACAAAATCAGCAGCCCTTTCGCGTCCTGATAAATACAAGCCCATTTTCAATACCTTTAGAGCTGCCTGCGTTCCCTTAAATTTTACGCGTTTACCGCTGTGCCTCTGAGACTTTCCATTCACCTTACTCTTCTCTACTCTCACCTCTCGCGAACGCCGACTACTTCCTTCCACAGCTATGCTCATCGAGCTGTATTCTGACTCTTCGTTGTCCGGAGGCATCGCGTTCTCTTTCTCCGTGCCCTCTTCAACACTGACATGCAGCTCACTACTCGTTGTTTTACTCTCCCTATATGCAACAACTGGGACCTTTGTCTTCTGATCATTCCTAACCGAACTGTTCTCATTTGCACAACTAGTGTGCTCACTGCCCTTTTGCTCATCGGAGGCTAAACTCTGAAAATCCGGCGCATTGCCTTCTCCCAATGAAACCTCTATGGGCCTTCTCTCATCCTGTTCAATGCAGCCTTTGGCTCGTTTGGCTTGTGCCAATCGCAGTTGAAGCTCGAGTTCCCGCTTCTCTCGAGCGTAAGCTTCTAACACTGCGGCGTGTTTCGCCTCACGTTCGGCGCGACTTGCCTCGAGATTGGCGCGCCTTGCCTCGAGATAGGCGCGTCTCGCCTCGAGATCAGCGCGTTTTGCCTCAAGTTCGGCTTCGCGCTCTTCTCTCTGATTCTGCCACTCTTTTTCAATGAACCTGAGACCCTGCTCTCCATTGAGCTTTCTCTCCCGAATGACTCTCACAATCTTCTCCCAATCCATATCCATCGTTACAACCCCCGACGATACGTGACTGGGCCCAACGCTGGAAAAATCCTGGCACAGGCTCGCCACTTATTATGTCACGTATCTCGGGAGCGCTTGCAACGCGGAGTGGAGTTGGGAGCGAGAGAGACAAGAGAGACTCGGGAGACGCCGTGGTGGCACTGCAAACAAAACTTTATCGCACACACCACGGCAAACAGAACTGTAACACGCACTCAAAATTTACAATAAAAATCAAGTGCAAACATGCTGAGTTAGTGCACAATCACTAACACTACAAAACATTTGAGCTATGCCTAGCTCCTCTCAGCCCGAGAGTCTGGCCACTATGGCGCCTCAGTCACTCGCGATACCAATGCAGCGTTCTTACGGTTCGCGGTGTCCGCTGACTCGGGTCGTGGTCCACGTCGACGCCCAGTCCCGTCGTCGCAGCTCCTGTCGACGTCTCCGGGCCGTCGCCGTCGATCAGACGCCTCGCTGATCGTCCTCCTCGCCGATGCTTCCTTCCTTTCGGAGAACACCGGTCTCTCCCAGTTAGGCCTAACTGCCGGCCTCTCTTCAGTGCCACTGGCTCGAACTGTTGACGTGGCTCCGTGATTGTCGGTGGGTCGCCGTCGTCTTGCCGAGCTGTGGTAGTGCCGCAGGTGCCATGAGAACTGCGTGATGAGGCTGCCGCAAGCCCGGGACGCCTCGCTCGGTATGCCCCGAGGTCGACGGCCACCCTCCCGGGGCATGCACAACGCTGCCTCCAGAACTCAGCCCTGCTGTTCCCGTCGCGGACGCGACGCTGGCCTGCACCACCTTGCTCCTCGACGACTCCACCGAACAATGACTAACTCTTCCTCCGTGGACTCTCACCTCGGCTCGGGTCGCGTGGCACGCGCCTTTCTCCGGCCAATGGCTTGCGTCGACGTGGCGAGGGTGCACACCATCGGGTACATTTCCATTCCCCGCACACCATCGACGCCTTGCGCTGTCCGGCACGCGCCCCGTGCCCCTTTACTCATGACATCATGGAAGAAAGGCACACACACAAAGAGAAACCAATGCAAACACAAAGAAAAAGAAAGAATGAACTAATGATGGTCTGTAAGGAGTAAAGCATCTGAGAAAAAGGTCATTTTAGGTCGACACAGGCTCACCCTTTGGGGAATGGAACGTTTTGGGCAATTCGAGGAGACAATCAATGCGGGAAGCCTTGAAGAGGTCAGCAATGGCTTGTAAAGGCCGATGAGGAACATGGCACCTTGCCGAAGCAAATAGTCGGAGGTGGAGGACGTCGGAGGCCACGACAACCCCGTAGCTCCAACTTGTGGACCGCGTCCCAGAGCATCGACACTCGGGCCCGGTCACCCGACTGCATCGAACGCCCAACGCCGTCTGCCGTATATTAGGGGCGAAGCTTCTTAAGGCGGCACCCGTTCGTCCCTCGCAGTCGTAGTCGTAGTAGTCGTAGTGCGTAACCAGTCTTACGCTTTGACCTCCAAGGTGGTGCCGGTGGGAGATTTTTCCTGTGCGTTGTTGAACAATAAAAAATTCGCAGCGTGCGCGTTAACTAAAAGCCGAATTCTTCTGTCTCTCATTCCCCATTAGCAGCCATTGGCATGTTCCAGTAGGAAACGTTAGTAGAAGTAGAAGTGTAAGTGGCTGCGGAATCGCATCTTGACGTCACTGAGTCTGCGGAAGTGTTTACGTGTTTCTGGCGTCGACATCGTGCCTGGACACACGGGTGGCGGCGGCGGCGGTGAAAGGACGTTCGCCTAATCAGCTCTTTTTGCCTACCCAGGTTGGTGCCGTGCATCCCTGCCCTGCATCCCAGCGGGCGGTGCTTCACGGTTCCTGCCTTGTTGGAATCGTCGCGCTGGAGCTGTTTTCCAAGGCGACGCTTCTTTTCAACATTCAATTTTTCTTCATCCATCAGACTACCTGAAAACGGCTGCTGTGGCTGCGGCATCGCATCTTGACGTCACTGAGTCTGCGGAAGTGTTTATGTGTTTCCGGTGTCGACATCGTGCCTGGACACACGGGTGGCGGCGGCGGCGGTGAAAGGACGTTCGCCTAATCAGCTCTTTTTGCCTACCCAGTTTGGTAAATTGGCTTATTTTCTTAATACCGCCTTATCGCTACCGCCGTTGCCACCGTGTTTCAGAGCTTTGTTGAGTGCTTTGTGCTAAATGTGTTTTTTTCTGAACTGAATGCTGCTGAATTGCGTGCGAACTGAGTGCGACTGTGAATCCCCGGACCACGTACCATGGCAAGCACATGCCAGTCTTGTGGTGAGCCCCTCCCCTGTGATGGACGCGTCCTGAAGTGCAACGAATGTGAGTGCTCTTACCATGTTGGCAGTTGTTCTGGCTGGTCGGAGTCGACATTTAAGACTAAAGGCGAAAGCGGTCGCAAGGCATGGCGATGTACTGCCTGCCGTTCTTCGAAAGCGAAAAGTGGGGAGAAAACTAGCATGGACTCTGATTTAGCCGTTTGTTTGGCAGATATAACTAGGAGGCTTGATGCGTTGGCAGGGCTGCCGGCTCAGGTTGGAGAGATTAAGGACTCAATCCAGCTATTGTCACAGAAGTACGATGACATCCTGAGCCGTCAAGTTAAGCAGGAAACTGTCATTAGTAGTTTAAGCAAACGCGTTGGGAAATTGGAGGCGGACTGCACCTCAGGTGACATTCAACAGCTGAAAGCTACTGTGAATGATCTCTAGTTTCGTAGTCGGAGACTAAACATAAAGTTCACGGCATCCCAGCCACGCCAAACGAGGATTTGCTACGTAGGTTGAATGATGTGGCCAAGATAGCTAACCTGCCAGACCTGACGGGGAATGACATTGGCGCTATCCACAGACTTCCGTCGAAGCCAAACAGAATACCCGGAATCATAGTTCGATTTGCCCAACAATCAACTCGTGATAAGTGGCTGGGAAAGCGCAAAGTCCTAAGAGATGCCTCATCGGGTGTTTCTATCACTGAGAACATGACCCAGCAAAACAGAGAGCTGCTGCGCTGCGCAAAAGACTGGGCACAGAACAATGGCTATCGTTTTTCATGGCATTGCAACGGCAAAATTCTCGTTAGGAAAAGAGAAGGTGACAACGCGGTTGTCATTCGTTGTTTGGCCAACCTTGATAAGCTGTGATACTGTTAACCGCATTGCACTCTTAGCCTCCTGATATTCTTTTGATATATTTTTGTATCATGCTTCCTTCAACCGCACCTATAGACCTTATTAATCTTAAAAACTTGTATGATACTTGTGAAAATAGCCGCAGTTGCATACATTTTAACCTTAGATCTGGTAGAAACAAGAGAGATGAACTTGACTGCTTTTTTGGCGAAACAGACTGTCGATTTGGTGTTGTGATGTTTTCGGAAACATGGTTTGCTTCAGAAGATGATGTGTATAGTTTCCCCGGTTACAAATCCTTTTACATGAACCGCCGTGATAGACGTGGGGGAGGTGTTTCAATGCTGGTTTCAAATTCATTTACCTCTGAGCTTCTTTCTGAATTCTGTTGTACTAATCAGCACTATGACGTTGTCGTAGTTAAATGTAGCAATACAATTTTTTATGTTTGCTACAGGCCTCCATCAGGTAATCATTTGCTGTTTTTATCGTACTATTTAGATTCTCTGTTAGAATTTGTTAACAATAATAATTACCAAATAGTTTTTGGAGGTGACCTAAACATAAATATGATTACCCAGAATAAGATGAAATTAGAGTTAGAATCTCTCCTAAATATTCATCTCTGTCAAAATGTTATAACATCGCCTACGCGAGTTACGCCAACATGTGAAACTGCATTAGACTTGTTCTTGACTAACTTTGATGTGTCTTCTGTAAAACCTGGTGTTTTAGTACACGCAATTAGTGACCACTTACCTGTGTTTATATTCATTGCTACCGCAGTTGAAAAACAAAAACAAGTACATCAAGCGTTCTCTTATCGGCTCGTAAATACTAACACCTTGAATGCATTCCGAGAACGTCTTGAAAGTGCCACATGGGATGATGTGTATAGAGAAAAAAATGCAGATGCGGCTTATGATAAGTTTATGCAATTATTTATGGAAATATACTACGCATGTTTCCCGGTAAAAACTTTAAAGCAGACAAAGAAATGTCGCAAACCGTGGATAGGTAAGCACCTGCTTAAGCTTATAAATAAGAGAGACAGGTTGTACGGCTCATTTATAGAAACTAAATCACCGGAAGCATTAAAAGCATTTAAAGAATATAGGAACTACGTCACAATACAATTAAGGGTTGCTAAGAAGCACTATTACTTTAATATCTTCAACTCACCTGCAGGACGCCCTGATAAAATTTGGAGGACACTTGCTTCAATAACTGGGACTGCGCTTGAAAAAACTACCACAGTCATAAAAGACGGCAATGAACTAAAAGGGGTTGATCTTGCTAATGCTTTTAACGATTTTTTTTTTGTCCCTCGGTCAGGCATGTGATAGTATCGACCTTTCGTACATGAATACACCTAATAAGCAGTCATTATTCCTAAGGGGTGTTACAACGCAAGAAGTTATTTTTTCATTCTTGTCACTACGTAACAGCAGAGCCACTGATGCATTTGGTATTCAAACAGCGCCGGTAAAATTCGTCATAGACATAATTGCATCTTGCCTAGAGTACATTTTTAATCTGTGTTTGTCAACAGGCGTTTTTCCTCGTAGCATGCAGACGGCAAAGGTGACAGTAATATTTAAAAAAGGCGACAAGAATAATCTTTCAAATTACCGCCCTGTATCAGTGTTGCCTGTTTTTTCTAAAGGTTTAGAGAAGGTGATTTTAGCGCGGTTTCGTTCGTTTACTGACCACTTTGGTATCATAAGTCCTGCACAGTTCGGTTTTCGTAAAAACAGGTCAACTGAATTAGCCCTAATGACCCAAAAGGAGTTTATATTGCAAAAATTTGAGGAAAAAAAAATGGTGCTTGGAATTTTTCTCGATTTTTCTAAGGCCTTTGACCTTATCAGTCATGATGTTTTGCTTAAAAAACTTGATCGCTACGGTATTCGCAGCGTAGCTCATTCTCTTATTACGTCCTACCTTCAGCACAGATCACAGTTCGTAGCTATAGCCGGGGACCAATCGGAGTTGAAACCTGTAAGAACAGGCGTCCCACAGGGGAGCATATTGGGTCCGTATCTCTTCATATTGTGCATCAATGACATAGTCAATGTTGATCCATCTGCTAAGTGCGTAATTTACGCAGACGATACAAGTCTGTTTTTTGATGGTGACTCAGGTTCTGAAATGTCAAATCGAGCCAATAAGACGCTTGCAAGTATACAAAAGTGGGCGACAAGTAATTGTCTTAAGATTAATGTAGAAAAAACAAAGGCGGTGATGTTTCATCCACGTAACAA
This sequence comes from Rhipicephalus sanguineus, assembly GCF_013339695.2. Lineage (NCBI taxonomy): Eukaryota > Metazoa > Arthropoda > Arachnida > Ixodida > Ixodidae > Rhipicephalus > Rhipicephalus sanguineus. The sequence continues at coordinate 145,664,644 of NC_051179.1, read as the reverse complement.
ACAATTTCAACTAACCCCCATTAAATTAAATAATACTGAAATAGAAATACTATCGTCTTTCAAATCGCTTGGCGTATATTTCTCTTAAACTATGTCGTGGGATTGCCAAGTGAATCACTTAGTTAGTAAATTATCTAGAGCAATAGATACTATGCGTCGCCATTGTAACTATCTTCCTACATCCATTAATATGATGTTATATAATTCAACGTTTTTTTCCCTAGTTCAATACGGAATCTACTTCAGCTGAGAACATTCACAAGCTGATGGTATTACAAAAAAGAGCAATACGCCTTGTCTCCAGGGTGCCATATCTTTGGCATACTGCTCCTTTGTCTACAAAGCTTAGAACTATAAAAATTGAATCTTTGTACACATATAGGCTTTGCCGCATGTACAGAATGGAAAAAAGTAAGAATGGCTTTAACAAAATTGGCATCCTTACAGGAACATAATTCTTTTTATAAATTTCGTTATTTAGAACCTTGGATCGTTATCAAAAACAGAACTAAATACGGTGACCAAATGCTACAGTTTTGTTTACCTACTGCTCTAAATCAATTATACAAAGAGAATGGTCTCAGTGTATCAACTCTGTCGTTAAAAAGGCTACGCGATGTATTTATGTGATTGCTTGTGCTGCCATGGGTCCATTTGTTTGTCTTTTTATATGCCTTTAACACTTCGCCTAATTTCTTTCCCTTGTTTTCATATTTTTCCACAATAACCTTGTTTATTTATTTCCGACCGTGGATGTTTATTGTTTTTCTGTTTTATTTAGTCCATTGATTATGTATATCGTGTGTTTGACCGCTGTGAAGCCGCCCAGTGTATGAGGTGGCCAGGTTCCCCTCAAGCTGCTCAATGCAGCTTTTTTGCCTGGTCATCCTCGCAACCTTGTTGTGAATAAACACAATACAAATGTTAGCTAAAAGCCGACTTCTTCTGTCTCCCATTCCCATTAGCAGCCATTGTTTACCTCCAAGGTAGTGCCTGGTGAGATTTCTCCTGTGCGTGATTAAACAATAAAAATTTTGTTCAAAACGCCGTTGATTGATGAAATAAACCAACGAAAGACGCCAGATGTTTTGTAAAAGCAAAACGAAAGAACGCCAGATGTTTCTAAAGCAAAACGAAAAGTTGCCAGCTGCTCAACGAAAGACGCCAGATGTTTTATAAAGCGATGGTTTTCTAAACAATGAAAATTCACAGCGTACATGTAAAATTAAAGTGAGCTGCAAGTCATCATAACTCTCATCGAACCTTTAGTATAAACGCGCCCGATCTCACGTCGGTGATGATGTACTGGGCAGAATTCACGGAAGATTCACGGTTTACCGATGAACCTCCGCAGCTTCGCCCACTCATCATCATTCACTCCGTGGATATGCTGTGATTTTAGGGGCGAAGCTCCTTAAGGCGGCACCCGTTCGTCCCTCGTAGTCGTAGTAGTAGTCGTAGTGCGTAACGAGTCTTACGATTTGACCTCCAAGGTGGTGCCGGTGGGAGATTTTTCCTGTGCGTTGTTGAACAATAAAAAATTCGCAGCGTGCGCGTTAACTAAAAGCGGCATTCTTCTGTCTCTCATTCCCCATTAGCAGCCATTGGCATGTTCCAGTAGGAAACGTTAGTAGAAGTAGAAGTGTAAGTGTTAGCTAAAAGCCGACTTCTTCTGTCTCTCATTCCCATTAGCAGCCATTGTTTACCTCAAAGGTAGTGCCTCGTGAGATTTCTCCTGTGCGTGATTAAACAATAAAAATTTTGTTCAAAACGCCGTTGATTGATGAAATAAACCAACGAAAGACGCCAGATGTTTTGTAAAAGCAAAACGAAAGAACGCCAGATGTTTCTAAAGCAAAACGAAAAGTTGCCAGCTGCTCAACGAAAGACGCCAGATGTTTTATAAAGCGATGGTTTTCTAAACAATGAAAATTCACAGCGTACATGTAAAATTAAAGTGAGCTGCAAGTCATCATAACTCTCATCGAACCTTTAGTATAAACGCGCCCGATCTCACGTCGGTGATGATGTACTGGGCAGAATTCATGGAAGATTCACGGTTTACCGATGAACCTCCGCAGCTTCGCCCACTCATCATTCACTCCGTGGATATGCTGTGATTTTTCTTTCCCCACGCACGCGACTCTCTTTTTTCCCCCTTCCTTTCTTTTTAGACGCTCGCCGTGCTCACACATTTTCGCATGAGCACCACAATCGTCGTCACCTTTCTTTTCTTGCACATCACACAGAGGCACTGCTAATCTTATACACACACATCACAATGATGTTCATAGGTAGCGAACCGCTTATTAAATGAGTAGTTGTTTGCGTTTTTAAAGGGACCGACAACCAAATTTTATGATGCCTATTTTCTCTCAACGGAAAGCTTACCGGTGAGAGTGTCTAATCACGAAATGGTAACGGGAAAAACGCCGTGAAACATTTGTAATCAGAATTTTTCTATCTGTGGTGAATATGAAGTCATACACACAAGTGACATCACATGCTGCAAACAGTGAGCGCGAAAGCGGTTAGTGTTCGAGCGCAGCGGTCTGCTGATCATGCGTGCACTCCACGCGCATGCGCCGCGGCTCGACATGTTCCAGTGGCTACCGCGAAGGCAGCGCCGTTTCTCCCCATGCAACTCCTTTTACCTCGTAAGCAGCACAAAGTAGAGCAGGAACAGATAATAATATACCTACTCTAATTTTCGGGACTAATTATGGCGCGCATGACAGCATCATACTATGTGACTACATACAGGAAAGTGATCGGCTCCATAAACCAGCTTCAAGGCTCTTCCGCAAGGCTACACGACATACCTGTTTTTGTTACTTTTAAACACGATTTAAAAATATAAATCTTGCTCACAACACGAAAAGGATGCTGCAATCTGTCACTATATTTCACGGTATTTTAATTTCTACCAGGATCTAATTGCACGTTCTGGCCAGTTCTTGGTCCCTTTAAATGATGTTCATAGTTTTCGCGTCATTCCCAGGCAATCTGTAGCATGACCACTGAACAGAGGTTGCTGTTACAGTAGCTACATTACAGAAAGCACCTGCCTTCCGGCCTTTGGGCTTAAGGAGGCATTTGTGCTATTTACCATCCCTCACTTGTATTTGTACCTCACTTGTAGGACTGCCAAGTCAGGCTTTGTGTAACACCATGCTTCGAAAAAAGAGCGACTATTAATCACGAAAGCTCACTTTACGATGAAGCAACATCTGTGCAATTTTCAGTGTGTTACCGTGTATTGCATAAAATAAATATTTCCAACTTTCAGTACGTTCTGACCCATTACCATGGCGCACATTGAGGGAAAGTTGCCCTCAAAAGCAGTTATTTTCTTTTTTAATTTCTGTGCTAATTTTGAATAGAAATCAATGATGTAATATATTTTCAGAATCAGAATTGCATGGAAAACAATTATGACTGTTTAAAAAAATTGGCGATTTTGGTAAGTTTTTGGGAAGTTAAATTGGCGGTTAAAGGGTTAAGAGCATGACAGAATGCTTAGTGAATATTTCTGCACAGACACTGTTCAAAATATTTTTTTTTTCTGATGCTGCTCCTGGCTCGAACAAGCTCCCTGCTGGTGTACCAGCAATTACTGCAGACACATTCTTAAATCTTGTTTAATCACTACCTGACATTGTGTCTGTTGACCAGCTTATAATGCACACTAAGTTTGTTATGCACATTTACATTCAGCATTAATAGTTAAGGCTTATCTTATTTTCTGTCTCACGCTTTCTTTTTTTGTCATGTTCGCGTCTTTTTTAATATTTTTTAGGATTTTGAACAAGCCATTATTGCTATTTCCACAAGTCATTTTTGTGCTTCCTATAGCAATGATCTCCTGTTTTCTCTCTCCCTTTAAGATAGTAGCTGCCTTGGCCTCTACAGATGCAGCCAGCAACACATTCTCAACATGCATAACAGGTGCAGATCATTCCTCCAGGCACCACACATTGCGTAGAAATGCCTCTGAACAGATTTCACGCTCCTTTGAACACTGGAATATTCCAAGTTAATAAGGTCACCAAGTCTGTAAGCTATGAATGCTGTTTCCAGGGGTGATGAAATTTGATTCTCAACTTATGTACAGGTCATTGGCTAAAAAAGAAAAATATGTGAGTGCTGCAACAATGTGCAGATGAAGTCAATAGCCTCCACTGCCATCGCGATAATTAGCAGTGGCACCATAGGGTGACACCATTTTGCGTTTTCTTTTGTCCCGATTGCAAGGCTAGGGTGGCTGCTGTGATTCTACACAATTTTGCCCCCAGTTTGCTTTGAAAACAAGTGGTAGCAAACGGCAGTTTACTACAGGATTTAAGAAAACAGTGACAGAGTATGCAGGAGCACATGGCAACCTGGCGGCACAATGGGAATTTGGCGCGTCGGAGAAAAGCATTCGATAATGGAGGAACCAAAAGCAGCGCATCACAACTTGCAGCAACCAAAAAAGAACTTCATTTCGTGGACGGACTGCAGTGCATCCTGAACTGGAAACTCAACTTGCGGAGTTCATCCGGGAGCTGTGTACAAAGTCGCTGCCTGTGACAGCGGAGTGCATCCGTGAGAAAGCTGTCAAGCCTGCGCGCAACTCTGGGTTCACGAGGACACAATTCCAGGGCTCACCCTCATGGGCGTGCCGATTTATGAAGCGGAAGGACCTTGCGCTGCAGCAATGTACTTCCGTATGCCAGAAACTGTCCAAAGAGTTCGAGCACAAGCAGATTGAGTATCAGTGTTTTGTGATAGTGCTTTCCAAACAGTTTTCCTACATGATGGAGCATATGGGGGACGCTGACGAAACTCCAGTCTGGTTTGATATGCTGTCAAACACGACTGTGACAGACAAACGATCCAAAGAGGTAAAGTTTTTGACAACCGGCAATGAGCATTCGCGGTTCATGACAATGCTCATGTGCATGGCCAATGGGAAGAAGCTGCCCCCCTTCATTATTTTTAGAAGGAAAGCGTTACTGAAATAGAATTGTCCTCATGATGTCATCAGAGCGAATATAAAAAGATTTATGAACAAGTCCCTCATGCTGGAATGGATACGGCTCGTGTGGAACTGGCAACCCAGTGCTCTTTTTCAACGAATGAGCAAGTTGGTCTTCGAATCATTTCGAGGCCACCTCACGGCCGACGTAAAGCGAGCTTTGTCTGATGGCAAGACGGATCTTGTAGTGATTCACGGTGGACTGACATTCGTGCTGCAAACACTGGATGCTGTGCTGAATAAGCCGTTTAAAGATCGCATGGGCGAGCTTTTACAGTGAATGAATATCGAGCGACAATCCCAGGACTCCCACTGCCCACCTGCGACGTCCCCCGCTCGCGGCTGTTTGGGCTGGGTGTCGTCAACATTAAGTCTCTCCCTGAAAAGTTGGTGCATAAATCTTTTCACAAATGCTGCGCCAGCATCGCATTAGATGGAACCAAGGATGATGCAATGCAAGACATTATTAGAGTAGAATTAGTATGATTTTACCCCGTGGGTGGCAAGATGATGCGCCTCTTTCTCTTTTCACGTTTCGACATGCATTATTTGGCTTTTCGCAGTGCCGTCGACAAAGTGACAGAAAAAACAAGAGATGGTCCATTTCAAAATATATTGTTATATAAAAAAATGCATAACAGACCCTGGGGATATACATACAGTTCCGATACTTACAATTCCGATTACGCCGTCGAGACTACGAATGTGCCATTCGCGCTGAATGTTTCGTCACATGGTGCACTTTTGATCTCATTCGAACCTCAATAGGGATCGAACTTATCAATCGCAACCGGGCACCTTCTGCAGTTTGCACAAGTCAACTGGTCGCGATTTAAAAAATCGATTCCTACTGGACTCAATAACTGTCAAAAGCGCGCGCGATACTTGTATTGTACGTCAAACGACATCAACTGCCCCAGACTAGGATAGAACTTATTTATTATGACTGACACCGCAAGGAAGCTGCGCCTCAAGGAATCAAATTTTGACCAAGGAATTCGATCATGATCGGCCTCCACCTTCACCGAGAGATCCCTGTTAACTTGCCACACGCAGCTCCCAACCAACGATACCTTGTGCGAAAAGGCGCCTCCAGCAGCTATGTATAGAGTATTTTCCATTCTTTATAGCTGTTTACGTGCACTATCCTATGAACGCAGCCCAACGTGAAATCTTTCAGCGCTTGTTTGGTGCCGTTTCAGGTGCAACTATGGACGCTGTGTGGTACTCGACAACTTCAGCGAGGAGAAGTGCCTCTGCTGTCAAGAGATGGGAGACCCTGTCACTGCTGCACAGCCTGCAGGATGCATCAGGGAGCACCTGGAGTTCCACCTCTTGTGTCTTGTGCTCCGTGTTGCGTACCTCGAACTGCGCGTGCGCTGGGACGGCATGGACGAAGACATCCACATGTAAATTAGTTTTACTTGAGGTTAGGGTAGTACTGATGTTTCTTCTCATAATTAAAAAAAAAAATCTTATTACTGCATGGACGCACCCTTATTAGGACAATAAGGTAATCTGCCGCCGTGCATCTGGCGCATTTTATTGGCTGAATTAGCGTGGTACATGCGTCGCCTTAGCTGCAGTTTTCAAGAGCAAGACTTCAATTTCTATGGGTCAGCACAGCTCCATAAACTGCTCCACATGCAAGCATGAATTGTATTATAGCACTGTGGTTTTTGTTGTTCTTCAAAAGGTTTGACTTCTCAATGCATGTTTCTCCACTTTTTATTACTACAGGAGATACCGCTACACTGCCTACAGGCAGTTCGTCCGCTGGCTGCAGGGTCGCCTTGGTAGAGGTCACCGCTTCGTTCTAACCATCATGCGTCGTGGCCAAAATTCAGAGCATGTTCCCCGCAGTGACCCCAACGGGATTCAGATATCCAGAGTATTAGAAGAGTACAAGTATATGAGCAGACTATGGAAACAGCACTCTCGGTGTTCCTACAGGCATGCTTGTGTGCTATGTTTAAAATGTATTTCGTTTTAAGGGGGATCAGAGAGCCAGTCCAAGGAATTGGAAAAGAGAAGGTCCACACTTTGTTACATTTGTAAAGAAGAAGGTCACTTTGCCAGAAACTGCCAAAAGGAGAGGCGTGTATTTGCGACTATATAATAAGCCGTTACACCAGTAGCCACAAGCTCCTACAAACCTTACAACAAGAATCTAATTGTAATTGGCCAGAATGTGGAGTACTTAGGGACTCAGCAGTCACCACGGACGTGATCAATTCAAAGCATGTATCAAGTAAGCATAACGTACCTGAATGCGCTTGGATACACCAAGCACTCGATGAGGACTCTGTGTGCCTGCCAATGGACAAAGTTGACACTGAAAGGCCATTCGGCACTTTGGCAACAGTGGCAGCTGTATCGAAAGGGCTGTCCGAGTGTTATCCACATATATTTTCAAGTTAATCCGAATCACTTTTGAGCAAGCAGGGCAAACCACTTGGTGAAGCGGATGCACAGGTGCTTGCGTTGACGCAATCAAAAGTCGCGACAACTTTCAGTAGAACTGCGTAATGTAGACAGCAACGAGGAACCTGAACTGGAAGCTCCAGTGAGGGTTAAACGTAGTCATACAGACGGGGATAAAGGAACATGTGAGTGCGGGAAAAGATGAAACCATGCTGAAACAGAACGCCAGCAGATAGGCACTGAGCATCAAGGCACCTTGGTAAGACCAACCGCGCCTTTTTTTCCTGAACTACTCAATGTTAGTCGAGATGCACCAAGGGCCACACAGAAAAATGATCCAATGCTTAAGATCACGTGCAGCAGCTTAGGTGAAGACGACTTATCGAATAGCATTGAGATCAGTAACGAAAGATGGCATGCTGCGCTCACGAAAGTGCCGAAAGTGTGCCATGGAAAAAAAAAAGTTGACTAGGACTGTCATCTTCCAGGTGCGCTTTTCGCTTTGCGGACTGTGCCGCACGAAGGGAACGAGTTCGATCCCGCAAAACTCGTGTATGGGAGGAGCCCATTGGAGCTAGTTCGTGAACCCTGGGAAGACGAAAGGATCGACAAGAGTTTGGTAGAGTATGTAGTAGAATTAATGGGAAGATTGAGCGAGACACCACAGATTGTGGGGGCCAACTTGGAGGAAGTGCAGAAAGTGGCGAAGCGCTATTATGATAAGACGCGAGAACAGGCTTCCAGCACATCAGAAAAGGAGTGGCTAAGTACTGTTTGGGCTATTCATAAACTGCGATGCACTCTCGAGGGGACCAAATTTACAGCAGAGACAGATCATTTTCCTCTTTCATGGCTCAAAGAAATGCCTGGGAAAGGCAGACGGCTCTTGAAATGGAGCCTTATTCTGCAAGAGTTTAACTTCAAAGTCAAATCTAAAAAGGGAAGTGAGAACAAAAATGCAGACGGTCTGAGCAGAGGGGTCTAAGAAGCTTAAGGGAGAGCCCGGCACTTCGGGACCGAAAATCGGCCAAAAAATAGAGTTTTCACTAACCTTCTATTCTTGTTTCGAACATAACTGCCCACCTATTTACAAATTTTCGTAGCTGAAAATTACCAACTTTTATCATTATCCGACATTAAAAAACCGAAACTGTGCGCCTGGCCCTTTAAATTGAGGGAACACGGCGCTGATTTCTGCTGTTCGGTACCCGGAACTACGCGCTCGATCGACACCATTTTAGTTTTGTTTGAAAGAGCGCATTTTCAGCTGTCTTTTTTTTTTTTATTCGGTAAGCAACGTTGCGTGTCTGCTTAGCTCGAAATACAGGGCCTCAAAGATGAACGACAGCGCTCACTGCCATTGGCTAAACCGCATACATGACCAGAATAGCACTTTCCGGTTGGCTGGAAGCCCGCTGCGTGCGCGGCCCGACGCCATTTTGAAAAGGGTTACCGCTGTGACACCTCGGAATCAGCAAACCAGTGGTGTTAACTTAGCGACGAAGTCGCTATATTCAGCATCTTTCAGTCGTGCTAGCGACAATTCGATCTCTTTGGAGTCTTAGCGACTTTTTTGAGGACTTTGAAAAGTTGACGTAGAGTGTGCTAGTTCAAGTAGAGTGTAATAGAATATTGGGAAACTCTATGAGCACAGGGCAGTGCTTGGAACGCGCTTCGAAAAGTGAGGCCAAAACAGGATCACACCGCTTGTGGCGCTGTGATCTTTAGCGTGCAATGTGGCCGTTCCGAGCACTCCTCCTGTTCCAGTAAACTCTAGGACTATGTGTAGTATACCAGGACGCTGGCTCTAGCTTTATTATGCCTCCCAAATATGAACAGGATTATCAGAAAAATTGGGGATATCTGCCCAAGTTTAAAGGCTGGTTACGTCCTGTGGAGAAGGAAAGAACGAAAGCATCATGTGCCTACTGTATGAGCGAATTCTATGCGAAGCTTTCCAATATAAAAAAGCATGCCAACACCACCAAACACAAGAATTCATCCAAACCATACTGAAGTTCTCAGCAGAAGAAACTGCAGTATTCAGCCGCAACCGAGTCTTCCTGCGGCAAAAGTGAAGCCGGTCTCTGCCCGTTCATATGTAGCACACAGCATTCCTCACCCCTGCTGAATCGCCCACAGTTGCTTGTCCAGGCCAGCACTGAGCAGCGCAGTCCGACACTAGAAAGTATCTTCGTATTCCAACCGTTCACTTCACTTGCCACCGCAGAAAGCAATTTAAAATACTGTTTAAAAAATAGCCCCTTCATGTGTTTTATCCAGTCGAAAACTACGAAATAAAAGTAATCATCAACATCATCACTTAGCGATTTTTGGCTAAAATTGGCAACTTTTAGGAAGCGTCCTGGTGACTTTGCCAAAAAAAAAAGTTGACAGCACTGCAGCGAACGCAGTCTGCAAGTGTTGATCGTATCGCCATGCCTGGAAGCGCAAAGAAGTATCGCACCGTGCATGCATTTAGTGAGCGGAAACGTAAGGGTCGCGGGAGGAAGGCTACGAAGTCGTCAAAGCCCTTGGTCGACTCCGAGGAACGATGCATCGACGCTTCGCAGCCATTCAGCAGCGGTGCGACTGAGCGCGTTGCCTCCGACAGCGATGATGGCAGTACCAGTGCTGCAGCGGACTCCGGACAACTACGAGTCGACACACCAAGGTGTTGACAGATGCCGAAGTCAAGAAAATCGTGCCCGTGAGAAAGCAACGCTCAAGCAGCTTTCATCGGCACCGGCAACTGCGCGGAAAATCGATTCCTTCACCGCAAGTTGCAGTGAGGCATCGAAGCTTGACTCGGACCACGCCACCTCTTACCTAGTTATGCATCTTGATGTGTTGAACTCGATAATGGGTGTCATGTGCTGTAAGTCTGCCACGGACTGGCTACGATAGTCAGAGGGGATCGTGACTACACACTTGCCGTCAAGGTAACAGTGCACTGCGAAACGTGCGGCGAGATCGCTAATAAATGGATTTTGTCGCGCGCTGACAACATAAAAATGTCCAGTTCGTTTCAAATAAACCTTCTTGTAGCGAGGGCGATGGTGGCTATCGGCAACGGTCAAACGAAAATGAAGGATATTTTCGCGACAATGGGCATCTCGCACTGCGGTATGCACCACAAAACATACCAGTGGCATTTGAAGAATACACTGGCACCCGCTGCAACTTGAGCGGCGCAGTCCGCTATGAGCGAATGCGCAAACAAAGTTACGGCGATTTACGATGACTTGTGCTTTGGCCACAGGGGAAATATTGCCGTAAGCTACGACGGCATGCGGATGATGCAAGGCCACTCTTCTCACATCGGCGTCGGCATTGTGACTGAACTGTTTAGTGGCTCCATGTTGGACTACGTCGTTCTGTTGAACTTTTGCCTCGGCTGTGAGGTGGGCCCAAAGCCTAGTAGCGATGGCTACGAAGAATGGAGGGCAAACCACAAATGCCAAAAAAACACGAACAGCAAAGCGGGGCAGATGGAAGTGGAAGGCGGCCCTTATTCTTTTTCAGAGGTCGCTTGAACGCCATGGCCTGCGCTACACAACTGTGTTGTGTGATGGCGACAGTAGGACGTTTTCGGCCTTACAAGAGGCCAAAGTGTACGGTTACGTGGAAATGCAGAAAGAAGACTGCACTAATCACGTGCAAATACGGATGGGCACTGCTTTGCGGAACCTGGTGCAGATGCAGAAGTGCGAGGGAAAGAGAGGCCTTGGTGGGAAAGGCAGGCTGACAGACGAGCTGATTACCAGGCTGAGCACATATTATGGCAGAGCACTGAAATCACACGAAGGTGACGTGGGGGAGATGCAAAAGGCTGTGATGGCCACGTGCCGCCACGTCCCCTCCGACTGATGAATGCTCGGACCACAGCTTGTGCCCAGCTGGTGAAAGTTCGTGGTGTCGGCACAATGCTGCAAAAGCAAAGGGACAGCCTGACCCGAAGCACGCCTACAATCTACCGAAGGATGTGGCCGAGGCACTACTGCCGCTTTATACCCGGCTTTCAGAAAAGGCCTTGCTTGAGAGGTGCCAACGAGGCAAGACACAGAACTCCAACGAGAGCCTGCACTCAGGGGTCTGGAGTTTGGACGCCAAAGAGCATCATGCATCCCTGTACGCTGTTGAAGCCGCCGTTGCGGAAGCAGTGCTGCGCTTCAACACAGGCAATCTGCACTCAACAACAGCAATTCTAGACGAGATGGACATGAATGCGACAGGCATTGGCTCCAGGAGGGCCAGAGAAAAAGACCATCAGCGCAGCATCAGCTCCACGAAGAAAAGAACAGCCTCATTGGAACTCCAGAAGCTAGTGAAGAGGAGGCATGAGCGCAGGATGCATTCGGACTATGCTTCTGGTGCATTTTGAGGTGGTTTTGTTACATCTGTAGTAAAAGTTTGTGCCAACGTTTTTTCTCAATTTCTCAAAACAACAATTTTCATGCGCTTCCCGTGATGGAGGAGCAATATTTCTTGTTCTACTTGGGTTATTCTATGATCTTTTTTTGCTTTGGATAGGATGTGTCGTAAAGTAAGTTTGGTTCCAATAATTTCATGAGAAAATTTTCTACATGGAGCTTTTGTTTAAAATGTCAATGAGGGCATTTTTCACGTCAGGTTCAACATCCCACAACTTTGCTTCTAAATGGCTTAGAACAATGATAGATACGTTACGACACAGTTTGAACATCCTGAACGGATTCTATGGGTTGTACGTTGCTATGCAAGGTGTGGTTAATTAGCTAATTAGGCCTTAATTGATGAAGTAGCAGTTCAAGATACCTTGAAACCTATTTGTCACAGCAAAAAAATAATTACATTTTTGAAATCAGCAGTAAAAACTACATTAACTGTCCAAATTTCACCGAGGTACTCTGGAAAATAAAAAAGGTTTTGGAAAGTGTAGCATCCCCCCTTAAGGGCAATTCTGGAGAACGGCCACATGTCTTTGTGTAACTTTTGCCCCATGTTATATTTGTTAGTCAAGAGCCGAGTACACTAAAGCAAAATAAGAAAAAAAAAGAAGAGCAACAGTAAACTGTCTGGCAGCCAGGTCGCTTGCGCGCTGCCAGTCCTGAGCGTTTGCGAATGTGTGTTGATGGTCGTGTGTGTATGATGAGCAGTGTTTCAACAGCACACATGCGTGCCTCCTTCTTTCGACCCTGCATCGGTGGAAGCAGTGTCGACGAAAGGACTTCATCGGGGGGAGGAGTTTGTTGCATGACAGCAGGTTCGCAGACTCCGTCGGAGATATATTGGTGTGTTCCCCGGATACCTTCACACCGTTTCCTCACACCTCATGAGCCGGAGGCCGCCGTGTCGGTTGTTACATTGATGGTGAACAGACCGTCGCTCTCCCCTCGAATGGTTACAGAAAGCAAGAGGTGTTTGCCTGTCATTGTGCCTCTTGCATTCGAACCGAGCGTCGCTGTGCTTCTACTTTTGACACCGGGAGCTGGTGTCTTCGAAGCCGGGGCTGGGTCGCGTGATCGCCGCAAAGGCGAGAGAGCGTTATCGAAGCAAAGCAACGGAGAGTCTACCCCCAGCACCCAGAGAGGCAGGCTGCTCGGAAAAACTGCTTGTATCCTCAAACGGGGCTGCGGACCTGCGTTTCGGGTTGCGTAGTAAAATAAAGACCCTTGAATAACCTTCACTGTGTCCGAAGTCTAATACATTCCCAACAGTCTGCAGAAGTCCTTTGCTTCCGCGCATCCGGGGAGCTGATGTATGCTGTGCTGTTTATTGGGGTGCTGCCAAAGGCAATAGTGTTTTGTGCTGTTTTATATCGAACCATGTGTATTCTGCCGTGCAGCGCTCGATGCCTTTGCCAGCTGAGCACACGTGGAGCGGTGTGCTACACGTGAGCGGGCGACCGCAGACGCTGCCCTATGGCTCACTAAGCCAGAACCTGCAGTGGTCTCGACTCCATGTCAGTTACGAGGCTACCACAAGTTGAGCAAATAATACAGAAAGTAAAAATTCCCTTGGAAGAAGCACGACAGAGGAATGCTGCAGTGGTGCTAATACAGCATGGATAAGCGCTAAAATATATTGACACACATGCATGTTTTTGTGGTGACTACGTGTCAGTAGCTAAAATTGCAACACATGTTATCGTAACAGAATAGAGGAGCATCGATTGGTGCAACGAAGACTGCAGCGTCCGGACTCGAGACATTGCACAAAAAAGAGTTTACTTTTATTGATGAGCGTATCACCTAATCACGTTGTACCTCACTTGTCATGCGCGGTTTTTACCTTTTAAATTATTGTTGATCTGAATAAACTTTCAGTTGTGAGTGCAGCGCTGTGTGTGTGGTTCTCTTCTTTGTCTCCGTCTTTTTGTGCGCCGCTTTTCTTTAAACATGTTATCGTTCGGCGCAAGCAGCACCTGAATTTATCGGATATATTCTCGAATTATGTCGAGAATTCTAATCAGATTAAGTGCGCAACATGAAAATCCGCGCATATTCTGGAACTTGCACGAGGAGCAGCAATAATGCTCGAATGGATGACAATGCAAGTATAAGAGCCGATGCATTTTCAACCAAGGGACAGATTATCTGCCACCGACGACTGTGCTCACCGCCGTCAGGGCACTGCGAGCCATTTCCTTTTGCAGGGCACAGGTTCGCCCGATAAAGAGCTCAAACTTCACCGGTTTGACATCTGCACTTTTCATTGTCACAAGCAAGTGACAATATGCGCCTAGGCTTATACTGGCGTGCCTACTTGTCTACCCTTTCCCTGGTGACCATTTTTCATCGTCCAACAAATGTTACTGCACTATCGTTCGGTGCAAGGTGCACCTTAATGTATTTCATGCCTCTGGTATGTTTCTGACAATTCTAATTCAAGAGGGTGTCCAACAGAAGAGCGGGAATGAAGGAGGAGAGCCTGACTAGGCTCGTTCAATCCTTTGCAGTTAGCCACATAACGTACGTCGCGGCCTTCCACAACTGGAGGCCGAGTGAACGTAACAAGAGAGACGCCACCATACGCAAGGTGTATAAAGCGGCACTCGGTCTCCTCGGGAGCACGAGCACCAAAAAATTCATGGCGCTGGGAGTTCACAACACGCTGGACGAAATAGCCGAGGCACAGAGAACGGCGAAACTCGAGCGTCTCTCTGAAACGAGAACCGGAAGACAGATACTGCGGGACCTTGGCCTCGAGCAGAGGGAAGGCAAGCAGCAGAACGACGTACCTATACCGGATAGCATCAACAGAAAACTCAGGGTCTGCCCGATCCCGAAGAACATGAAAAAACCCAGCACAACAAGGAGCGGAGGTTGGCAAGGGCCAAGGCTCTCGTGGACCTTGACGCAAGAGAAGAAGGCGCCGTCTACGTGGACGCGGCAGTGTACCAAGGAAGCAGCGACGCACACGCAGCGGTGGTCGTCGGAGCATCGACTGGTGCAACGAAGACTGCGGCGTCCGGACTCGAGAAGCGCACAGTGCGGAGGAGGTGGCCATTGCCTTGGCCGTCTCCGACCCCGAATGCACTACAGTGCTGTGTGACTCTAGAACAGCAGTGAAGAACTACGCCAAGGGTAGGGTATGTAATGAGGCCGCGCGCATACTGCGCCAGGTCGAAGACATCGGACGCAAAAGTGCTGCGGTGATCAAGTGATTTCCGGCCCACGTGGGCAGTGATGTGTCGGAACGCGGGAACGCGAAGCACGAGACAGCCAATGCGGCCGCGCGAGGACTAACCAACCACGCAGCTGCAAACACAGCCGACTCGGAGTGTTGGTCGCGGTACAGTGCTAAGGACAGGATAACCACCTTCAACGAAATAGTCAAATGGTACAGACTGAACAAGCAGACTATGCTGCCACCTCACCCGGGGCTTACCCTGAAGGAGGCAGCGTTATACAGACAAAAGACGGGGAACCCCGGTGCTAGCTAAGCACGTGTGTCCGAGTGTGTACGACAGTGACGTGTGTAGACTGTGCGGGAAGGAGAGAGCTACTGCGGCTCACATCCTTCGGGACTGTAGCGTAAATCCGAGAGAAGCCAGTGAGAAGACGACGATCCCATCGCAGCTAGAGGCTGCAACGAGGATCTACGATCAAGACACACAACACAAGGCCGTCCAGCAGGTCTCGGCACCTCTATAGAGGTAGCGACCGAGCGAAACCGAGGAGAAGGGGGGCGGCGGCCCTCTCGGACCCGCGGAAGTAGCTCGGGAGCAAGGCCTCGAAGAGCACAACGCACGAGACTGACAAAATGGTCGTGTCGCGATGAAAGCTCGTCCTCCCTGCGTGGAGGGAGCCTCATCATCTCTACGGGCATTTTCATAAAGTTGTTCTCTCTCTCTCACAATTCTAATAAGACTGCCCAAGTGACGCGAATAGCCGTGTACCTTCTGACACTTACGCAAGTGCCAGCAATTAAGCTAGTGTGTGCAATGACGGAAGTGTCAAAAGCCAACACACTTCATTTAAGGAATGAATATCAATGACAGGGAAGAGGGCTTGCTATCATTTTGCTCGGAGTGTTATTCCCTTTTGCTGGGCTCAAGGATGACAAACAAAAAAAAAATTTCATTCCTTTACTTATGCTTCGGCTCTACATGAGCACCATGAACACAATTTGCCCATGTGTATTAAATACACGCAAACTCGCAAGTGAATTGTGCGCGAGGCTGAACTGAAGGGAGAAAATGAGTTTAGTAGTAGAGGAGTCGCAAGACTTACTCTTAGCAGAGGGGACAGCAGCAGTCATGCCATGGCCATTTTCACAGGCTTGACCCGGGGGTGCTCCAAGACTAGAAATGTACACACATCATGAGATAAACCTACAGCTTACATGAAACAGTGTCCCCAAGTGCCTTAGCCGAAAGACCTTAAAGAAAATACTGAAACAAGCAAAAGAAAACACTTCGGAACCCTTACCAACCACATCCCTTGTTGCACTGTTTCCCCCATATGCATCTAGCTGAACCCCTATAAGGCAGCTAC
Organism: Rhipicephalus sanguineus; assembly: GCF_013339695.2. Lineage (NCBI taxonomy): Eukaryota > Metazoa > Arthropoda > Arachnida > Ixodida > Ixodidae > Rhipicephalus > Rhipicephalus sanguineus. The sequence continues at coordinate 145,648,219 of NC_051179.1, read as the reverse complement.
GGGCACACTGCAGCTATGTTGAAAAATACTCAAGAAAGTTTCACAAGGCAGTTTCACTCATAAAAAAAGTTAACTTCTATAAGTAGAATGCAAGGGCAGTGGAGAGGCATGCGCAGGGAAGTACGCACGCTGTCCTGCTTGAGAGTGAGTCTCGATTGACACGTTTGGCAAGAGCCTGCTGCTCAAGGACCATAAGCCCCTCCTGGACTTCTGAAGACACCCGACACTATATCACCTATAGCTGTGGCTCCATGACAATCATGATATACAGGGTGTCCCAGCTATCACGCAGCACGATTTAAAAAAAGAGGAACGGCGTTACGCGAATCAAACCTACAGCATATTGTTCCTACTACACTAGAGTAGCCACTGCTATTTTTTTCGTTAATGAGGTTTAATTAATTAGTCATAATTATATTTCTAACTCGAGAAGTACTCGCCTAATTGTCAAAATGTCAATGAGGCGTATGTAGGCATGTTCAAATGGCATCTAACTGCGCTACTTTCAACAATGTGCTAATTGCGCGCTCATTTTTTCCGGCTGATAAAGAAAGCCCGCTAAATATGAAAAATAACACGTGACTACGCTCCCACCCGCAAAGGAAACCAGCGGCCTCAAATAAGCTTACTGCAAACAACCGCTTTGCCTGTTGCCTGTTGCGAAAGACAGCGTTCCACATTTTGGCAAGGGTACAGGTCGGGCGCCAGCGATATGCGTGCAATTTCGCCGTACTATCGAACGGATTCAATCCGTTCGATAGTACGCCGCAATCATCCATATCTCACGGCCTACTGTTCTCATTGATAACGCGGCAGGTGTTCTGATTATGGCCTGACTCTGTAAAGCCAAGCGGTGCGTTTCTAGGCCGGGGAGTGGCAGATAGGGCGATGAGTTGTTTTTTTTTCTGCATTTTTTCCTTGATACTGTCTGCCTCATAGGGAGCCTGTTTGAGGGCGCTGGTACCCGACGCGCGCAACACTCTAGTCACGTGCAACTTTTCATATATCGCGGGCTTTCTTGATCAAGCGGGAAAAATGAGCGCGCAATTAGCACGTTGTTGAAAGTAGCGCAGTTAGATGCCATTTGAACATGCCTACATACGCCTCATTGACATTTTGACAATTAGGCGAGTACTTCTCGAGTTAGAAATATAATTATGACTAATTAATGAAACCTCATTAACGAAAAAAATAGCAGTGGCTACTCTAGTGTACTAGGAACAATATGCTGTAGGTTTGATTCGCGTAACGCCGTTCCTCTTTTTTTAAATCGTGCTGCGTGATAGCTGGGACACCCTGTATATCATGCATTGCCAAACCTGCAAAAAAGCTTTTAAGTTCAAAACAAATCATGATTACAGGCATGCTGTAGAGGGCGATTGCAAACTAATTTTTATCACCTGGGGTTAACATGCACATGATGGGACAAATTTTTTTTCATGTTTTAGCATGCAAATAGCTGAGCTCATAACTATTAGCCCTTCATAATTGAGAAACCAGTGTTGCTGGTTAATGCGAGCAGAATAGTTTGACAACTTGCACTTCTCGGGAGTGGATCTTCACCCACTGGCATCAGGCAGAGTAGATCGAGCAGAAATTAGCCGGCACTGCCTGCTTGTTGGCTGCCTGCAGTCACATGACCAGTGTTGAAATTGTCAAACGAAAGGAGCGTCTTCACGCATGCATCACCACGGTAGCTTTTTCTATGAGCTCACTGAATCAACTTCGATGTTTAGGAAGAGAAAACCTTGGCAACTGTGCCTTGTTGCGTCACACGCTAGCACCGTCTGATGACAACTTATTTAGAGCTTGACTGCCATTAAAACATACATTTGACGCAGGTCGTAGCTCCCATCCATCAGACGACCTTTAAGAGGATCACATCACGTTGGAGTCCCGTCCTAGGCATCTACCTCAACTGTGGAGGGTTCCACGTTTGTTTCGAGAAAAAGCAAAATCAATGCTTGAACTTAGTACAGACAAAATGCTGCCGATAGATTGCCTGAAGCACGAAACTTGTTGGCCAAACAATGTCCAAGCCCTAAGACACTTGCCGAACACAACACCCAATAGTGAAGGTGCTCCGAGATGAATACATTTGCACTGGTTCATGCCCTGGCAGACGAGAACAATGAGCTTGGAACAGTGCAATTTCAATGAGGACGGCACAACGAGATGCTTCGACGATTAACCAGAAATAATGTCATCAACGCAACGTACAAGCCTCTGGAAACCGAATTGTCATGCTTCCTTGTGAGAATGGAAGATGGTAATGGAGAGGGCGAAAAGCAGTTGCCTTTATCAAAACACGAGACATCAACAAACTCAAACCGGTTTTTTAATGCCTTTTAAGTACCCGAATGGGACTCAATCAAGGCTACTATCAGCAACAAGAGACATCAAAGAGTGTCAGTGTCGTCATAGAAGTTCTCCTACAGTCAGCCCTACACATAAGTTCACTTCATGCACAGAAGAATATTCTGAAGCCTTTTTGTAGAAGCTGCACATATCAAAAGCACGGCAAGACAATGCGCTTGACTTGCTACAGCGGATGCCATGCACAAAGCGACAAATATTTAAAGCTTTATGAGGCACTTACACTATTTTCCCTAAAGACTAATGGGGATATTTAGAAACCAACTGGCACAGCATCCATGAAACCGCGATTGAGACTACGAGCTGGAACAGTGGGAGTTTTACATACATGTCACCACCAACCGTGCACACAACATCAATGCAAGATTGAAAAGCACTGTGGGCCATTCTAGCCACTAAGACTGGGACATTCTATTTTGCCATGTGCATGCCACAAGACATAATGGGAGCGGAGCCATAATGGAACTGGCAATGAGTTTCGACAAACGGTGACTAATATCGGCAATTGTGTGAGCCTAGTTTGTGCTCGGAGCGCTGTCAAGCAGCACACTAGATCCACAGTAAAACGTGCTGCTGTCAGATTAGCATCAGAACCTCTGCCTAATCACAAATATTTTCTTTATGCACATGAGCTGCTCCGCTCTATGGCCATGTAGCATCCGTACCGAAGTCCGTCCGTGTCATTCGATCTATGCCATACATGCTCACGCATTACGCTGTCTCTAATGTAAGGCTGAGCAACGGCGGCCGGGTCAACTACAACTGCAGTGAACATTAGCCGAGTATCTAAGCAAGGCTTTCGCTCCGAAGTGCCATGCAAACGACGTAACGTCAACATCGGGAGTCGTCAGAGAAGAGGCTCGGCGAAAAGCCGCGTAACAACAAACGCAGAACACGTACTTTTTCCCGCAATTATTATAGTTACCAGAGTCAGTTAACGCAGATAGTGTCGGCGCCACGTCGCATTGGCAGCGCCTACGCATTTCGGCGCTTCTCGTCACTTGACCGTGTCTTCTCTTGGTGCGATTCACACATAAAACCACACAATGACTCGCAGGCATAACAACCGGGCTGGGCGGACGCGCACGAAAGACACAAATGAACCGTCAGCGCGCAAGAACGCACGTGTACTCGCCGTGCTAGAGTGACCTAGCCGTGCTTTGTTTCTCTATATCAGGGTTACCAGATGGCGCGAACCTTAAATCGCCAAATGGAATCAGTTGATTCATAAGCGGTCTCTTTATTTTATTTTTTTTTTGCCTTTGCACAATTAATTTTCAACAAAAATATCTGCCTATTAGCTTGCTGTCTTTTTTTCGGTCAGCAATGTTAGCCTAAAAGGTGCTTCTGCCGGCGAATAGATGCGAGTGAATCAGTTGTATCGGGCAATATTTTTTTTCTTTGCAATCCAAAATGATGATGCAAGGACGGTAGGTTGTAGAACGCATTTATTGTCGCTTGACAGCACAATGTGACTTTTTTTAAAAAATAAACTGTAAATGACACCCTTTCACCGTTCATTACCTATCACCTTGTGCCTGGCACAGCATAGCCACAGCTGCTTTTACGCCATAAAAATCAGCATTAACTAACTAAATAACTTACAGAACCTTCCTCGAAAAACGGAAGTGAAAGTTTATTAACAAGTAGATATTACGAAAACCTCAGCACACAAAACCTCTGCAAAATATGCAGGTGTAAAACTTAAGACTGTGATCACATGTAATTATAGTAGAGAAAGGTAAAAGCTTATTCACAAATACACAGTCACATATCAGGTAGCCATTTACAAAGAACTCATTGAAATAAAGAATCCAAGAAAAGAGATGAAAGTAGGCAAGAGAAAGAACTTGGGCATGGTCAGCTGATTGCTGAAGTACCCATCGATCAGGGGCGCCAGGTGGTCAGCAGTCACGAAGCTCCAACGAACATCAAGTCAAAGTGAGCAGCCAGGATCATCTCTACAACCTTGAGCTCATCAGAGGACTCGGAGCATGGCTCCGTTGGTCTTCTCTCCACAAATGACGCCATCCGCCTCACAGACAACGCTCAAAATCTATGGTACCAACAAGCATGCTGAAACAATCTGTGCAGAGGACAGAAAATATATTACCTTTGAAGTCCGGCTCCTCACATTTCTTCTCGTAGTTCTACTTCGCCCACTTGGCCATTCTGGAGCTCCTCTCAGGGCGTGGAAGATATACGTTTGCGACCGTCACGAAGGAGGGTGCAGAGCTCCGCGATCCATGAGATATTACGCATGGGCCCACGAGTACAACCCGTGTTTTCGTGGTAGTGTGACTAGAGAGCGGTTTGCCCCGTTGCGAAGGCGAAGACCCCGAGGACAAGCTTGAACCGTTTAATCCTTGGCGAGCAGAGAGACTCTGTGCTAGAGCACTTGGCTACGACGTAGATGACAACTCAAACGGGCAGAGTAACGTCCTCAAGCTCGGACCCAAAACACACACTGCCACTGCTCGTGAAGAAGCGCAGATAAATAGACCCAAATCTCATGGTCAAACGGCATCGGATGTGTAACGACACAAACAGCTTTCAAAGTAGAGTCAAGCATGGCCGTTGAGGATGCAACTGTGCATAGCACCCTGTTTCGTGTAGCCGTGCGAGAGGGCACCTAAATGTTTCCTTCGTGCGAAAGCATTATATTCCCAAGAGGCAGAAAATTTCGCATCCATCTGGCAAACATTAACATCTGATGGTAACAAAACCCGTGTGATCACGTCACACTTGCATGTGAATTAAAACCCACCTGGCCCAGACACTGAAAAAGTGACCATTGCATAATTAAAAAATCTAGATAACCAACGGTCAAAACCGACCATTCAAATTGACTCTGTTCAATTCAAGGATTGTACCAACTGATCCCCTCATGTGACAGTCACATGACCAAAACCTCAAGTTGCACGCTTACAAGACCAAGAGATCATGTGACATTGGACCTCGAGGAATGAGAGAAGAGAATTTAAGGGCTTGTTTTTCTTTGTTAGAGACAACCTCGAGGAAAGCCAAGAGACAATGAAGTCAAGGAAGGTATATAGGAGATTATTTGTAGTCTTCCAATAGGTGTGAAAAAATTAAGTGGACGAAAAGACAACTTGCCGCCGGCAGACACCGAACCTGCAACGTTTGGATAACATGCCCGATGCTCTACCAATTGAACTACAGTGGCTGTCGTTCTCCTGACAACTTGTCGGGTGCTTTTGTGCATGTTAACCGGGGAGAGTTAGTCAGTGCTGCTCGCTGCCATGACAGCGAGTGTGGAACACTCTTTTTTGCTAGCTGGCGTCACGAGGCACGCAATCTTTTAATGAGCTGGCAGCTGACCAATGAGCCCTTGCATACTCCCTGAATACGTCAATTTTGCTGGAACGAGACCCTTGCTATGTATGAGTGAACAAAAGGAGAGAAATTAAAGAGTTAATTTATTAGTTAGGCACAACCTAATGAAAACCGACAATGAAGCGAGCTGCATTGTAGTTCCTTCGTCCAGCTTAATTTCTTCATATTTATATTTAAATTACTACTATGCAGGTAAGACTACAAATAACATCCCCTATATCTTCCTTGGGTTCATTGTCTGTTGGTTTTCAGTAAGGTGGTGTCTAACAAAGAAAAATTTGGCGAAGCTTGCAAGAAGTCGCACAAGGCTTGAAAACAGCAAAACTGGACAATTCTGAAGTCTAACCTGGTTGCTGCAAGGATTTAGCTAGGTGAGTCACGACACGGATATCCAAACTCCAAAACCGAGTGTTCGCACCTCTCATAGATCGACGGGCACGTCGTCGTTGGATTAGGGCTTCCAACGCTTCTGGCTCTGCTCGCAGCCGCCGTTGCCATTCCCGTTCCCTAGTATGGCACCTTCGCACTAGTCGTGCCAAGCCTTTTTATCTTTTTATGTTATTATTCCCATTATTTCCCTCTATTTACCTCTCTTAGTGAACCAGTAGTGAGTAGTGGGATTTCCTCCTCTTCACCATCATCTCTCCTCCTCACGCTCACTTTCATTTCCCACCCCCTTGCTACACTACACTATAAAAGGCAATGCTATGCTCTGCTAGCGTGCCTGGTTAGCCAAGTGGTTAGGATGCTCGTCTTCAGAATGAGGGTACGCGGGTTTGAATCCTGCCATGTGAAGAATTCTTTTCAGCAAGCATTTTTCTCTTTCTTTATATCTTTCTTTCAGTCTGTTTGTTTCTCTCCTTTTTTCTTTCTCTGTCTCTGTGCTTGTTCTCATGGTTATTACAGGCCACACCATAGCGGCGAGTAGTGGGATCTGCCCAAATTCGGTGGCACACACCCATTCATGTTGATGATAGTTTTTGATGTTGATTATGATAGTTTTATGTTGATGATGATTCATGTTGATGATAGTTTTAACAGTTTCACTGTTAAAATGAGCCCTTAAATTCTATTCTTTCATTCATTCATGGCAATAATTCACAGCACAGTTAGTAAGCATCTACAGTATAGTTGGTGAGGTGGAACCTTACCAAGTAGCCCGATTGTCGACCTTGCTGTCATAACAATAGTCTCGTTCCAGCAGACTTGACGCCTTCATGTAGTATGCGAGAGCTAATCGGTCAGCTGCCAGCTTGTTCAAAAATCACGTAGCGCATGATCTTTTAACGAGCTGGCAGTTGGCTACCATATCCCCCCCATGTGGCAGAACACTGCAAAAAGTGCACACGCACCCCTTTAATGAACAAGTTTCTGGAGGAAAGACAGTTCGAAAACAGAATGTGAAATAGTCGAGGCGTTTTTCATAAAGCAAGCATGTGATAAGCGTGTCAGCTGTCCATCTTTGGCATTACAAGGAAAAGAAGTGGCATTTCTTTCAAGGCATATTGACACGTGAATGGATTGATTTCAGCAATGTCATGTTTGCACATACGACCCATGCAGTCTTCTGTATGATGATGTGTGCATATGCGTCTGAGGCGCAGGACATAAACACTTGTTCACCTGAAATAAACACTACTTGGAAGTTCAGCGCCAGTCTTGCCATATGTGTTTCGTTCGTCTTTGTCGTATGCACTTTTCATGTACCCTCTAAAGAGGAACCAACTCACCCACATCAAGGTATTGTCACCCCTTTGTTGATCAAACTCAAGTGGGTCTATGTTGGGCATTAATGTAATGGTGAAAATGGCGTTTAATTACAATCACATTCATGTTTCGCGTACATGTGTGGCCCTCGTTTCTTTCCGTCGTGACAAGACGTAAGGAGCCACTGTGTTCTGCAAGCACATTCATATGTCACACTTGCTGGCGCACCACATTCCGGGCCACACACTCAAGTCTGGGAAAACTGGTGCAGTCACCAACCAACACGTGTGGGATCTGCATTCTTGCGGATGGAGTTCACAACAGTTTCTTTTCAAGCTTCCATCAGCTAGCCTGTTGGGTGAGGAAGCCACTAGCTGCTGCACACGTGAAATCAACGGGGGTCGTTAAGCTGTCCATTTCAAGCAGCGGGTGTCACGGTGCACACCAAGGCACTTGACAGAACAGTACCTTGAACCACAGGAAACGCAGGTGTAGTTCGACTGAAAGCCGCAAACGGCACAGAAGTGCCTCGGTGGCAGCTTTGACGGCGGTACGTTTGCATGACTGTAATTTGGCGGCTCCGGATTGCTTGCTTGATGCTCCTCTAAGAGGGCATTGAAACTCCTCTTGAAGCGCACCTTAAAGGGCTCACCTTTGCTTCTGCGTTTGCGCTTGGCTTCAAAAGTTTCTTCGAACTTTGGCGCCTTTTTTGTGCATCACCAGATTGGCATGGGGGTCGTCGTGGAAGTTGTCGTGTTCGAGGCCGTCCACCGCTTTCTTTTGACGGCGCACTCGAGCTGCAGGGTCGAGCACTCGGCGCATCTCTTTCACGCGGCCCGACTCGCGTTTGTCAGCAGCGCTGAACTGGTATCCGCTCAATTTATGCGAGCGCCCTTCCTCCGCGGCGAACAGTTTCCGCTTAGCCATTTATAAGCAGTTCACAGGCCCTGCTGTAGTAGAGTCGCGTTCCTGCAACAAACTTTAGAGAACGGTACCTTTCACCACTTTCACGGTAGTAGCAGTAGTAGAGTGTACGCAGGTGTACGCGGTGCCTATTTCGTGGTCCAGACTACAGAATAAAATAGCCTTATTTTGTGGACTAGACAACAAAATAAAGCTCCCCTTTATTTTGTGGACCCAGGGTGATAGCGGTTATCGAGGCAGCCTACTGGTAGCCTTCTACCAGTTGGGTGCACTTATAGTACACTGTACTACTGCTGGAGAGTGCCCAAAGCATAGAGTTAACTCTATGGACCAAAGCGCCGTCTCCCTAGGCCCCGGCCTCTTGCGGTGAACTGCCGCGCCGCTGCTGCGCCGGACCCGCGGGCTTTCTACGCTCGGGAGCGCGCGGAAAGAGAGGAGCGTCTGCTACGCGCTGTAGTTTCTTGCGTTGAGTTCAGACCACGTGGTTCAGACGAAGGGCACTTGAAGTAGAAGTAACTTCAATAATGTGGTGCGGCATGTGGCTTACCCATCTTTATTTTGCCTTAGTGCTGAGGCAGCAAGAGAATGCAGATACTCATGTCAAACGGCATCCGCGTGGCGTGTTCAGTGCTAGAGTTTGGGGAACTGTGCATGCGCAGAAACGTGAAAAATGAACATGCACGAGGAAAGAACGAAAACAAACTGATTCTTTCTTACGTGTAAAAGAGCAATAGCACCATGCGAGCAAGAATTAAGAGTAATGAAAAAAAAAAGTAAATTACTCGCGCAGTCTATATCAGCTGAAGTAATTACGTGTAACGTGACCGTGTGGTGAACTCTAAATGCGCCGCAGTGCAGCCGTGGCGCTGCCAGCGTGAGGAAGAACGACATTCCCTTTCCTCCCTCTGCGCCGTAACAAAGGCACGAAGGAGGCGCGGAGAGGGAGAGAAGGAAAACCAGTTCGCCGAGAAATAAGGCTAGTTGGTACCGAGACTCTCAACACGCCTCGTCTCTGCGTCGTTCACGCGTGCCAACAATTGGTGACCCGCAGTCCCGAACATGGAACACCACGACGCCGTCGCCAGCCCGACAGTAGCTGTGTTAGACGTGAAGCTTCCTCCCTTTTGGACCAGCGACCCGGCACTTTGGTTCGCCCAAGTTACGCCCAAGTGGAATCGCAGTTCGCCGCCCGCCGCATCACCGCCGACCACACCAAGTACCACCACGTGGTGGCCAATATTCCACCTGCCACAGCGAGCGAGGTGCGCGACATTATGCTTGCCCCACCAGCCGAAGATGCCTATCGAGTGCTCAAAGAGACGCTGATTCGCCGTCGGAGCGCCCGCAGCAGCTGCTACGCGAGAACGAACTGAGCGACCGCCGACCCAGCCAACTGTTGCGTCACATGCAGCAACTAGCGGGCTGCACAGCAGGTGTCGACAGTCGCCTGGTGCAGGAGCTTTTCCTTCAAGGACTGCCCGCAACCGTGCGGATAGGCGTCACGGCCTCCGGAGAGACGGACGTTTCCAAGATCGCCGAAATGGCTGACCGACTCATGGCCGTCGCCACGCCAGCAGTTGCCACGGTGCTCGCCGAAGCCTCGCCCTCTCCCGCCTTGTCGGAGATTCGTGCGGAAATTTCTCGCCTCGCCGACACCGTCGCGGCGCTGCAGTCAAGCGGAAGCCAAAGCACACGGCGGAGTGCTAGGGTGCAATCGCGGAACGATGCTATTCCCGATTCCGATGCCATATTCTATGCTATTCTTATCATCCACCACTCGCGGCTGGCTGATCGCGTTGATAACGCGGACGGACCGTCGTTCTGACCAATGGCCAAGCGCGAAAAGCACGAAAAGCATTGGAATAAAAAATAGAATCGTTCCGCGATAGCACCCCTACACAACAACAGCGGCAGCTGTGCTGGTACCACCGTAAGTTCGGTGATACTGCACGGAAATGCGTGCCGCCGTGCGAGAAATCGGGAAACGCGCCGAGCCAGCACTGACGGCGACAAGTGCCACCGGTACAGCGGAAAGTCGCCCGTCGGTCTTCTTCCTGACTGATCGCGAGAAAGGCACCCGTTTCCTGGTCGACACTGGGGCAGAAGTGAGCGTTGTGCCGGCGTCGCCAGCCGATCGCAAAGGCCCGTGTTCGTCACCGTTGCAAGCTGTAAATAACACGACGATACCGGCGTACGGGCACCGCTCACTCTCGCTGGACCTGGGCTTCAAGAGGACATTTCGGTGGATATTTGTGGTAGCTCACGTAAAGTTTGCTATCCTGGGAGCAGACTTCTTGCGTCACTTTGGACTGCTTGTTGATGTACGCAACCGGCGTATACAGGATCCCCTCTCACAAGCAGAAGTGTGCGGAAAGCCGTCTAAGCATCCGCCTCTCAGCCCTACACTCGTGATACCACCGGGCACCGCCCGTTTTACGGCTATCCTACGCGAGTTCCCCGAGCTGACGCGGCCGCCACAGACCGGCGGGGTCGTCACACACAGTGTATGTCACCACATTTCCACCACAGGGCCCCCGGTTTACGCACGCCCACGCCGCCTGTCCCCCCAGAAGCTGCAAGTAGCACGACAGGAGTTCGACCACATGCTCGAGCTCGGCATAATCCGCCCATCCGCTCGCCCTTGGGCATCTCCACTACACATGGTGCCAAAGTCTACACCAGGAGACTGGCGGCCCTGCGGGGATTATCGAGCCCTCAACCGAGCAACCGTGCCCGACCGTTATCCGCTACCTCATATTCACGACGTCACGGCCAACCTGCATGGTGCGACACTGTTCTCCAAGATCGACCTCGTACGTGCCTACCCTCAAATTCCCATGGCCTCAGAAGATATCCCGAAGACGGCGATAACAACGCCATTCGGCCTGTTCGAGTTCCTCCGCATGCCTTTCGGCTTGAGAAACTCCGGACAGACATTCCAGCGCTTTATTAACGGCGTTTTGCACGGCCTCGACTTCTGTCATGCGTACCTCGACGATCTACTCATCGCAAGCAGCACACCAGATGAACATGAGGTGCATCTGCGATCCATGTTTCAGCGCCTGGCAGAGCATGGAATACTGGTGAACACGGACAAGTCTGAGTTTGGGGTGCACAAGCTGACGTTTCTTGGCCACGTCATCTCGAACTCCGGAATTAAACCTCATCCAGACAAGGTTAAAGCTGTCGAGCAGTTCCCACAACCCAGCACTAAACGTCAGCTCCGTGAGTTCCTCGGTCTCGTGAACTACTACCGCCGTTTCATCCCCTAGTGTGCCACTATTCTACAGCCTCTCCACCTCCTGCTGTCGACACACGAAGGTGCCGCTAAGGATACAAAGGATGCCGCTAAGGAGCTCTACTGGACGGAGGGCGCCCAAGCGGCCTTCCAAGAGATCAAGAGACGTCTTGCCGACGCCGCGCTTCTCACTTACCCGCAACCGGGAGTTCCGCAGTGCGTCATGGTCGACGCATCGAGGTTGCCGCACTTCAACAACTCATCAAAGGAGTGTGGCGACCAATCGCTTTCTTTTCCCGGAAACTGACATCCACCGAACAGCGGTACAGCACCTTCGGGCGCGAACTGCTGGCCGTCTACGCGACAATCCGGCACTTCCGGCATTACCTAGAAGGTACCGAATTCTTTGTCTTGACGGACCACAAGCCTCTCATGTATGCCTTGCGTTCACTGAATGCTCATACAGCCCGCGAACTGCGGCAGATGTCATACATATCTGAATTTACCACGGACATCCGCCACATCAAAGGAGTCGACAACGCTGTCGCCGATGCCCTTTCGCGCAGCCCGGTCAGCGCCATAACCTGTCCCACAGGAATAGATCTCAGCAAAATGGCGGCTGCTCAACGGGATGACGACGAATTGCGCCGCCTACAAGAAACGTCGACGTCACTAAACCTGCAGTGGTTACCCTTGCCAGGTACAGAAGGGCTTTGCTGCGACACGTCTACTAGCAAGCCACGACCATTTGTGCCCATGCATTTCCGTCGCGAGGTATTCGCATCGCTACACGAGATGTCACACCCGGGAATCCGAGCTACGCAAAAGCTCCTAACGGCACGTTTCGTATGGCCCGGCATCAACCGCGATTCCCGACAATGGACTCGTGAGTGCCTCGCATGCCAGCGCTCCAAGGTACAGCGTCACACCGTGACACCGTTGGAGACGTTTCCCGGGCCAGATGCTCGATTCGACCACATACACGTCGACATCGTCGGGCCGTTGCCACCCTGTCAGGGCCAAATGTATCTGCTAACTTGTGTTGACCGTTTCACGCGTTGGGCAGAGGCTGTTCCCATGCCAGACATCACAGCCGAAACTGTTGCCCGTGCTTTCGTCAGTCACTGGCTCTGTCGCTTTGGCGTGCCATCATCCATTACAACCGACAGAGGAAGCCAATTCGAGTCCGCATTATTCGCCAGTCTAACAAAGCTCATCGGTGCATGACTGCCTACCATCCGATGAGTAATGGAATGGTTGAGCGATTCCACCGACAGTTGAAAGCCGCACTCATGGCAAGCGAAGAACACTCCTGGGTCGAAGCACTGCCCATTGTACTCTGGGGCATACGCACTGCTTTCAAGGCGGACGTCGGCTGCAGCGCTGCAAAACTTGTCTACGGCACAACCCTGCGTCTGCCTGGCGAGTTCTTTGTGCCTGACCAACAACAGACCCACATTCCTGCTGGCGACTACGCATCTCGCCTACGTCACATCATGACAAAACTTCGACCGACACCTCCACGACAGCCCGCAGAAAGAAGCATATATGTGAGCAGCGAACTCGAGTCGTGTAGCCACATCTTTCTGCGCAACGATGTAGTGCGAAGATCACTACAAGCACCGTACGACGGACCCTTCAGAGTTCTCCGCCACGGGAGAAAAACGATTACCATCGAAAGGCATGGCCGCCAGGAAGTGGTGTCATTGGACAGAGTTAAGCCGGCACACATGGAGACCAACCAGTCCACGACAGCAACCTCCGCCCTTCCACCTGAAACCTGCCGAACAGCGCCACATCCCACACCAGCGACGGACACCCAAGTGACTGAAAAATATCACACACGCAGTGGAAGACGGACAGGTGCGCCAAATCGCCTCAACCTGTAGCCGCGTTTCATTTCGCTCGTGCTCTCACTAGGGGGGGAGTACTGTGGTGAACTCTAAATGCGCCGCAGTGCAGCCGTGGCGCTGCCAGCGTGAGGAAGAACGACATTCCCTTTCCTCCCTCTGCGCCGTAACAAAGGCACGAAGGAGGCGCGGAGAGGGAGAGAAGGAAAACCAGTTCGCCGAGAAATAAAGCTAGTTGGTACCGAGACTCTCAACAACACGCCTCGTCTCTGCGTCGCTCACGCGTGCCAACAACCGCTTCGCTCACCACTACGAGCTTTTCACTCACGGTCACCAGTGGTTTAAAGCCATATGCACATGTCTTCGTTCGAGTATAAGACTAGTACTTGATCAAGCTGGCAGAGCACGGTAAGAAAGCATAAGGGAAACAAAAGAAAAAGTAGAGACGGCCGTGCCGCCTATTGTTAGCTTAGGGGCTGACTTTGCGCCCCCCCCCCTCTTAGGTGAATAGGGGGGGCGGCCACCCTCCTTGCCCTCCCTCCTCCCCCCCTGTGCGCACGCCTATTGCTGTACTTTATCTCACAAGCGAAACAATATTACTCTTCCTGGGGGCGCCTGCACTGCATGGGTCACTGCAACATGGACATATGTGATGCGGTATTTAACTATATAAAAGAATCGAAGAGACTGTCATGCTAATATGTCAAGTACATACTTATTTTATTTCTTCATTTATTCATTACACTTTTTACTTACTTATTTATTTATTTTATTTGACTCTCTCTCTCTTTCTTTTCTTTAGCATTCAATACAGAAGCCATAAACACAACTAATATTCTCGCTTGCCTACAAATTATCTTTTAGGACTACCCTTTTTTTTCTTCACAAATCCTACTGCCGCACGATTCATGGCCGATCCCCTGTAGTGGGTTGAGCCATTCCTCTAGGTACCAACCAACCATCCATCAGATCAATCGCACAGTCATTGCAGTATTTATTTCATACATTACCTATTATTCCATTTTTATTTTATTAATTATTTTTATTATTTATGCTATTTTATTTTTCATAATTCATTTTTCAAATTATCTTCTAAATTTTAAACAACGAGTCTTTGGCCAATCCCCCATAGTGGGTGTGTGCCATAGTGTTGAAGGAAAAACAAACAAACAAACAAGGCCGTCGTCGGTGAACGAGCATTCATTCAGTGACAAATATCAGCGGCAATGATCCCTTTGCGAGCGTGCAGCAGCTACGACAGCCGCCATGTGCAACTCTGGGAGACCGAGATGTACTTCAACCTCCACCCGGCCATACTGGGAGTGTTGCTGCTGTTCGCCTCGGCGGCCATTTGGAGCAACGGAATCGCCGTGGCACCCGGCGAGTTACAGCCACCTGTACAAGGAGCAGCGCCGCCTCACTGGCTGTCGGAGGTCGGCGACAGCTTGAAGCGAGGGTTCACGCGAAAGCGCACAGAGCGGCGGGATGAACACGGAGCGTACGTGATGGGCGCCTACGCCGACGTCCGCGTGTCACCACCGGTCGTTCGGTTCCTGGTGGTGGCGAACGGGGAAGAGAAGAGGCGCCACTTCCCGCCCTTCGAATGCCGCTTCACATTCAGCAATTCAAGTAAGTTAACACAGTTTTACAGTGGACATTTCGCAGTTTTGCAGTGCGCTCATGAAGGCCACCAATGAGTGCAGAGGCGCGAGTACGCCCGTCAACTCTGTTCTCGTTTGCTGGCGTGAAGGACATAAGGGGGTTAAAAGAATTTGCTGGAGTGGCAATTATTGCTCAAGAGTGAAGCCGTGCCCACCAAAACATGGCGACTGCGGTTGCCGTCTTAGCAGGGGCACGATAAGCCATCGGCGTTTGGCGAAGGAAAGGCAGCGTTTTTCTCGCACGCCAGACGAGTTTAATATGGCAACTTTTACGGGTCAGATACTGCTCCAAGTGTGTCTTCGTGTTACTACTATTCCTTAGTATGCCTCAATTCATGGCAAATTTTATTGATCAAGTCGCCGATACTCCTCTCGATGGGTTACTTTCGCCGGCAACAACGATCTTTTATTTTATAATTACCGCAGTATTTACACTAACAAATTAACACCATTTTATCTCTAAGTAGGCACCACCAGAAAAGAGCATGTTTTCGAGATCTTTGGTGGACAAAAGCTGGCTTCACTATTGCTGGCAAGGCGTTGCGAGAGCTTCCACTCCAGAATTTTTATTGCGATAGCAATTATATGGACAGTCTCGGCTGGAAAATGTCCGTCCCCGTCGCCGTCATTCACCGTATATGTATAAGTATGTATATATATAGAAAGGCCACAAAGAAAAATATTTAAGAAATTCTTTCCGACGCGCGGAATTAAACGGGCGACCTCTCGCTTTGCAGCCCGCCGCGTTAGACGTTAGGCCACGACAGCACCGTCTCTCAGCCTGCTAACGGCGAGCTATTTATATACACCATGTAATTCAGCATGCTTTCTTAGTGGCCACATAGATGGCGCGATGTGCGCGGTGTTGCGCGCTTTAAAGATCGTCGCCCCGCCCCTGCGAACGCCGTTGCTGTTCGCTCTACAGGGCGTCGTCGCTTTCGTGCGCTTATCTCAAGGAAAGAAGGGGCGGCCGGGGGTGCTTCGCTTCGTTCGCTGCAGCGGCCGCGTTTGCGAAAGGAGCGCGCTGTTCAAACAGAAATAAGTAACAACTCTGACAATTAGTTCGCGCTCGTCTTGTGTGTACCTGTTCGTTTGTTTCGTGCGTCCTGCTTTATATTTGAGCAGTTGCGTTTCAAGTGTAGAGCTGCGGCGCATTAGTTCGCGCTCGTCCTGTGTGCGTTCTTTTCGTGCGTCCTTTGGGCTCGAGCGATGAGCTGGCAATTTCGAGCTGCTTTCCGTTCTTCGCGTTACATTACAATTTATTGCTATCGCAATCATTGCTTCGCCGTTGCGGCGAAACTGTGACTTTTTTTAGAAGGACACAACGACACAAGACGCTGAAAAGCAAGGGAACTGTTTATTGATGACTACCGCGAGGGCGCGCGCGCCCTTTCTCAGGAAGGCCAGTCGAGGGGGGGGGGGAGGTGGTCATCACGCTTCATTAAGCGGGTGCCCCACTGGTAGAATCTCCACTGGTCATCCAACTTCACTGAATGGGGTGGCTCCAAGATATTGTGAAAGGGAGATGGAAAAGAAATGTTACAGTTTATTAATTCATTATAATATGCTTCAGAACGTTTAAACCAAGGATATGATGGACAACAGCGCCTTAGTAAACTAGAAATTAGCGTGAATATGAAGCTCTTGCGACACCAGCGGGAGATTATAGCCCTAGCCCGATCGCGTAGCAACTCCTCAGTACTCTAAGAGTCACTCACTGTATATGCTATCTTTAGGTAGCAGTGTTGCGCATAGGTCTGGCTCGCAACCACAGCTATGCGGCGAAGCTGCACTCTCTTTCTGCAGGCGACGTGCCTACCGTGTCGCCGATCGACATGCTTGGCGTGTCGAAGACCGGTGATTAACTTGACTGTAGATGACCAGTGCCAACCCAGTTCACTGCCGCGACGTCGTCAAAAAATATAAAAATTGGCCCGAGCGTCAGCTTCTCCGCAACGCATGGTTGCTCGCGGCGTTTGGAAGACAGATGCGCAACTCTGCTACCTAAAGGTAGCATATACAGTAACTCTAAGTACTCTAGCATAATGCTGTCTCTATAGACCAGAATTGTCATCGTCTAGTTGTTGGGGGCAGCCTTCTTTGGCCGAGGGCTTATGGGCACATGAAACAAACGGTCACGACAGCGTGCAGCCTGTACCTGTTGCCTGCATCGGCTTCCATCTGTTGTGATGTAAGTAAACACGCAGTCCTTGTGCTGGCTGCGCCGAGAGCCGAAAGCTGTGGTCACATAAAAAGGCGAATGTTGTATACCGCATGCGGCGCGTCGTAACAAGAAGTCTAGTGTAGTGCACTGTAAGACGGAATGAAATGTTGCTTCTTCATTGCATTTCATGGCATTCATTGCGCCAGTCCATAACATATATGTTTGAAGTTCCACGAGGGCTAGTGAACTTTCCATGTTGGAAGGAGCACTGCACTCATGTGTATGAGAAGTGCATGAGGAGACTCTCACTACAATTATTTTTCTGGCAACCTCGGTGGCAGCGGCGCTGTGAAGTATGGCACGGGTTCGAGTGACGGCCGAGAAGGCTCCTCTGCTACGCCTGTGGCGTACACAACGACTGTAATATAGTTAGATAGGAACCTCAAGCGAAGAGCGAGGTCCGGCTGAGATATGTGGACAGCGCCGACATTGATAGTAGGCTGTTCTGTCACGAAAGAACAGAACGCGGGAGGGAAGCGTCGATCGCGTAGAGCGGCTAAGCATTTGAAACATTAAACTGTAAGGAGCCGTGAGACACTGCCCTGCGCGTCAAGGAAGGAGACCTCAGGTTGGCCGAGTCGACAGAAAAGGCCTATACAGTTGAAACCCGCAATAACGAAATCGGCGGGGAAAGCACAAAATTTCGCTCTTGCGGGAATTTCGTTGGCGCGAGAATGCGGCAGAAAAGACATAGAATTTACAAAAGAAACCATTTTATTTCCAAAAGTCAGTAAGTTTGTTTTGACGGGCCTTACCATGCAGCAATTTGATGCCTCTCGATCGGGAATCTCATTTGCCACGGCACAAAGTTCTCCCCATGCACTGGTCAGTGACGGCGGCACTGCGCTGTCACCAGTACCGTCATCAAGTGCGCCTACAGGCGAACCTTCTTCCGGCTCTGCTGGATCAGCGCGGATCAGCGCAGAATTGTGGACAGTGAGCTGCACGCAACGCCGAATTCTTCGGCGATGTCCATTTTTTTCCTGCCCTTTTCCACCTCACTGATGATTGCAGCCTTATCTTCTAGTGTAATGAACTTCCGCTTTTTCGTTGGAGGTGGCATCTTCGCAGGCAGCGAAATCAGACGAAGCAATCGCAACACACTGTTCACGTTGCACCAAGCGACCGAGCAAACGCTCCACAAATGGCTCCACACACGCGCCCATGTGCGCGCAAAGCCGACAAAGCCAAGCACAGAGCCGAGCCAACGAACGAAACTCCATGAGAAATGTGGATTTGGCTACGTAGTCCGCGATAACGCGGTGTTTCGGCAAGCCATCATCATCATCATTGTCGCCAGCTTTACGTTTTTTTGTAAACAATGATGGCGGCTGATTCTCAAGTGCGCTGTAGCGGTGGTTTTGCACAATTTAAGTGTAGCATGAATGCATTTCAGCAGTTTTCGAATGTAGTTAATGTTGCGAGAGTAGATTATTTGCGCACTCGTGTTTCAAAAATTTCGTTAATGAGGGACTGCGGTATGAATATCTTTCGTAGTCGCGAGTTATGAAATGCATTGACTCCTATGGGCGTTCGCCGGTGCTCCGAAAATATTTCGTTGCGGTGAGAATTTCGTTCCCTCGGGATTTCGTTATCGCGAGTTTCGACTGTACCACGAACGGTAGACGGGCGGCCTGCTGGTATATGGAGACATGACCTTTCCTTTCACCTTACCGGATCTTAACCTTTCATAAAAAACGGGAGATTCAAGTTCATTCATTCATTCATATTGCTGACGTTGGAATATCACCATAGAGAAATATTCTTTCATATCAGCAGAGCGGAGGTGTAAGACGTCTCAAGTGCAGAATGAAAATAAAATGATATCAGAGAAAAAGAGGCTGGAACCACTGCGTGGAGTGAGCGTCCACAACATCCACGGACGAAGCGATAGAGGCTGACGCTGAGCGAATCGGGTAGAGGCGAGGTTGACGTATACGGTAAGATTACTCCTAGAAGTAAAGCCGGCCATGGGTTACAGAGGGCGGGAACGGAGTGATGGAAAGATGGGAAGTGGAAAATAGGAGTTAGGACGAGCGGACACCATTTGCGATGAGTGACTGCATTCACCGCTGCGGTATAGCGTCCCTGTAGCGCTCCGCAGAAAGGTGCACTACGTAGCGGTGATCGCCTGGCAGAGCGTTTGCCTCCAATGCAAGTACTGGGATCGATTCACAGTGGCGCCAGGCACCCGCCGCTTTTTCTATTGGGAACAGAGGTATCCAAGCCTGGGGGTCGGTGGCGTGGGTACTCATGCCTCGAGAAGATGGCCTCCCCTTTCTATTCCTTACTCCTTCTCAAGTGTCATGCACCTCACCGATCCACAACGATTGAAGCCTGCTCGATTTCCCTGTAATTAAAAATTATCCTTCATGCAATACCCCAGCTAGGGCTTATCAGGTGTATTAAATAAATATTCCACACTTTAAATTCGTGTGCTAAGAGAATTCGTGTGCTAACACTGCGAGTTCGTGTGCTAAACTGCGAGTGTTAGCGCATGAACTGTTAAATTCGTGTGCTAACACTGCGAGTTCTAAGGCACTAGACGGTGCCTTAGAACTCGCAGTGTTATGATAAGAAATTTCTGATACATTCCTTCCAGGAAATTTTGCGAGTACCAAGTGAGTACTCGCTGTGATCTGTTTCTCCCTTTCCCGCACTTGTCGATCACTATACGGCTGGTGAGAGCGGGACAGCCTACGCGCTGTAACAAGCTCTGACACTGCTAATTCTAATCTGGAAGTCCTCAAGAGACATGCGTGTTTTCACGTCGCTTGCAGGGCAGTCGTAAATTCGTAAATCACGGGTCTGAAACACACGCCCCGCGACCTTTAGCTAGTGGTCCGGCCCTCACGTGACTGTCTTCGTCTCACATTTTTTTTTTATGACTTCGTGACTGCCTCTGATATTGCAAAATGGTTCGCATGATTTTCTCGCCTATTACAATTAAGAACGCTTTGTTCGGGTAAGCTTCACAGAGTAGACTGGTCTCAAGCATTTTTTTTCTTTTTCTTGAGGCGCTCCATGCGGCCATCATGTGTAAACATAACCGAGCTACAAAATCTTTCATCGGCGTTCATATTGTATAGTGGTTGTGGGGATTGGTAATGATATGTTAATCGAGTCCTGACGCCAAATCCCCCTCAGAAAGGACGTATTTATGAGATATGGGAAAGGCCGTCTTTCAAATGGCAACGTTAGTCGTACACCTCTCCCCCACTACTTCCAATTTCTCCATCTTGTCCCACGGCGGGACAAAATTTCGTGACTGCGGCCCGCTAGCTGAGGTGAGTTTGAGACCCCTGTTTAACACCTGTGCCCCTGTGTTCACGTTTCCACCTGCACTTAGACTTGTGATGACAACTGTTTACGTGTTTTCATAACCACGCTTTCTCGAAACTACCTCCTCATTGCAGCAGACTCCCCAGATTCGGAAGCTCCAGTGCGTGCCTCGTGGTCGCCCATCGGACACCAAGGTGGCTTCGAACCGTTGCTCGTCACCTGCCCCACTCGCAGGAACGATTCGTTGCCGCGCCTGGTGTCTCTAACGTACATGGGCGCTGACAGCAACGGGTGGCTCCTGCCTCGCAAGGTGGAGCGAGTCCCGAAGCGACCTGGCACCTTTGCGCTGTGCGTCACGGTCGGAGACCAGGGCGAACCCGACCCCAGGACACTCGCCGAGTTTTTCGCCTTCTACGACGTGCTCGGCGCCTCACGATACGTCTTCTACATAAGAAGTCCCGGCGCCGGCCTCGACTACCTCTCGGCGCTGCAGCGAAAGTACGGGGAGACCACGTCTACCAAGGACAGGCTGCGCGTGCATCTGGACGCGGTGCAAGACGACGACGAAGCCGTGACGAGTTGTGTCTACGACCTCATGACGTCTCCCTTCGAGTACGCGCTCGCGGTCACACCTCGGGATTTCGTGGTTCCTCGGCGGGACGCCACGATGAAGGAGTTCATCCAGCGCAGCCAACACGCCGGAGCCATGACATTCCTCAGGTACACCTTCGTCGGTCCCCGTCCTGTGCCTGGCGTCAACGAGTCATCTTTGATCAGCCAGTCGAAGGTACTGAGGTCGGCTCACGCGGACCCGCCCGGTATGACGTCGCGCGCTCTCGTCAGGGTTGCAGACGTGGTGCAGATGAGCGCGCGCGGAGGGTTCAGCTTGCTGCCGTCTTCGAGCGCGCGTGTTATGGACCCTCGGCATGCTAGCGTGTGCAGCTACGTCGAAGACTCCGAGGCTGCGCCGGAGGAGGCGCTCGCGTACGACGACTACATGCTCGGTTACGGTGACTTCATGCGCCGTTCTGTGGCTTGGCGACTGCATACCGAGAGACTTGGTGCCTGATATAATGTATCCGCAGGCACGTGGTTATGACTATAGGTACTGTTTTCAAGGGTGTACTGTGTGCGTCATTAATCAGAGATTACTTTGGGCTGTACCAGCAGCAACAACAATGAAGGAAGATAATTCACGTAAGCATGATACTACTTGCCTTGGCGCGGTTTTGCTGTTCACTTTTATACAACGAAGCTGTCTATGGCTCGGGCAAACCTCAGCACCGTCCGCTAGCGAAAGCTCGTAGCGTCCTCTAAGGAACAGTCGAATAGCTAATGTGTATCGAAGCATTTTGAGGCATTAAAGTGTGAGTGGCCCTTATCGAGTGGCCGAAGAAAGTGGTGCATTAGAGTGGAAAAAAAATCACCGACGATTACGGTACTGCCTAATGCCAATTCTGAGCGCATATTCGTGTTCGGGCAAGGGCAACTGTGTTTGAAGTTTTTGCTTTCTGCAAGGCATCGACTACATCATGAATCATAATTTTAGTGAAGTAGGACAGTACTCACTACGCCATTATTCGTCTTTCTGCGGATAAGCGAGGTACCCGTTACCAGTGGTGTAGACATGGGGGGGGGGGGGGGGGGGGCACACCGGGCCCGTGACCCCTCCCCCCGAACCTTTTTTCCCTATGGATAGAGAGCCCGAAATGACACTTGACCACATAGCCTGCCCGGCCCCCACTTCAATCAAGGAAGTTTTCGAGATAGTAAACGCAACAGGCCAGGTGACCATCAATATTGTTGATGCAGTAGGCCCCAAATAAGCTTCTTTAAAACGTGTGCTTGTCGTATAGCTTTTAAACGCTTCGTTAGGTCGAGACGTATATATATTTGAGCTGGTTGGTTCATATTTGCCATGGCGTAGCTAGAAATTTTTTTAGGGTGTGGGGAGGGGGGCGGTCAACCATACGTATGTATGCTCGTGCGTTTGCTGTATGTGTGCGTGTATATGTACACATGCAAATTAAAGAATTTAGGGAGAGTATCAATGCCCATGCCAGTGATACAGTAAAGCAGCGCCAGAGTGCTCAAGGGGCTAGAGGAAGGGGAAGACGTAGACAGCGCTCTGCGTTGTTGTCAGGGGCGTAGCCAGGGTGGTTGGGGGGTTCAACCCCCCCCCCCCCCCCCGCCCGAAATTTTTCAGTTTTGCTTGCGTAATATACACGCGCACATAAAACGCACGCACCAGCATACATAAAGTATGGTTAAAGCCCTCCCCCCCCCCCCCGAAAAAAATTTCTGGCTATGCCCCTGGTTGGTTGTAGTTCCGTTTTTCTAGTTCCTTGTGTTTCTCTGATGCTGCTTCGTTAAGCTCGCGGTCTTAGGGACCTGCCCAGCTTTTCTGAATATATCACAGCGCAAGCTCTTAGAGGCTCATTCCAATAGCAAAAAAAAGACACCGTATAAAATGTCCTATCGGGCCAATAGTCATGTTTGCAGTCATGCTAACATTGTCGTGGCATTGCACAGACGTCACGCCGTGTAAATTATTAACGAATACGTGCTTAAAGCTTCCCACCCTCTACAAAGAGCTCGGCCATGATTCATAATCAGCTACAGCATCAACAGGGTTGCCAGTTAAATAGGCACACGTGTTGCTACGCAGTAGCGTAAGTAAAGTTTCAGGCGTCACGCCGTCGGATTGTCCAATGGGTGGAAGCTTTGAACCTGCCTGTCAACTAATACGAGAGGCTGTGCCAGAATTTTATCACCATCATCAGCAAGAGCAGCAGCACGAGGAGTCACAGTGTGCAGCTACGCAGATCCCATATAGCACTTCCGTAATCATGCACCTGACGTCAGCGCAGATAAACTGCGTAACGCTGTGAACGCAATTAAAGCTTCTCGAACATTACAAAGAGCCAGGCTACATTTGTCATCATCAGCAGCAACAGAAGCATCAACAGAGGCTTTCGATAGAGCGAGGAGTCGCGTGTGCGGCTTCGAAGTTGCAAACGTTGCTGGTATATATGCATCTGATGAGAAACCACGTGAATTGCGTAATGAGTTGGCGCCCGTCTATTTCAAAGGGTGGATGGCATGGATGGAACTAACTTTATTTATACGTCCTGTACAGGGTGTTGCCACTGCCTGGCTAATCCCACGTCGGGACTGGAGGTCAAGCCTCCCAGCCCTGTCATGGGCGTACGGACAGCCAGGACTTGGGGAATATGTCGTGAGACTTTATCATCCCTGTAAACCGTTCCCGGGAAATGCCAGGGCCAAGCGACCCACACTCCCAGAGCATATGCTCAAGTGTGCATACTTCTTTCTTGCATGCCTTGCAAACAGCATCCATATCTTTTATATCGTACCATGTTTTGCCTATGCTGGTGAGTAATAAGACTGTGTCTGTAATTGTCTAAGTGGGACCGCTTGTGCTCTGTTTAGTCTACTGTGAGGGGGTGAAACTCTCTCCTCCCCAAATAGTAATGTTTAGTAACTTCATTATATGTCGTGGGCGTATCCCGTTGTTGATTTTTGAATCCAGCAGAAATCAAAGCCATATGTAAAAGCGGCCCGGTCCGTAAGTTCGCGGGCAACGCTGTTGGCCGATTCATTTGGATTCATGGGAATGTCATCGAGTGATCCAAGGTGCGCTGGGAACCAATATATGTAAGGGCTCATCCACGATTTTAGCACCATTGTCGTCAGCAGCCCATCAAGAAAGTTGCCTTGCACCTGTGTAGCCTAACTCTATATGCCAAGCCTATGGCTTGCGCAATGCGTACTGATACAACGGGCTTTGCCGTACTTCGTGATACCATACCCTCGCTGTGCCACATCCTTAGTTGGGAAAATCTCGCCGTGGTCTTATGCGGACTCTGTGCTTATAAACAACAAATTTATGTAGTGTCAAATCGAAGGCCCTCCGCAAACGTACTTTTCGGATCACAAAGCGCATCTAACAGTATTTCTGCAGATGTGCGCGCATTAAGCCGCCTACTTTCTATATCGGTATATACTTGCAATACGTGCACGAAGAGAGTCTACGACGGGCCATCAGAAGGCCGCTTCGCCAGCTTACGCTGTAACTGCGGTGCGTGTGCTGTCCTAGCCTGGAGCTTTTTTTCGGACTAGCGATAGTGCTATGTGGAGCGCTTTTGATAAAACGAAAAATAAAAAATTGGCCGCGTATCTGCGTGCTTTTTCTGCAAATGTCGTGTAAAGACGATAGAAGAGGCGCTGTGTGAGATATGGACGCCATCTGGCAATACGTCGGGAAACATGAGTGCTGTGTTGCGTGCTGGTAGTCCCGGCGCAGCAGCAGGCGAAGACCGGCGGTGACCAACGCGACCGGCGGGGACGCCAGCGAGCCCGAAAACGCGGTTTGGCGCGAAGCGCTGAAGCAGAGAAACGTCCGCACTCAACGAGTACTCTCCACACACTCTTTTATTTACACGTCGCCTGGGTAAAACAGGAACGCCAGAGCGGCGCCCACAACCGGCAGCCTGAAGGCCGCCCACAACGCTGCTTTTTCATTTTTTAAATATTTTTTTTCACCTTCTTGGCCTTCTCAAAACTAAAGTTTTTCAACACCAACCCATGGCATTCGTACAGTGCAATACAGAACCGAAACCGAAACACAACAATGAGCTCGTGCGAAGGGCACGGAGGAAGGCAAATTTCAGCGCAGTCGCATTTTCAGCTTTGTTGAAACAGCGCTCACTAGACGACGACGAAGTAAAAGAACAGCGCCTGTCCTGTGCCTTCTTTTACTTCGTCGTCGTCTAGTGAGCGCTGTTTCAACAAAGATGAACGCATACCAACTCGCTCAAGCTTCCATTCTTATGCATTTTCAGCGCAGCTTAAGAAACTAGGGTCCTTAAAATTACGTATGTATGCATTTTCTATTAAAGGAACACGCCACCTAATACTTACCGTGATGTTGCACCTCAGATATGCATGATATTTACTTTTTGATCGACAACGTTCACAAGTATGAACAGCCGTACCAGTTCAAGACGGCTGGCCCTTGGGCAAGTGGTTCAACTTTGGCCGAGTGGCTGAATCGAGGGACGTGCCGACAAACAGAAAGACAGACAGACAGAAAGACAGACCAAAAAATTGGCCGCGTATCTGCGTGCTTCGCTGCAAATGTCGTCTAAAGACGATAGAAGAGGCGCTGCGTGAGATATGGACGCCATCTGGCAATACGTCGGGAAACACGAGTGCTGTGTTGCGGGCTGGTAGTCCCGGCGCAGCGGCAGGCGAAGACCGGCGGTGACCAACGCGACCGGTGCACGGGACGCCGGCCAGCCCGAACACGCTGTTTGGCGCGATGCGCTGAAGGAGAAGAAACGTCCGCACTCAACGAGTACTCTCCACAAACTCTCTACTTACACGTCGCCTGGGTAAAACAGGAATGCCAGAGCGGCGCCCCCTGTCATTCGTACAATGCAATACTGAACCGAAACCGAAACACAACATGAGCTTGTGCAGAGGGCACGGAGGAAGACAAGTTTCAGCGCAGTCGCATTTTCAGCGCACCTTAAGAAACTAGGGTTGTAACATTGTAGGGCGAGTAGGGCCAGAAGGACCGTCACGACGAAAACCTGCCTCCTCAGTCGTATTCGATCGCCTGGAACGTTGGTGTGGCTTCGCGTTCCCTCTTCCGCTCCTGGCCTTTCCACAAAGCTACTGCCTAAGTACGAAGGCCCCTACCGCGTCCTACGTCAAGCATCCCCAGTTAACTATGTGATTGAGCCTGTTCAATCATCTACGGACCGCCGTCGTCGCGGCCGCGAGACTGTTCACGTCGATCGACTGAAGCCGCATTATGACCCAGTTGTACCTGTTCCTTAGGTCGCCAGGATGGCTCCTTTTTCGCGGGGGAGTGATTTGTAACATGGTAGGGCGCAGACAAGAACGCCTGCGAAAGAAGAAGACGAAGACGGTTGTTGTTGGCGCTAGCGCTTGCTCGGCTTGGACCGCTGATCGCTTCAGCTGTGGCAATCTTTTAATAAACGCGTTACTGTCTCAACGTTAAACGCACACCATCAAGTTCTTTAAAATTGCGTATCTATGTATTTTCTGTTAAAGGAACACACCGCCTAATACTTACCTAGTGATGTTGCGCCTCAGATATGCGTAATGTTTGCTTTTTGATCAGCAATGTACACAAGTATGAACCTAGTCAGCCGTTCACGATGGCTGGCCCTTGGGCAAGTGGTTCAACTTTGGCCGAGTGGCTGAATCGAGGGACGTGCCGACAAACAGAAAGACAGACAGAAGGACAGACAGAAAGACAGACCAAAATTTCTGCGTTTAAGTTCCCCAAGAAAGACTATCGTCTTTAAAATTTCTGCGTTTAGGTTCCCCAAGAAAGACTATCGTCTTTAAAATTAGCTTTAGTGGCAAACATACGTTGTACAGCGATATTATGATCACGCCCGTAGACACAACGGAATAGGTAACGTTTCTTTGCAAGAGCTCAACAAACTGGTCGTCGTGTGATCACCATCGTCACCTTGTCGTTGTCGCCGAAATCATGCCCGCATCCCGCGCACATTCACTTGCCTTGCATAAATACGTTGGCCCATCTGCTAAGGCAATTCTACCAACCCCAAACGATGTTCAACAGCCATTCGACCTGGAAAGTGCTTCACGTGAGTAATAATGGTCCTTTTGTTGGAACACTGATATATGTTGTTTTTTTTTCTGGACTGCAACTCACCTTGGGATAATCGAGGGGACATAAAATGTCCCCTCGATTATCCCAAGGTGAGATAAAATGTCCCGGCGTCTTTCTGCACTGTGGTTCACCAGTTTGCTTCACATGGCATCCACGTGTACAGCTCATTTCTCTTTAGAATCTTTTTTTTTTCTCTGTTGCTCTAACTGTGGGAGAAACTTTATATCGATTTCTTTATAACTTGTTTTCACATCTTCAGGTGGAATGAATTGAGACAGTGGCCGCTACGCCGTAAATATTGGATGAACATTAAAGGGAAGAACTGCGCCCCATGTAAGCTATAGCCAAAACACGACAGAATGAAATGCTCAGGAAAAAAGTGAGTGCGAACAGCTGCGTTTTGTTATCAGCGAAAAGAGTATAAGGATTCCAGAAGTGCGGTTCATTGGGCTAGCTAATCACACGTTTGTATATGGGAAAAACAGCGCCGAAGAGACGTAGCACAAGCGAATGAACACACAGGTCGAGCGCTGACTAACAACCGAAGGCTTCCCGCCATTTTAGCAGCTACCATTTAAATAGTTATTCATTCTATTAACAGGTACGTAAACATGAAAGGGAGGGCCCCAATATCCAAAATTGCTTCAGGACTCTAAATGCAAGCCACCACACAAGCTAAGCAATGGTCCAGAAATGTCCTTAAACTATAAAACCAAGAAAAACGCGAAAAAACTCAGACGGCTAACGAAACTGCTTAATTGAATTAGGTGGTGCAGTATTGTAGAGTACGAACAATTATAAAAAAATCCACAACAGTAAACTGAAAACTACCGCATGAAAATAGTACAAACGATTCGCAAGGTCGAAAGCACAAATTAAAAGTGATGATCTAGCAGAAAACGTGAATAGGCGCTTCGATGTATCCGGGAACTACTTTCAGAGTGTGGAACATACTTAGAATAATCTGCCTCATTCATTCCGATAACTGCGAAAGACTGGAACGGTCTTCCTTCTAACATTTTCGCCATTTTCTTCCCAACGTCATGCAACTAATCACAATGATATTAGCTAATGTGTAAACCATGCGAAATATTGCAAATACACCTCTTATGCAATTTCTCCTTCGGAAGCCCTTTAGATAAATGATGACGATGATGATGATGATGCCCTCTTCTTGGTGGCGCCCAGCTCCAAAAGGGGGATGTTCCAAGAACCGGGTGGCAGGTTCTTCAAAGTAAAGACCTATGACGCTAAATGAAACTGCAAATTTGGATTAAGAATAAAACATCGAATAAATGAAGAATGCTCAACGAGCAATCGGTTAGACTATCAGCTGGGCTTTCTGACGGAGATAACGACGGATTTCGATCCGAGAATATGAAGCGATAAAAATAGACTGACACGGTATTTTTTTTTTTAATTTATGCAATCGAACACAGCAGGGGAGTCGATCCCTGTGGCTGTAAGATAATGTAGCGCCGCCAAATGATAAAATTACTGTGTCATTTATTGCTAATACTATCTTCTGAAGTGGAGCAACAAGGCGTCTTTTTCTGATTAGAATATCGGCGAGAGAATAAAAAGACGCGCGCTATGTTTTCGATTTCGGTGCAAAACATGCATAACTTGGACGCCATGAGTCCAGCTTTATGTAATTAACAATTCAATCGCGGGATTTTACAGCGTAATCTGGTGTAAGAAGCTTCTGACTGGCGAGATACACACGACTGTTTATTGAAGCAATATGTGCGAAGCCTTGAAGTTTATCGAATGATAATTTGTCTATTTATGTTTGCAAACAAGCAAAATCGTCTTCGTTTTCAGGAGACCACGGCGATGGAGGTTTGATGAAGAAGAAGACGAGAAGTAAATGGTCCTTAGCTCGTTGAAGGTGACCAAGAACAAGAACAAGCTCGTCCCTTTGACTGAAGTGCCGCGATGGGCAACGTGATCAGCGCAGCATCGGAGGATGCGAGTGACGCCGGCACAAGCCGACTCGTCGGTCCCATCGAGAGCTCAGCCACAGCGACGGACACGGCCACCGAGTGGGACCAACAGGCTTCCCAGGACGAGGCTCCCGAGGCTCCTTTGCATCCTCTCTGTGAGTGTGATTTTGGAAGAGAATCGTTTCTTCAATGAGGTTGACAATATTGGGATAATGCAGTCCCTACTTAATGCGCTGCATATCTTACCGCTATCGCGTGACAAGTTGGACCATGAGCTAGGCATCCACGTTGCTAGCGAACACGCACAAAGGACGACATAGAAAGAGACAGGACAACCGCTAGATACTAACAATACCAACTAGCCCAGCTTGATGCATTAACGAGCTAGGCACTTGCGCATTCTTCGACAGTGTCAATGTATCAATGTACGGAACGTTCACAGGCACTCCCGATACCTAGCTAATCTTGCCTTGCAAGTGCCTTAAAAAAAAACGGGTGTTGAAACGAAAATTTTCAGTTTTTTTCCGTCAAATTATAGGCCAAACCCCCAAGAGCCTAGAAAATGCCTGGTAAGCGCGAGTGCACCATGAAAAAGTAATGAGCCCTTTGACGCGCTATGTACACAATTGCGTACACCACTTGTCTTTGTTCGTTGTATCGACTAGTGGCCAAGAAAGAGCCAGATACATTGAGCTTTGGATGGATTGAACCTCCTGCATAATAAATTTGTCTTCATTTAACTGCATTTTGCAGTATACTGCTGCGTAAGATTACTTTGCTGAAGGCACTACCACGTTGGGCAAGTTGTTCGACGTGCCGCTTCCCGCTATCCACGTCTAAAATATAATTTTATTTTGCTTTCTTTGTTTAACACGCGTGCGAGGGGGGGGGGGGGCATAAAGTTAGGTGGACAGATGATGAGATTAAGAAGTTTGCGGGGATAACGTGGCCGCTGCAAGCACAAGACTGAGGCTAATCGGAGAAACTTAAGAGATGCCTTTAGTCTGCAGTGGGCGTAATCAGGCTGATGACGATGAATAACTGTTTCCCGATTTTCGCCAGACCCTTCGACGGAGACTTTCGGCGAGCATGCTGGCTGGAGCAGCCCCCGGGAGAACGAGTCCGACTCGGCTCTGGTCCTTTCGGCGTCGTACACCCCCGAAGAGAAGGCTGCACCGTACCGTCCAGGTCCGCGGCTCATTTTGGCCGCGCCTTCACTGCTGGCTGCCACGCGATCCCTGCCGTCTCCCGCGCGGCTGTCGTCGCCTTCGGACGAGGAGCAGCCGATGCCGGCCCCGCTTGAATGCGACGGAGGCAGTCTACCAGCTGTGACGGAGGTCCGTGAGCGTCAGGTATACATTAATCTATCTCACATTATCCATTGGCATGCGGTCGGCATGGACAACAGAATTTGTAATTCTTTAGACGAGATCTGACGAGTGAAATTTTGACGCACGAAATGTCTGGTCTGTGTGTGCAACAGAACTTACGGCCCAAACTACTTTCAGTCAGCGTAAGGGGTGAAATGTCAGCAGCTCTGAGTTATGAAAGATTGGTTTACTGGGGATCGTCATGTCCGAATTTTCTAGACACGACCAATCTACTCCAAGTGGTCGTATTTGCCATTTTGTTGCTGGATCAATGTATTGATCCTGTAATGTAATTTGACACAGGATTCAACACAAGAAACCTGTATCAAAGTAACTTCGATTATGTAAAAGAACGGAACATCGTAAAGCCAGTTTATGATGCATATAGATTATCTGATTCCAGCAACGTAAATGACAGCACAAGGTAGCTCCGGTTTGATTGAAGGCTTGCATTACAGATGTACGTACATACACCCAACAGCGAAAATTTGCGGGACGTTGGTTCCACAGCAAATGCGAATATCTGCTTTGTTAGTGCGCACTGCTTCTAATCCAACTGGTGTCTGTATAGGTTGTCATGTCAACTACAGACTGGAACATTGATTTGGAGGTTACGTTCCCAGACAAATCGAGAATGTAGCTTGCTCGCACATTTCGCGTCCCGCAAACGTTTACTGCTGCGGGTGTACCTGGTTGCTCCGGCGCTGATAGTCGTTGTTGCCGATATATTCGACGGTTCCTATAGTTGGATTGTGATCGTGACGATCACCGGAACTTTCGGTTACTGAACAGGTTACACTCCCCAGAAGATTAAAACTTTATCTTGCGTTCTACGTGCGAAGACAATGACGTGATTATGAGGCACGCATAGTGGGGACTCCTTAAATGCAAGTGCTATGTGCGTCATTTTCGTGGTAGCTGTGCAATCTCACCACAGTAGGCTTCCATCCAATAATTTCATTAGGAAGCCTTTTATGCATCTAGACACCACATCCATCAAGGTCAACAAATCAATATCATTACCATAACTTACATATAAGCAATAGAAACTACGACGTACGGAGTATGCATACCGCTTAAAGACTTTGCGTGCATAGCCGTTCGAACGTCATCTTGAAACAATTGTCTTTGTTTTTGTATATCGCAGGCTACTGCCGGGCCCGGCGCAGTGTCCCAGAGCGCTCCGCTCTCGGAAGCACCTTTGATGGCGACGCGTCGTTGTTCGCCCTTCGCGCGCGGTCTCCTGGTGGCGGGCGCCGTTCTATGGATGGTGTCCGCGCTGCTGGCCCTGGTCACGTGGCGCCTGTCACGCGATCCGCTCGGCTTCGACCTCGCCCAGAACGTGTCCGCCCTGGTGCGACAACTCGAGAGGATTGCCTCTGGCACCGCGGAAAGTGTATTGACCGCCTCGAACGGCTCGGTCACGCGGAACCTGACCAGCGGGACGGCCCTGGTGAACCAGATGGTCGAAGCGGCGCCCGTCGGCGGCGACGAACAGCCGCTCATATGATTTCTGCGCGCCAAAGTAGATGTAACGAAGATAAATATAAGGCGATATTTACCTGCAAGTGGCGACGTTCTGCAGTTGCGGCACCGCTAAGGGCTGATGTCGTGTTCACAGAGGTCTTCGTCCGTGGGTACCATTTGCTCATTGTCTATGTCCGGCGCCATGAATGGTTGACGCTGCTGTTGACAGTTCCAGCGCAGGAACCTTTTACGGCAAAGCTGTTAGTGGTACACGTACACTGGCCGGAAGTTATCGTGTCGACTTCCTCCGTCTTCATAAAATATGGATCTAACCCAGAGATAGCGCAAAGTGGATTGACTCGCGGCAGAGATAAGGCAGGCTACTCGTTTGAAGTACCGGGCCGACCCGCGGGCCGGTATTCACTTTATACAGGGCTAGAATGCGCAGTTTCAGCCCACTACCTGGCGAGGTGCCGCGCGTTAACGACGCATAATTGCGTGCCATACTTTTGCACCCACAGAACCGGACCCGGTACACTTGGGCAAAACATAAGCACAAACACAACGAAGTAGTAAATGAAGCACACCAGAAGGAAAGAAAAGCCTGCATGTTTACGGGGAACGTTGATATGGAATGATTAATTCTTGGTGCTTAACGTCCCAACGCGACCCAGGCTATGAGACGCCAATGCATCTGAGATGAAAGACTACATACGTGCGTATGTTTTAGTACTATACGCATACACAATCACCTCTTCCCGCAACAAGAGTGCAAAAACGTCGCAGTTTCGCCGTAAATGCGAAGCACTGAATGCGGTAGCAACAGATTGCAACGTTATACGAAGCTAGGCTAGCAGCTAACTCCTTTAGCGCCCAACCTAGCGTAACTCAGCAAAACTCTGGCTTAAGGAAACGCGGCCGTTGCAGCGAGTGAAGCGAACTTCGTGCATTCTATTGCTTTAACGCGAACTGAGTGGCGAGAACACAGCTCGTACAAAGTTATGAGCCGTCTGCTGATATCTCTCTCAAGATAGGACGCACGCGAACGCGGCTTGGCGCACAAAGTACACAGTTCCTGCCGGAGCAACGCGGCCCTCCCTTCAGGACCCCCATGGGCGTTTCATGCGACCGAAGACGACCGGCGCGTTTCCTCAGTCCTCTTGAGCCGTGATCGTCGGCTGCCCTTGCCGTTTAAACGCGCAGATAAAACAAACGACGCGCGAGGCGATGTTATCACCTTTGGACTTTATACGGTTCCTCACGGCGATGGCGACGGCAACGGCAAAAGTGGAAGCGGAGTGCCCACATAATGCCATCTACACCAGAACAGTAACTGCAGCAGAAGCAAGGCTAGAAAGTACACAGCTTTCCGTACAACGGAAATTCATGATTCACTTGTGAGACATCCGGTGGCTTGAAGTTATTAGTACATTATTAGTTATTAGAACACGAGGGTGATACGTCCAACATACATGGTATTCGTTAATCGTGAAAAGAATATCTAAAAATTGAAGTTTGTCACCAGCGGGGAGCTCATGAGTAAACCTGAGCCCTTGTCCTAAAGCCTTAAAAGTGTCTAGGACTTCAGTCACACACTCTGAATAAGCGCAACTTGGTAGTTTTGTCATAACAATTAAAAATCATCAACAAAACCCTCGTGTTCAGAAAGAATTTTTGCCATTTCATTCCGCCCATTCGAAGAATGTGAAGAAGCGATAGCAACTGCTAGTTTGCAGATGGCTCTAAATAGGTCCTGCTCACATGCAGTTCAAGAAAGCTTTGAACTGCAAGTTTCTAGACTTGTTTCCGCGGGTTACCCTTCATTGCTTTTAGGATCTGTGTGCGAGGCTTTACTGAAGAAAGTTCGGCGTGATGTCAGTGGTGTTCCTCCAGTGAATGCTAAAAATAGGCGTCCCGTCGTCATTCCCTACATTCACAGGGTATCTCATTCTTTGAAAAATGTGGCCTCTGGGTATAATGTACCGGTGGTGTTTTCGGCTCCGAAAAACTATCTCGTATTTGTGCTCGTGTGTCGTCAGATAAAGCTCTGGTGTGGGAAAGAACACACGAAGAAGACGCGCTTTATGGAATGTGCTACGGGTGTTATTTATAAGATTCCTTTGAGTTGCGGCCGGATGTATCGGCCAGACAGGCAGATGCATTAATGACCGACTAGCAGAGCATGCCTGTCTATGAGGAATGGGACCGGATCTCATTTGCCACATCACTGTAAAGTTTGCACGTGTAAACCTCTACTGGGCAGCGTGCGCATTTTGCGGAAAAGCAAAGACAAGTGGCAAGGGAATTGGCCTAGGCTATGTACATACAAAAGCTGGCGATCTGTGTGTCAGTGTTCCTTCTATAACTCTTTATCAAAATGAGTATAGTTTTTTAGGTGGATAGGTTTGATCAAGCGGGGTATCAGAGATTGATTTTGCCTTTGTGGTGTTGTGCGCATGCTTGAGGGTTCTTAAGCTAAGCTTTCGGAAGAATAAATTTAGTTGCGAGTGTGCGCTTGTCCCTGTCTTACGTGTCTTCTACGTTCCTGTCTTAACATTTGCGCCATCAATTGAAGTTCATCATCAGCCTGTCTACGCCCACTGCAGGGCAAAGGCCTCTCCAATGTTCCGCCAATCAACCCGGTCCTGTGCTTTCTGCTGCCACGTTATACCTACAAACTTAATCTTATCTACCCACCTAATTTTCTGTCTCCCCCTCACGCGTTTGCCATCTCTTGGAATACAGTCAGTTACCCTTAATGACTTGAAATATACTGAGTATGTGCAGCGCAATGGTACGAAACAAGAGAAGACACACAAACGACATAGACTGGCGCTGACTTCCAACTGATTTATTGAAAAGCACGAAGCCCGCTTTTATGCATGCTTTTCAATAAATCAGTTGGAAGTCAGCGCCAGTCTATGGTTTGTGTGTCTTCTCTTGTCTTCGTACCATTGCGCTGCACATACTCAGTATATTTCAAGACATGTACCAACTCGCCCATCAACGGATCCTTCTTGAACCCTTAATGACCACCGGTTATCCTGCCAACGTGCTACGTGTCCGGCCCATATCCATTTCTTCGTCTTGATTTCAGCTATGATATCCTTAACCCCCGTTCGTTCCCTGACCCACTCTGCTCTCTTCCTGCCTCTTAAGGTTACACCTATCATTTTCCTTTCCATCGCTCGCTGCGTCGTCCTCAATTTAAGTTGAACCCTCTTTGTAAGTCTCCAGGTTTCTGCTCCGTAGGTAAGTACAGGTAAGATGCAGCTGTTATATACCTTCCTCTTGAGGGATAGTGGTAGACTACCATTCATGATTTGATAATGCTTGCCGAATAAGCCCCATCCCATGCTTATTTTTCTAGTAATTTCACTCTGATGGTTCGGCTCCGCGGTTACTATTTGTCCTAAGTAGAAGTACTCCTTTACAACTTCCAGTGTCTCGCCACCTATCGCAAAGCGCTGTTCTTTGCCAAGATTGTTCCACATTACTTTAGTTTTATGCATATTAATTTGCAGACCTACGCTACAACTTTCTGCATCCAGTTCAGTAATCATGAGCTGTAATTCGTCTCCCGCGTTATTCATCAATGCAATGTCATCAGCGAATCGCAGATTACTGAGATACTCTCCATTAACTCTTATCCCTAATTCTTCCCAATCTAGGGCCCTGAAACCTCCTGTAAACACGCGGTGAATAGCATTGGACAGATCGTGTCTCCCTGCCGTACGCCCTTCTTTATTGGGATTCTGTCGCTTTCTTTATGGAGGACAATAGTGGCTGTAGATCCGCTGTAGATTTCTTCCATTATGTTTATATAGGCTTCGTCGATGCCCTGATTCCGCAGTGCCTGCATGACTGCTGATGTCTCCACCGAATCAAATGCCTTCTCGTAATCTATGAAGGCTATGTATAGTTGTTGGTTGTATTCCGCGCATTTCTCTATCACCTGATTGATAGTATGAATGTGGTCTATTGTTGAGAAGCCTGTACGAAATCCTGCCTGGTCCTTCGGTTGAATGAACTCTAATGTCGAAGTAATTCTGTTAGCAATTACTTTTGTAAATAGCTTGTAGACAACGAACAGTAAGCTGATGGGCCTGTAATTTTTCAAGTCCTTGACGTACCCTTTCTTATGGATCAATGTAGTACAACTCCCTTAAAGTACAACTCTCACTGCTATACTGGAGCGCTCCGCTGGTCGGCAAATTCCCGGCGCGCAACTGTTCTCCGATTACCATACAGTGAATTCCCGAATAAGTCATAAGCACGGCACAGAACAAAGAAAAAAAAAAACTGCAGCATGTGCATAGGTTGCGCATAGGTTGTGCATGTGCATACGTTGCGTGCGCATGTTTTGTTCTTTCTTTTCCCCTCTCTTTTTCTGTTTCGCTTTAATAAAGCAATTAGCTGTAAGTCAGCGCTCGTGTTGTCAAGTCTTCCTGTGTCCTACGTCTTTTGCGCTGTTTGAATATGAAAGACAGAAAAAAAAAAGACGGAAAAGTGCTCACAGCTTGGACAACGGTTTGATTCCTATCTGTGTGGTATGTAGTTACAGTGGCAGCTAGTACGGAAGACGACGTCGTGGGAAAGAGAGCGATAGCCTTAAAGAGCCCGTGTCCCAGAAAACGCGGTGTCGGCGTCGGCGGCGTGGAAAAATCGGCGCTGACCGTGAGTGAGCGAAAAATGCCGATGGATGCAAGTAATTAAAAAGAAAAAATTGGCACCGCTTCTCTCACCTAGCGTCGCGAAGACTGATGAACAGCGGTGCTGGTGGCTTTTTCTTAGCTTTACGGTCTCATTCACTAAGTACTATTGTATTATTTTACTAAGTACTCTTTTACTAAGTACTGTGATGTAGCGAAGACAATGCGATGTCACTAAACCGTCCGTCGGCTCCAGCTGTAGTTACCAGTGTCGGAGTCTCTTCGGTGACGAGCGGCCAAGCGATTTTCCTCCCATTAGCCCTGTCGTAGTGTAGTCGTGACGCCACCTCCCCAGATCGAACTCGGGTCTGGCCCCCTTCGCTTAGCCTCAGCTTCCTTTGCTCGGAACTCGGAATCGGCACGTCGTCGTTGGGCCCATGCTCAAGCAGCTTCCCGCCGTTTCTCTAGCGCGCCGCTTGTTTTCCGGAGAAAGTTGCTACTTCATCGTCGCCATACCCGTCACCTAACGGCAGAATGCTCCGCGCCGACAGAGGATGCTTTTATTGGGCGCGAGGCCCACCACTGGAGACGCGGCGCTGCAATCGCTGTGACGTACGTGCATGGTTGGATCACGTGATCTCACCTCGCTCTGGTTGAAGGGACGCGGACGGTTGAATGCGCTGTATTTAACCGCGATTTCGCGGCATTTTCCCTTTTGAACAGCGTTGTTTTGCTCACACTTTATGTGTGCGGACCCCTAAGAAGCTACGCAATCCGGAAAAGTGCAGTAAAAGTTATCGGCGGCACAGTACTGTTCTGCTCCGTGCCTCAGTGCACTACGTACGCGAAGGAGCCAGGTGTGAGCTTTCACTTTTACCCTTACCCTGCTTTGCAAGAACATGATGCCGCTGTCACCTGTATTTCTTTTAGCATTGCTTCAGCCCATAGGGTTGATATGGACTCCGACCACGCATGTTCACACAAAACCAAACGTTTCAGCTCCCGCACGGGAGCCTTGTTCACAACGAAAATGAATGCGCAAACAGTCCGGTTATGCATGTTAAAATATGGCGTAGCGACATGCGTACACGTGTGGAAAGTTGCCGTCATTACGTTTAAGCGCGTGCGCCGTTCTCTGGATTGTCATAGTTCAAGATAAAGCCGAGAAGTCCCGCTATTTTGTCTCTCCGTTATTTTGCTTCTGCGTGCTCAGCCATTGATGTTCGACCAAACCCTTTCTTACATCATACATGTGCTGCTTGAACCTTTGCTGAAGTTACTGCGCCTCGCCGACGAAACTTCCCACCATAGTCTGCGTAACCCTCCCTTCGGGTGTTCGTTTTAATTGTCCTAATGTGTTTTCCCGACCAGGGGTTTTCGTCCGACTCTCGACTTCAGCCCACGGGGTGCCTTTCTTATAGATTATGTCTGTAGAATGAGCCCATAGCCAGTGTCACTTGTTCTTCTCTATGTTGTTTTACGCCCCAGGAGAAACGTGGCGAGCTTCAAACACGCGGATTCACCTTCTAACGGCAGCAGCGATGTGTCGTACTGCTTATCAATGAAGCTGTAAAGGCTGGACGCTTGTATTTTCACTGAAACATAATGTTGCCATTTGGACAACGGTAAGCCACACCTTGCAGCATGCTCATTCAGTGGCGCAAGGTACTAGGTCGGCTGGCACACGGTGCATTTTCTATCGCGATTGAGCTCGATCGGTACCGTATTTTTTGATCGCGATTGACCCTTTTGTACTATAGCTGAAGAACTCAGTCAACCATCGAAAATTTTTCATCCCTATGTGCTAGATGGCGATCGAAAGTGCACCCTGTACAACCATAGAAAATCTGCTCAATAAGAGCAACAGGCAATATTAGGATCATGCCGCAGATAAATTGTGCTCCTAATGAGGCACACGTGTGCGTTTGGCACTCCTGTGTTTGCCTCCAATCTATCAGAAAGGTTGCGGCTGCATGCAGCTGTAAGCATACTTGGTTGCTTTCCACAAAACGGAGAACAGTTATGTCTGCGTCTGGGAACACTTGTGTCCCCTCCTGTGTATGTGTTCCTTATTTGTGTCTGCGTCTGGTGTTTGCGCTACGAATATGATTGCAAGCGACTCAAACCAACTAGCCCGCATTACCGCCTTGAATCCGCTTGCGTCGTGCTTCACACAGACATGTGCTAAACAGAAACGTAAATTAGCGCATGCTTGTCGTGTAAAACGCGGCCAGTTTTTAGATGCAAACCTACAATGAATGAAGTTGCTCGCATTCATAGGCGTATCTACCGGGGGGCAAGGGGGGCGCCAGCCACCCCACTGAGAAATGTTAGGGGGCCGAGCCCCCCCACTTTCGACAGTGGTTATTGTCGGCTGCAGACTGGGAAACTAGCAAGTCAGGCAAAGTTTTACTTGAACGAAGCAATAACGTAATTATGTAATAAAATGCGCCCTACGATTCTGCTGTGACGACTGTCCTCCGTGTCATGATCACGCACTGAAGGCAACTGCGTGCGGGCTGCCTATTCGATGCTTGCGCACCTTGCGCTCGAGCATTGCAGAGGAGGCTATCGCTCCGCAGGGGCTCTATAACATTACAACAATCTGTCATGATATTTTAGATGCGAAGTATGCGGAGTTCAATCCGGTGGTGGTGTGCGGCGTGACCACCTTACTGCGCATGCGCACACCCTCTCCACACACTCCTCTCCACTCGCCTCACCATTCCTCCTGTCCTCTTCCCTCCCATTTCCCCTCTCCACTCACCCTCTCCCCACCCCTCCCCTCTCCCCTTCCCTCTCCCCAGGCAGCGGAGCACGCTGCCTGGAATTTACAATGAAGTCTCAAAGTTGCTAGAAATTGTTCGCTTTTCTCTCGACAAATGACTCCATGCACCAATGACTGGAGGCGAAAATGAGGCCCGTGTACTTAGATTTAGGTGCACGTTAAAGAACCCCAGGTGGTCGAAATTTCCGGAGCCCTCCACAACGGCGTCTTATATCATGTCGTGGTTTTGGGACGTTAAACCCCAGATATATTACACCCAAATGACCGCGCCATGAACACAAAGTCCACGGGACACAAAGCCGCACACATAATAAACCACAAATGAAAGCGCTTTCGTTTGTGGTTTATTATGTGTGCGTCTCTGTGTTCTTATTTTTCAAGCGCGTCCAAAAATAGAGCATGCTATTCCAACTCGCCCAAGAAGAAGCACTCCTGAACAAAGTCCACGCGCAGGCTGATATGAGTATCGTGGGCTGCATAGTTACGGAGGCCGCCGCGGGATGCCGCGACGTGCCCGCGCGCTCGCTCGCGATCACACTGAAAGTAAGCCCCGTGTTCGAAGAAAAAAAAAAGAAAGAAAAGGAAGTGCTCGAGGGCACGACGCGCGCTGACGAAAGGAAGTACCTTCTTGCCCCCTTGACATCCTTCCTGCGTAGTTTTCAGCATGCTCGCTGGTGCGAAAGGATACAGAAAGCGCTTGAGGAGTGCGGCAAATTCCTGTAACACCGCTCCTACTTGACGGATTCCAAAATTTTTTGCGGCAGTCGATTTTTGAGGAGATAAGCTCCTTTAATGAAGGCATTCGATGATTACTTGCAAAAGTGTACAGGGCCCTT
This sequence comes from Rhipicephalus sanguineus, assembly GCF_013339695.2. Taxonomy (NCBI): domain Eukaryota; kingdom Metazoa; phylum Arthropoda; class Arachnida; order Ixodida; family Ixodidae; genus Rhipicephalus; species Rhipicephalus sanguineus. The sequence goes on along the minus strand of NC_051179.1, from coordinate 145,607,844 downwards.
TTAAGTGCGTCCAGAATATTGGTTTCAACCTTGTCACACAACTATGCTACTTCTGCTTGAACTGTCAAGTGTCATCTCGCATTTGCGAAGCACATTGGCTGGGGAACCTGCTTCAAGAAGAGGTCGTAAGACTGTACGCGCGTCATACATACGTGGGGGGGACTGACTTTACGTGGTGCGCACCTTCGCCCTTTGTCGCTGTAATGGTCACGCTACATTGAGAGCTTTGTAGACGCTTAACCGGAAGTGAGGTTAGAGATAAAGACCAAGTACTGTGGCCGCAGGAGGTACCGCTGCTGTGTGGTACCGCGTGTTCGTCATCCCTTCCTTTGGTTTGAAAGCATTTCTTCGAGGTTGTTCGTGATTCATAAGGCGTTTCAGCTTCTTCAAACGCATTACATCTGCTTCTTCGTCCTGGCCACACACGTCGCCGAACGCCGGAGTGCTCCGCCCCGATGGTGCACGTGATTCTACTGCTTGGCATACTGCTCTACGCGTATGCAGTACGTACTGATTTACTTGGGAAAAGCGTGAACTATGGCGCAGTGGCGCTTCGCAGCTGTACCTGCGGTAGGCTCCCTAGGAGAGTTGCAGCGGCAGATGTCACGCGCACAGACGTTCCTTTCTTCACGGAATGGTTGCGATGTATACCGTGAAGCGAAGCATGACCTGCCCTCGAGAAGGCAACGCAAGCGGGTTCCAAAGCGCGGTCACGTTTCACTCATTCGCACCTGCGACCATTTGCGACTGGCGGCCAAAAAGCCTTCATGTGCGTTTGCCGGCCCACAAATCAATTATTCGTGCTATGTTAGAATGCGCCGTGATAATTTCAGACAGCTTCACTAAATCGAACACCGAAAAATCGGAATGTAGAAAAATCCTCTAAGATTTCTCTACAACTCATATGGTTGTAGCTCTGGGAGCGAATTAATAAAACAAAATATTCCCCACCAGTTAGTAACAGAAACCGTGTATGTCGACTTAAGCTCTGTTATTACTTGGTAAATGATCGTTACAAAACTGATACATATATATCTTGACTTGTTCTACAGGTTACGCAACTAGACACCGACATTAGAAAACAACTAGAAAACAACTACAAACCGACGTTAGAAAACAATTAGACCTTCATTCCAAGCAGTCAATTTTTTTCAGCTGTTCTTTCTTTCCTCGCACAATAAGCAACTGGAAAAATCTCTCCGACGAAGCTGTCCCCCCCCCCCCCCACAAGAAAAAAAAAAAAAACCTCACAGGATGCCTTGTGCATTCACCTAAGACGACTCGAAGGCGAAAGCCATCTTCTTTGTCTTCTCAGTCGGTGTGTTGATCCTGCCCCGCCACCCTCCGAAAGTTTTGCGCACCTCACCTGCTTTTGCACTGCCTCCGTGATGGGCGCACCGCTGACCAAGCTTCGATGTCATGTCATCGATGTCACGATGACGTCACAAAATTTTGCGACATGTGACGTCATGATGATGTCCTATGGTCACGTCATCAAGTGATGATGATTCCTTGAATCACTCGTGCTGTGCCCGACGGAGCGGGACGGTCAATTTTCGCGTTTGATGAGGCATCTATGACCTTCGCCTAATAAGTACAAAAATGCCCCCACCTCCCCGAAGGGAATCGTGAGGAAATGCGAATGCATTTCTTGCGCCGAGAGTACACGGCGCAGTAATTTTAACGGCGTAAATTAATGACGAGACGTGGATTTGTACCGTAACCATTTATTTACACATTCATCAGCACTTGTTTGTGTTGTCATTGTACCTGACGGCCATAATCTCAGCCTTGTGGTCGCCGTTGGCGTTTCACAGCGGCGTCTCGAGCACACATTTCGAGAGGCGCCCAGCCAGCGGACGGGAGAGTGGGGCGCAGGGAGAAGAGAGAGCGAACGGCGAGAGAAGGAGCGGCGAAGCACTGCACCCAATGCCACCTAGAAGAGCGGTGCGGAGCCGGCGCGCGCCCACGCAACCGCGGTGAGGAGGCGGATCGCGCGCAGTCACGTGGGTGGACGTCGCTGCGCCGTTGCTACAGACGCTCCTCTCCTTTCCTCGCGCCGTTGCTATGGGACGGCGGATTCAGGTCGCTTATAAAGTGCATTCGCACTTAAAAAAAATATTGACAACGATAAAACAAATTGTTGACCTGCAGTCGGGGATCGATCCCGGCCGCGGCGGCCGCGTTTTCAATACGCAAAAATGCTGGATGCCGTGCTTAGATTTAGGTGCACGTTAAGAACCCAGGGGTTCGAAATTTCCGGAGCCCTCCACTACGGCGTCGGTCACAATCATATCGTGGTTTCGGGACGTTAAACCCCAACAATAATAAAAAAAACATTCATAGTTCTTGAAGAGCGTTTGAGTTGAGCGTTCTGTGTCTTGTTAAAAGTGATTCGCTGTTTTTATTTTTTTTTCTGTTTTTTCTTCTTTGCCCAGATGTACATTTCTTATATAAATGCACCAATCTGCTACTGTGTACTTAGACCGCAGTACAAATAATGAATAAATAAATAATATAATATAAATAAATAAATAAAGATAAATAAATAATATAAATAAATAATAAATTATTCCAAAGGAATTGGTTGGAGAAGGCGGAAAAGGATAGGCTAGAAGCCAGGAGGCAGGACGTAGCCAGAATTTTTTTCGGGGGGGGGTTCAACCATACATTATGTATGTTCGTGGTGCGTTTGTATGTGTGCGTGTATATATACCCAAGCAAAACTGAAAAATTTCGGGGGGGGTTTGAACCCCCCCAACCCCCCCCTTGGCTACGCCCCTGCCAGGAGGTAAATAAAATGGCTGAAAGCAAACTGTTTTCGTTGGAACTTGATATTTGGCGCAGCCTTTGAGAGGATCCGAAGATGTGGGTGACCTTCTACCTCACACAGCGGGACGGCGAGCCACTGATTGCAGGCTACGAGCTAGACGGCGAGAACTTCGTTGGGGCGCCAGAAGAGATGACAACACCTGGCCGAATCGAATCCATCGCCACCATTGCCAAAGAGCCAATCAGCGACGTCATCAGCGACGCCAGAGGTACTGTGAAGGTAAATGTACCTTTTTCGGAGTTCGAAGCCTGTGAAAAGCAAAACACCATTAAGGAGCAACTGCCGAGCCATTCTGATGCAATTACAGATACGTCAAGCTGGTCGAACGTTCTTTCTCAGTTCACTTGGTTGCAAAAGCAGCAACTACAGCACCAGCAAGCACTCTTCACGATTCTGGCATCAGACAGGACTCGTCACATGACAGTAAACCCGGACATCTTTGACGGCAGTTCCGGTGTATCATTGGTCGAACTCATTTGAGTGTGCATGTGAACAGAATCATTCGTACACGGACTGCGACAAAAATACGAAATGTGCGAGCATGCCTTTCTGGAAATGCCAAACAATGGTTTTGACTTGCGTTCTGCCCAACACAAAGAAGATTCATGGCAGTCATGGAAGGACAGCTGTGTCAGTGCCTCCAGAAAGAATGCAGTAGAATTATGGGACAAAGACATCAAGTATGAACAAAGCAGTGAGAACCTAGTCGACTATTTCTTCGTAAAACAACAACTGCTGTATAACGCTGATCCGCGCCTTCCAGAATCATGCATCGTGCCACTTATAATACAGGGAATGAAGAAAGGAAGTCGAATGCAAAAGGCTCAAGGAACCTGTACGTCTGAGGAGCTGCTTCGTTTGAAGTACATTAGTTCGACCCTACAGATGCAATCGGGTTGAAGGATCCCCCACCGCAACCTCATGAAGCAGTATCCTCTAGAAAAGGTGTCTTCCCGTACGAGAATTGCGTGACAGATCAGCCGTCACATCATTTCTGAGCTGACACTTCACTTGGAAATCGTCGCATAATTGTGTGCTGGGGCATTTATTGGAGCGAGAGACCGTTTTTATTGTAAGCCCGAACTTCTCTTCGCTGCGATGTTGTCAATGGTTCCAGCGTTCAGCGCTGATCGACACAGGTGGTTCAGTGAGCCTGATTAACGAGGAGATGGTACCTAAAGATGACATCTGTCCAGGAAAACCAATCAGGGTGTGTAGCTATGACGGACGTGCAGAGAGTTCATGAAATGGACCGAGGCAGAAGTTCGCTTCAGAGGCCGGGTAGTACGGGTGAAAAGCCTCGTAATGTCGGATGTTAATTTTGATTTTCTTCTGTCCCGACCCGACATGAAACTTCTGAAAATAACATGCTGTGGAACGATGACATAAGAACTGACAATGTCGAAAGTTGCTCCCATATTGCACGAACGCATCCTAAAATTGTAAAGTGCGCCGACGAAGTCACGTCGAAGTACGCGGAATTTATTTCTGTTGCCACTTATTCCACAGCTACCACAGCAATCGAAGTTCCCTTCGAACTACGCGACAAAACGTCGTAAGAAAGAAGCCATATGCCTTGAGTCTCGAGAAGAAGACTTGGTTAAGACAGGAGCTTCAAGGCATGCTAGACGCGGCACCATTCGACCATCCACGTCTTCGTTTGCGTCACCAATTACGATCGTGCCTAAAGAAAATGGATCGTTCCGGTTATGCACAGATTACCGACTCATCACCGGCAGACAGACTTGTTTCCTTTCTCAATGCCAAGATTGATGACATAATTGATGAGACCGGCGGGTGTGAATGGTTCTCCAGAATAGACTTAGGTAAAGAATATTGGCAGGTACCTTTGAGGGAAGACACAAAGAAGTTTACGGCGTTCGTTACACCATTTGATGTGTACGAATACAACCGGCTCCCATTTGGGTGGAAGAATTCAGGTGCATTTTTCCAGAAAATGATGAATCTGTACTGAAAGATTTTACTGGGAAGTTTTGTAATGTGTACGTCGACGATATCTTTTTTTCAAGGACCAAAGACGACCATGCGATCCACCTGTCGGCAGTGCTGCAAGCGCTCAGTGATGCACACTAAAAATTAATGCAAAAAAAGTGAGTTCTTTTGCCGGACCGTAGTATTTCTCGGCAGGCGCTTGGACGGCAAGACAGAGTATCAAGGAAGAAAGTGTGCAGCGAATCAGATCTCTTGCGAAGCCCCATGACGTCCATTCCCTTCGTGTGTTATTAGGTCTTGCAGGACACTTCAGAGCATTTATAAAAGACTACGCTAAAAAGGCAAGTGTCTCACCACATTAACCAGAAAGGCGTCCCGTTCATGCGGTCTGACGAATGTGAACGAGCCTATTTGGAACTGGTTAAAATCATTTCTTCTGACCTTGTGCTAACGCTGCCGGATTTCACGTTACCCTTCGAGCTCTACACCGATGCTTCACACTACGGAACTGGAGCTGTTCTTTACCAAAGAGATGACAAGGAGCCGGCGTCCCGACAACTACAAGTAATCGGATATTTTCGTACACGTTTACGAAGCCGTAATTACTGCACCGCAGAGAAAGAAGCTCTGGCAGTTGTCATGGCCTTGAGATATTTCAGGACATACTTGGAAGGCAGATGTTTTAAATTGTTCACCGACAACCAGGCCTTGACTAATCTGCTTCATCTCGCACAGCCAAGGGGAGAATTGCACGATGGACAAGCGAGATCCAACAGTACACCTTCGAGGTAGCTCATCGCCCTGGACAAAATCACCAGGCTGCTGATGCCTTGTCCAGACTGCATATACCGCAAGACACAAGCTGAACGACGTCAACTCAACTACATAAGGCTGTGGGAACGTACAGAAAAGTTGACATTTAAGAACGGAAAGGTACACGTGCCGGCGACAGAAGTGCAAGCTATTCTGAGGCTGTACCATAACAGTCCAGAATCTGGAGGACATGATGGATTTTGGAGAACGTACAGAAAGCTCACTGCAAGATTCACTTGGCCGAACATGAAAGCGGATGTCGCTAACTACATTAAGACATATTACGAATGCCAGCTCTTCAAAGCAAAGTTTAGGCCACGAGGGAATGAAATGGTAATGTTGGTGTACTCGGAGGTACCTTTTGAAGTACTTCACCTCGACATTGCGGAACTCAAGAAGAAAGGCGAGGGCGTGCGAAAAACTCAAGCGTTTTTGGTTGCCGTGGACGAGTGCACACGCTATGTTGCTGCTAAGGCCGGCCGTGAACATGCGAATTCAGTGATATCACTCCTGGAGCGGAATGTGTTCAAGGATGTGAAAGTTATTGTTGCCGAGAATGGACCAGTTTTTCGAAGTCGATGGGCAGAAGAAAGAGGTATTAAACTAGGTTTCCCAGCCATACCACCCTGAAGCTAATTCTCTTGCAGAGAGGATGATTAGGGACTTGAAGATGTTTATGTCTTTATACCCAGACTTCAAAGGCGGGTGGAAGTGTGCTCTGGAGGCGGCTGTGTCCCATCACAATCGCTCCTATACTGGAGGACTTGGATGCACTCCCAACTTTGTGGCTTTCAGAAAATCAAGCTGGTTGCCTGCTGATCAAGAGCTTGGGTTGGTTGACAAGATCGTTCTCAAGGAAAAACCCATGGTGGAAGAAGAGAAACAACGATATCGCCAGACGGAGAAAAGGAACTTCGATAAGCGTCATCGATCAGAGATACCCCACGTGCAGCCGGGAAGCGTGATTATTGTGCGCAAAGGTCTCGAATAAATAAATAAATAAATAAATAAATAAATAAATAAATAAATAAATAAATAAATAATACGTTCATTGCTTACGTCAAAGAGGCATTTTCCTTGGATATTAGTAACAGAAGGGCTGCTGCTTGCTCGCATTTGTAGCCTTCTCCGGGACACGGAAACAACTCCCAGGGTACCTTATGCATTCGCCTAAGACAACTCGGAGGCGTCAGCCGTCCGATGTGGCTATACTAACATCATCGTTATCATCACCATCATCGGAGCCTGAGTGGTCGCGCGAGTAGCTGCCCACTTTCTCGATGCTGTCCAACACGATGACGACCATGAATTATTGCTCAGCCCTTTGTAATCGTTGGCCAGCTTTCAACTACTCTCTCGTTTCTCAAGCCACGTGATGCGACGCTTGGTGCGATTCTATGTTTCGGTCACGCATTATTACATCTGTTTGCGTGACTCAATGGCCCGCAAGCCGACTTTATGGGGTCTTTTTCGAATGCAGAACAGCTAGGGAGCTGATTCTGGCTCGAGCACTGATTTTTTATGCTATTTGATGAGGACGGCGTTGGTTTTACAGCCAACTGGCGCATGCCAGAACATTCCGTTTGGTGTGTGCAAACACCTAGCGCACCTAAGAATATCTGGGGTCAACGTCCCAAAAACCGCCGATATGATAGAGGGACGCCCTTAGCGGAGGACTCCGGAAATTTCGACCACCTGGGGTTCTTTAACGTGCACCTAAATCTAAGTACATGGGCCTCAAACATTTTTGCCTCCATTGAAAATGCAGCCGCCACGGCCGGGATTCGATCCCGCGACCTTCGGGTCAGCAGTCGAGCGCCAAAACCACCAGACCACCGTGGCGGGGCCTAGCGCACATATGCCACAGGAATTGGGGAAACCCCACTATCCGCTCGTCCACTTAAAATGAAGAAAGGAAACACGCAGGCGGCAAACGCCAATTAACATCGCGCATGAAAACGCCTATAGCGCAAGTGGCACGCAAGACAAGACAACGCATGTTGTGGCAAAACATGCCTGCTACTCAAATGGAAAGCTTCAAACCGCAAATTCAAAAGGGAATTTCTGGACAACATTTGGGATTTAGTTGCAGGGTTCGTGAACGGGTATGTTTCGAAACTCTGTGTCACCTCTGTGTCGTGTATACTAACAGATTCGCCAGTCATCCACCTTCAGAATAGAATGGTTCCTCAAACTTTTGTACCGCAAAGCCGCACTTAAGGCTATCGCCTTGATATCTACCACGTTCAACTGTCGGATGGAGTTTTTCGGTCCCTTTTTCGTTGTTAAAATGATGACTCATTTAAGCGGCCTAAATACTTTAAAATGAACCTGAAACCTGAGACATTTCGAACGTCTACGGCTTTGACAACTCATACTTTCACACTAAGGTTTGTCTTTTTTTACAAGGTATGATCTGTTTAAGATATTTTGCATCCAACGGGCTTGCATGGGTACGTGTCCTGCTGAGACGAGAACAAGAAGTATTGTTCCAGTCTCGGTGCTAGATTAAGCGCACCGCAGCGCTTCCATTCTGGTGCTTTGAAGACCGCGAAAGGCCAAGCGCTCAACCTACAAGGTCCTGTTCGCATTCCGTCAGCGTCGTTGCCAGAATGGTAAGAACCGAGGCTATTAGATGCAGACATCGCGTTTGTACCTTGACTGAGGGGTGAGGCTCGCCAGGAAGCGCGTCGTACGGCATATTCCATGACCGACATTCAATCACATTTTAAGCATAATGTCGTAGCAGTGAAGGAGGGGGAAAAAGGCTACTATGCGTGGGTACGCCAAGATTTCTGCACAGTGACTTATTCAATTGTTCTCATTCCTACGTGATCTAGCTAGAGTTGTATGAAGCCTTTAAAGTGCGCTTATAGAATACCTTAAATAGCAGAGAGCTGCGTCCGTACTAGCTCAAACGCTCGTATTGCCACGGGCGTTTATTGCTTTATTTTGGTGCATCCAGGTTTCAGCCACAAAACTTAGCAGCGCTCGGCGCAGACCGCGCCGCAATGTTTGGGAGCTTCGCGATTGTTTGAGATCATTCTGTTAAGATTACGCGCCGGACGCGAATAGTCAAGTTTATTCGAGAGCTTACGCGAGCACCAGCGATGGCACTGGAGTTCAGGTGCGATGACTGCTGTATAGAGACGACGCGTTCCGCCGATGATCAGATTAAGGACGGCCGGCGCTCTGTTCGCCGCTATCAGTGTGCAGTGCGAATTGCTCGTACGTTGACTTTTCATTTGCGGGTACAAGTTCGCCCGAATAAAGACTAGTCTCGAACACGCCGGTTGCCGCCTTCTTCAACGTCACGTCCACATGGCAATGCTGTATCTATTTGTGAGAGAGATCGTATATGCGCAACAAAAATTCGTAACCGACGTTGTGCATGCCAGAGAAGGTTGCCGGCTATCACCAAGTGGTACGTGCAACTAAATGCTTTGTGCGTAGTACTGCGTACTACTCTCGAAGCCCATTTCAAGCGCTGGCGTGAAGGGCAGCACCGCTCCAGCTCAGATGTAGTGGCATCATCTTACCTCAGGTACAAACAGCAATTTTTGAAAACGAAAGCTTTCTTGCCGTGGCAGTAGTGGAAGTAAAGGTTATCCCCTCTAGGCTGTCTTGTGTGCCTCCACTCTGGGATTTGTATGGTTTTTAGGAGTGCGAGCTGATGCCGCAGATATATATGGGAACTATGAGATTTCCTGTAATGGCTGATGTTTCAGAGCTTTTTATTTACAATGCGGGTGACTATGTAGCACACAAATGGCGCTTTCGAGCAATGCTTACTTTATGACGCGGCACCTAACGAAAATCGAAAAAGTAAGCGACTCATCAGACGTATAGCTGCGACTCTCTTGTATTTCAATATGAGGTTAGCAGCTTGCTATAGGTCTACAGATTTCGATGGATGTAGCCATAACCGATGAATACCAGCACATACATTCGCCACATCATTGCGAACGCTAAACCGACAATCGCAGGGATGCGGAGCTTGAAGCGATGAACAGCGGTTAAACACGGCCTTGCCCAGCTACGTTTCACGTTCCACCGTCACTGAGCTTGCAAGGCGTCTGCTAACGCGACGATACTCTTAAACGCTATCGCACTGTCAAGCTCGTAAGACATGATTCTGGAACAAGTTTGCCTGTTGCGATGTATTCAGGAAAAGCAGCCTCCAGAAGCCCAGAAGACACCAATGCCAGCAAGCTTCCCGCAGCGACTCCGTCGTCTCCAGTGGTAAGCGAAACTCAACATACATCCCTGTAATCGCCTTTTCGTCGGTTTCAAGACTGCGATAGCAGCAGCACGAGTTGCACACCAGAAACTTCCGGTCACTTCAATCATCACTCTCTAACACCGAAGCAGAAAGCGTGTTTTTTTAATTGGTGCCAGAGTAAGGAAAGACTCTTTTTCCGCTTTCAGATAAAAGGAAGGCGCTTAAAGTTAGGGACTAACTCTTATACGTGTGCAGTTTAGAAAATATTTATTTAAAATATTTGGCCAGACACAGAGAAAAGTGTTGAAAATGTGCGGGCTATTCGCTAAGGCTTTTGTTCCCCGCTAATGCTACCAGGCAACGCCGGCGCTGAAAACCGGAAGCCGTCCAGCAGCTGTGTTTGCAAAGAGCGAGATGGACAGGATGCGAGAATACTAACCCCAAACCTCCTAGCAAAACGTAAAAAAATACCTTTTGTTTATGTATTTTTAAACTGTCCATATACGACTCAGAGCAGGTGACTGAATGCGATGTGATAGCCTAATTAACATTGATTTCGTTGGTTCAGGACGGCACATCTGAAAGCTTGATTAAACTCAGTGTTCCGGTAGAAGAAAATTACACACTAGCGTTCGTACTACCATGCGCATTAGCTCCTGAACCTCTTTTAAGAGTGTAGTCATAATACAAGTATTGTACAATAAGGGTTTTTAAACTGGGCTACCTTAGGTTCCAAACAGACGCAGTCTAAAACAACCAACTTTCGGCGAATGAAGGCAAGTGAAAGGATCTATATTTCATCAGACACATGGAACAAAAAAATCACAGCATATCCACGGAGTGAATGATGATGAGTGGCGAAGCTGCGGAGGTTCATCGGTAAACCGTGAATCTTCCGTGAATTCTGCCCAGTACATCATCACCGACGTGAGATCGGGCGTTTATACTAAAGGTTCGATGAGTTATGACGACTTGCAGCTCACTTTAATTTTACATGTACGCTGTGAATTTTCATTGTTTAGAAAACCATTGCTTTAGAAAACATCTGGCGTCTTTCGTTAAGCAGCTGGCGTCTTTTCGTTTTGCTTTAGAAACATCTGGCGTTCTTCCGTTTTGCTTTTACAAAACATCTGGCGTCTTTCGTTGGTTTATTCATCAATCAACGGCGTTTTGAACAAAATTTTATTGTTTAATCACGCACAGGAGAAATCTCACCAGGCACTACCTTGGAGGTAAAGAATGGCTGCTAATGGGAATGAGAGACAGAAGAAGTCGGCTTTAGCTACCGCTGCGAATTTTTTATTGTTCAACAACGCACAGGAAAATCTCCCACCGGCACCACCTTGGAGGTCAAAGCGTAAGACTGGTTACGCACTACGACTACGACTACGACTACGAGGGACGAACGGGTGCCGCCTTAAGGAGCTTCGCCCTAAAAAATTGTAATGGCTTAGCTCGGCTATGCCAGGGTCACGTGTAAGATATATACTCTTTAGGTGAGGACACTCGCGAGACGCGATCGACCAGATAAAGTAACAACGCCGACAGGCCGTCGGACCGCTGACGGCAGCGGATCCTACCGGCAGGATGATGCAACTTCAATACATAAACGCGTTCCCGTCAACTGGCGCTTCGCGGGAAATCTGAATTTCCTAGTCAGCGAACGCGGCTACGGCACGCCAGCAACTCAAGTTAGAAACGCATATCGCGTTTTTACGAGCGAAAAACAAGACATGCAGCGGAGGCCGGCGTTGCCGCCGACTGCGTCGGTGCTATAGCAACGGTGCAGAAAGCATTTTCTCTCTTTAAGTTGCGTCTTCCTGCCGCTAGATACCCTGCGGTCACCGGACCAACAGACGCACGCCGTTGTTACTTTATCTGGTCGAACGCGCTCTGCATGCAAGCCGAGAAGTGTCCACACCTAAACAGTATATATCTTACACCGTGGCCAGGATACACGTAGCGTGAGCTAAGGTTCAGCGATTATTCTTAGCTCTCCTTGTTATCTAGGATTAGCCTGACCAACTTTCGTCTAATGAATGCAAGTGAAAGAATCTATATGTTTTTCAGACACATGGAACAAAAAACTGACACCATCTCCCGCTAAAGGGAACCATGTGTGGATGAAAAGCAGCGGGGAGATGGTTCGCTTGAGCGGGAGATGATGTAATTGTTTTTTTAGGAGCTGGCTCGCCAGGTTCTTAAGCTGGGGCGAAGTCCCGCGCCGTAAGCTGCATCCATCCATTCAAAGCGTCGTGGAACGCGAAGAGGAACGCTACGCGCGTTGTGTCTTCCCTCTATGCTAGCCGTCAATTCTCACAGGGCGAGCGGGGAACGCGGTCGACAGTCGCGCGAGAGGGGGGGGGAGCGTAGGAGAGGAGAGAGAGGGGGAGGGGATGCGCATCCCCAGTGGGGGTGTGGAAGCCCCCGTGGCGTGCTTGTGCTGGCTCGCGCTAACGCTGACACTGGCGGCGGCGTTGACGCTGGCGCTCATCGCGGCGTTGCGCAGGAGAGAATGAGGCGCGCGAGAGGGGGAGCTTGGAGAGGAGTGAGGGGCGCGCATGCTCAGTGGGGATGTGGACGCCGTGGAGAGAGGACAAAGCCCCCGCCTTAAGCTGCTTCGCATCTAAAAAAGTCAGTTTCGCCGCAACGGCGAAGCAATGAACACGATAGCAAGAAATCGAAATGTCACACGAAGAACCAGAAGCAGCTCGATTCTTGCAGGGTGCCGCTGAAGCACTAAGAGGACGCCCTAAATGAACGCACAGGTATACACAGGGCAGCGTGAACTAACAACTGTCACAGTTGTTACGCCTATGTGCTTGAGCAACAGGCTGCAAGTGTCGACAATGGAGAATCAGACACTTGCTTGCTGGCTTGCGTGACCCTTGATTCTTGGCTCTTACCCCATACGGGAGATGGGCATGAAACCGGCGGTTATAAGATAAATGGGGAAATTAGGACGCTTTTAGATATTTCTTCTTTCTTTTAAAACTGCGGTGCGTGGAGTGACCCTCTGCGTCTCCTACCACAGGGGGAGTGGTTAACGTGTGCCCGGTGTTCTTTTGTGTTTTAGATGCGAAGCAGCTTTTGCGGGCTTTGTCAGTATTCATTGGCGACCGTCCGCTTTCTCCACTAGCACAGCTATCTGAGAGCGCGCCGCGCCAAGGAGAAGTCGTCTTCCTCTTGTTCTTCGATCGCCTTGATGATGATGCGTGCAAAGCACTTAGGAGCCCGGGCTTGGCCGTATGCTGTCCTAGCTTGGCGTAACGCCGACAAAACCATGTGTGCTGCCAACGGGCTAGCGCGTTGCCTGTGTAGAGGCTGGGTAAGGCGCTTTGGCCTCTCCGCCTTACACTCTCTCAGCCAATCACGTGATGGCGTCGGCGAACGAGATTCTGCAGACGCGCGATGAACCAAGCGTTGTATCCTATCAGACGCGCTGACACGTGCTAGCGTTGCGGGCCTGTGTAAGGGGCTGGGTAAGGCGCTGTGGGCCTCTCCCCTTACACTCTCAGCAATCACGTGATGGCGTCGGGGGACGAGATTCTGCGACGCCCGATGAAACCTGCGAGGCGTGCTCCAACAAGAGTTGGGGGACTACAGGAATCATGGTGTGCTCCACTTGCAAGGACGCGTTAACACGGGCAAGGTGCCCGTGATGACGGAACTTAAGTCGACCATGCGCTGCTCATCCCTACATGGTTCCCTTTAGTGGGAGTGGGGTAATTTTTTTTAGATGCGAAGTATCTAAGGTCGAGCTCAATCCGGCGGTGGTGGTGGTGTGCGGCGTGGCCACCCTCACTGCGCATGCGCATACCCTCTCCACACACCTCCTCTCCACTTCCTCCTCCATTTCCCTTCCCCTCTACCCCATCTCCACTCACCCTCTCCCCCTTCCCCTCTCCACTTTCCCTCTCACTTTCCCATTTCCATTTTCCCTCTCCACTTTCCCTCTCCCATCCCCCTTTCCACTCCTCTGAAACGGGCTAGACATGCCGAAATTCTTCCTGCCAACGCCGCGATGAGCTCGAGCGCATGCGCGTCTCCTCCGCTTCTCTCTCCTCTCCCACGCTGCTCCCTCTCGCCCGCCTGTCGACCGCGTTCCCCGCTCGCCTGTGAGATTAACGGCCAGGCTAGATGGAAGACACGACGCGCGTAGCGTCCTCCTCGCGTTCCCACGACACGAGGTCGGTAGCATGCCCAACGAACGCCAACGGAACGCGATCGTGCAAGTGCTCCGGCTTCGCATCGCCTCATGGTCCCCTTTTAGCGAGAGATGGCGTAATTTTTTCCTTCCACGAGTGGGTACAAAAAATGGCCACTTTGTCGTGCACGTCTCAAGGGCAGTATCGAAATGAAATAAAATTAGGAGCGCTGTGTCTGCAAGTGTCGACAATGGGAATCAGACGCCCTTAGATATTTATTTTCTTTTAAACTGTGGCGCGTGGAGTTACTCCCTGCGTCTCCGTCACAGGGGCGTCTGATGCATAGTGTTCCAGGTGTTCTTTTTTAGATGCGAAGTATCTTAAGGCGGAGCTCAATCCGGTGGTGGTGGTGGTGTGGTGGTGGTGTGCGTTCTGACCACCCTTACTGCGCATGCGCATACCCTCTCCACACACTCCTCTCCCCTCTCCACACCTCCTCTCCACTTTCCCTCTCCCCTTCCCCTCTCCACTTTCCCTCTCCCTCCCCTCTCCTCTTTCCCTTTCCCCTTCTCCCCTCCCCCTTCCACTCTTCCTCTGAAACGCGGGCTAGACATGCCGAAATTCTCCCCTGCTCAACGCCGCGATGAGCTCGAGCGCATGCGCGTCCCCTCCCCTTCTCTCTCCTCCCTACGCTGCCCCCTCTCGCCCGCCTGTAGGCCGCGTTCCCCGCTCGCCCTGTGAGAATTAACGGCCAGGCTAGATGGAAGATACGACGCGCGTAGCGTCCCTCTTCGCGTTCCACGACGCGAGGTCGGTAGCATGCCCAACGAACGCCAACGGAACGCGATCGTGCAAGCGCTCCGGCTTTCGCATCGCCTCATGGTCCCCTTTAGCGGGAGATGGTGTAATTTTCCTTCCACATCATGATTGGGTACAGAAAAGGGCCACTTTGTCGTGCGCGACTCAAGGGCAGTTTCAAACTGAAAGAAAATTCGGAGCGTTGCGTGATAGAAAACACGCTCACGCACCTCCGAGATTTGCTTACCACCAGCGGTACATTATAGGCACCGTACAGTCGAGTTTCCAGTGCGACTGCAACGCCAGAACGCAAAACCTAGCGGACAAAAAACGCAATAATGAACGGGGTTGCTCAAAATGGAACGCGATGTGCGCGTCTCCCTTCTGAATGAGTGGGCGGACTGCGGCCGGGATACACGGGGGACGCGTTCGCGCGTCTGTTTTCTGCGTGCCCCTAACGACAATGCCAGCGAACTTGGGACGGGCCAGTGCGAGCAACGCAGCTCCCTCTGGTCAGTGTACGGTGCCTATATAAATAGCTCGCCGTTATTTCGCCAGCGCATACAGGCGTGTGGCTGAGTTGTCTAAGCAGCGCGCTGGGGAGCGAGGGGTTGCTGGTTCGAATCCGCGGTCGGGTACTTCAGAATTTTTTTATTGTGCCTTTTTTGTATATATACATAAATAGACATATCCGGGACATGACGGCGCCGACAGACGGCGACGGCAAATAAGCCGAGAGTGTCCATATAATTGCTATCGCAATAAAAATTGTAATGGCTTAGCTCGGCTATGCCAGGATATACGTAGCGTGAGCTAAGGTTCAGCTGATTATTCTTAGCTCTCCTGGTTGTCTAGGATTAGCTTGAATATCATGCTTACTGCTGCTTCAATGACACACCGTGATGGTGTACGCATTATGTGACACACGTATATTATTTTTTGCTCAACGCCATTTCTCTACTGCCACAAAGACGGCTCGGTGGTCAGTGTAGTAACACGCTGCCGTCTCTACGGCCCCAACGCCCGGCGCAGCGCCGGCGTTTGGGCCATAGAGACGGCAGCGTCTCGTGCCCGGTCAACACCATCTATTTTTTTCTAGACAAGACCTGCGCACTCCCTCCGTGACGTCACAGACCTTGCCCGACGGAGAGGGACGCTATCACCCGTGGCGCAGTTGGGCGTTCATGCAATGCCAGCAGCGGACGCACTCGGTCAGTCGACGCTGCACACGCGACAGGGACGCGATCAGCCCGCCCGCAGCCACGGGCTCATAGCGTTCAAGTGTTCTAGCGTTCCGGTGCGCGAGCTGTGTGACATCACTGCTCCTTCCGCATGCGCAGCATGGCTTTACGTGCACGCGAAACCGCTCCGGCTCGGCCAGTGTAGCTAAAGCCGTGTTCAGACTACGTGCGCAACGTACGGATTGTCGGTAAGGATCGCGGCCGTAAACGTAATCAACGCAATGAGCTTGTTCAGACGTTGTTGTATTTAGCGTAAAGTACATAACGTTTCGGGCGTAAATGTTGGCGGGTCCACGACTTTTACGACCACTACTGATGCGACCGTTACAGCACGACCAATGGGCAAAGCAGTTTCGGTTTTCACCTTCCGCTCACGGGGCTTCCGGTCTCCCCAGATTCCGCGTCTTCATGTGCGTCATGGCATGCAGCAGCGTGTCTGTGGAGCTGGTTTGCCCGTGTTCTCGCGGCAAGTTCCACGACGAGTGCGGAAGGGCCTTCCTTGTGCAGCGATGAGTTGCTCGTCGATGAAGAGCGTCAAAGACCCATTCTCTACGACCAACGGCGCCATGTTGGAAAATCAGAGCGGTGATTGGCCCGTCGTAAAAAAACATATTACCGAATGGCTCAATGTGAACACTCGCGGTCGCTAGCAACGTAAACGGACGTTAAAGCAGTTACGCGATACGACACTTATGACAGATGCGACTGCAGTCTGAACGCGGCTTAAGGCTAAAAACCGACATCGGCAGCATCGAGAATCAGGATCCCAGCAGGCATCGGACAGAAGCATTCTGCTGCATTCAAGTATTCTACCACAGAGCCACGCAAGGTCTGGAAACTGCTTTGGAAAAGACCCTATGCAGGCACAATGTCGGTGCAATGTCAAATATTGTTGCAGTGTGGCTATCTAATTTTACAGCAAATCAATAAACACTACTACGTACTCATATGTAGAGGCGCCATGTCGGGTTAACGTCAGCTGTGGTTCCAGTATTGGTTCCGATTTTAACTAGTCAAAAAACATTATATTTGTATTCTTATGATTCAGCAAGCTATTTTCAAGCGCCTCTCGAACCCGGGGTGTTAGGTTAACGAAAGTTAGGTATGATATTCACACCATCGCACATTAAAGTGCAGTTCGTTTCGGTAACGCTGACGTCTGTGCTCAAACGTGAGTGCTGACGCTACGTCAGACAATAAGTTACCCTTTAAAGGCCATCCAAAAAAAAAAGAAGAAAACGGCAGGAAGTGGAAGATGGAAGCTTGCGAAGAAAAATCGGTAAACAGGGGTTGGGTGCTCGAGCCACTGGTCTTTAAGGCCAGTCTTATCGACCTGCCTGGTAAGCCCACAATGTGCACACAACTACTACAATTACAAAACGCGTCACCCACCTCGTAACGCTTGGTTCAAAGCCAAAAAATGCAGCATACACAACCACTCACTGACTGCTTCGCATTAAATCGATTCCCACAAGGTGTGGGATCTGCCGAATTTTTTTATTCAATGTTAAGCATGTTGCCCTTCGGACTCGACCAACTACGGGGCGGGGGAAGGCAGGGAGTTGGAAATTTGCCGCCCCCCTTATGGGGAACCCTGCGGACGCCTATTTCAACATGTAGCAGCTAATCCAAAGGCCGAAAGAAAGGAGTACTGAATGCGTCTCATTAATTATTCGCAATGCTGTCGTTTACCAGGTTGCCAGCGTGCCAGCAATGATAGCGGTGTTCCTCTATAACTGCTGCGTAAGTTACTAAAAAAAGCAAGAAAAAGAGCACTAAACTGCAAAATGATATTCCATGGTATGGAGGCATTTTTAAGTGCTGCTGCGATAATTGGGTTCAATCCGTATGTAATCAGTGCGCCCATAACGAGAGCCGCGCAAGATTATACAGACCCTTGTACGTAAGCTATTGTTGTCAGCGTTACTGTGGGCTGGCGGTGGTACGCGTTGCTTGAAATGTACTCGGGACAGGCAGGCACCCATAGGCGTGCGCAGGTTCCCTTTCAGCGGGGGCGAAGGTTCGTCGCAGCGGCCCCCCTCCCATTATGTCAATGTATGGCGCTGACATTGCGCCCCCCCCCCCGTGTCGCAGCGCCCCCTCCTATTATGTCAATGTGTGGGGCTGACTTTGTGCCCCCTCTTAGGTGAATAGGGGGGGCGGCCGCTCCCGCCTGCCCCCCCCCCCCCCCCGGTTCGCACGCCTATGCAGGCACCCACAAGCTCAGACGGAGCTCAGAACTGGCAGTTGGCCGACTGTTGTAGATATGAGTGCGGGTAATCAAACGTTTCGTCTTAAAAGGGCATGTGCGCGAGCTAGTTGGTTCGAACTTCTCGTACTTGAACGGTGCTACAGAATGCACACAAAAACATGGTTGCTCCCTCCGTCATAGGAATCTGTATTACACGAAAGTGAAACGCGTATTTACAGAAGTAGCTAAATGTTCATGCACATCGCTAAATGAGAGCTTGCACAGTGTCTGTGGTGTTCGGCGGCTATAGCACCGTTTCATGCGGACGCACCGGCGTGATCCTAGTGGCATATCCCGATCCCGACGACTAGCGTCAATGATCATGGTTAAACCTCTGTGGTAGCTGAAGTAGTTAGCATAAGCCCGTACACAGCGTATGGTGAATCCCGCGCAAAGATGACACCAGTAAGCACATAATCACTAGTGCTCGGTATGTGCTCATGGAAAGCGTCGTCATTTGAGGAAAGAAACGACAAGGTGTGCACTATTTAGTAAATGGGTAACCTACGCTTCTGCTCAAGCGTACACTACCACACAGCCAGGCCCGTAGCCAAGAATTTTTTTTCGGGGGGGGGGGGGGGGGGACACTTGCTGAAAACCTGACTTTTGAGAAAAACACTTTTTATTGTTTATGTTTGGTAAAAACATCTACTTCACCAAAATTTTGGGGGGGGGGAGGCGCGGGCCCTATCCCCCCCCCCCCGGCTACGGGCCTCCACACAGCGCTTCAGGAACGTAAGAGGCAGAGCTCGTAGCTTAAGCCGCGAACGCGGGAAGACGTTCTGCTGCCTGCTGGCGTCTCTCTCACTGAAACAAAGCACTCACTCAAACTGTATTGAAAGGAAATAGAGTGGAAATCGGGGAGCCAGCTTCCGATGCGCTGAGACTACCGAAACGGGCAGAGCGCTCGGCTCTTAACGTCGCGGACCGAGATGTCGTGGGCTCGACTCCCAAGTCATCCAAATGAACCAAACATTTTCTTCTGTGTGTAGCGAAGCATTCCTATTCAGTAATGGGTCGTCCTGTCGAGCGCCTTCCAGTGGGGTCGTTCTCTTCTCTGAGAGCACGCCCCTCGTGCAGAGAGTCGGCCCCGCTTTGACTGTCGCTGCCGTGCGCCGTCGCTGAGTGCCCGTTAATAAACGTCTTGACAATTTGGTGGAGAGTGCTGTGCCCTTTAAACAACTACGGTCCGCATTCGATGCCCTTGGAGCTTCGATCCCGTACCGTGCCTGCTACCATGACTCAAGACGCCGCCCAGCAAACGCCTCCTCTTGCACCGACGCCATGTCCGGGTGTCCCCCGCATCCGCGACCCTCCTACCTTCACCGGCGCGGATGGCACCGACGTCGAGGACTGGCTCGCGATCTACGAGCGTGTGAGCGTCCCTAATAAATGGGACGAGGCAGGCAAACTGAGCAACCTCGTTCTACCTCGCGGGTGTGGCAAGTCTATGGTACAACAACCACGCATCCGATTTCGCTACGTGGTCCGCTTTCAAGACCGCCATCATCGACGTCATTGGCCGCCCTGCCGTTCGCAAGCTGCAAGCCGAACAGCGGTTACGTGAACGAGCCCAGCAGTCTGGCGAGTCTTTCACGAGCTACATTGAAGACGTGCTCGACTTGTGCAAGAAAGCCAACGCAACCATGTCTGAAGCCGACAAGATCCGGAACATCATGAAAGGCATCGACGACGATGCCTTCACCATGCTACTCGCCAAAAACCCTCGCACTGTGGCAGAGGTCATCACGCCTGTGCCAAAGCTACGAGGAGCTACGCCGGCAGCGGCTGATGACGCGTCGACCTCCATCACGCGACGCCGATCTCGCTGGCTTGTCGGCCGTGTCGGACCACTCCGTACTTACTCGCCGAAATCAAGTCATTCGTCCGGGAGGAAATTGCCCGCCAGTTCTCCTTACTGGCCTCCTCTCACCCGCAGGATGTTGTACAGTCGTCGACCACACTGGCTGCCTCCCCTACGCCGGGCTATTGAGCAGGAAATCGCGGAGGTTATGCCGGAATACACCAGCCCCCTCCTGCGTCTGCGCCGCTCAGTTACGCACAAGTTGCAGTCAGGCCGCCCCCAGCGCTCCTGTGGTGCCCCCGCTAACAATACGCTGGAGCCGTCACCAGGCCTCAGGCATTCGAAGCGAGTGTGCCGGCTGCGTACGCCGACATCATCAATACGCTCCCGACTGCAGTCCACCATGCAGTCGTCCATATCAGCAGCGGTCCCGTCCCTCGCGTCTGCCACGTGGATGGGACCTAGCCCCGGCAAACCAGATGGCGCACTTCCGACAACCGCCCGATATGCTTGCGTGCGGTTGCGCCGGTCACGTAGCCCGCTATTGCAACCCGCGTGCAGCCGCCTCGAGTCGGATCAGCCGTCACCAGCCAGTCCAGCCGCCCGTATTATGACCCGCTGCCGCCTATGTCAACGACGTCACGCCCAGGTCCATCTACCCGTCGTTCACCGTCCCCACGACGCCGCTCACTGTCACCGATGCGGCCTCGTCCGGTTCGCACGAGACCAGGAAAACTAGTCGTCGCAGTCCAAGAGGCAAGGGCTGCGACGCTATCGAACAGCCAAAGCCCCTCAGCAAAGCCCATCAAACGTAGTAGACGTGTTTGTAGATGGTGTGCGCACATCGGCCCTTGTAGACACTGGAGCTGCCGTTTCCGTTATGGACGCTAAAGTTAGCCGACTACTACGAAAAGTGACGACGCCACTTTCCGGGCTCTCCCTCCGTACAGCCAGCGCTCACAGTATTCACCCGACAGCGGTGTGCACAGCCCGTGTCAGTGATTCAGGACGCTCTGTACGCCGTCGAATTCATATAATTTCCTCATGCTCTCACGACGTCATCCTGGGATGGGCTTTTCTCCGCCCGTCACGCCGCCGCCGTAATTCGTTGCGCACCAGCCGAAATAGAGCTCTCACATTCTCAGATTTGACGCCGGCGACAGTACCACCGCTGTGACCAAGGGACCTCGTGAAAGACGACACCACACTTCCTGCAAACTCGTCAACGGCTGTGTCAGTCTGCTGCACCGGTCTCCCCGACGCCGCTGCACTCCTCTCTCCATCTGACCTAGTCTTCACTAGAAAAGGCTTGTTGGTGCCATTTGCGACCGGGCAAGTCATTCAGGGCGACACCGACATTTTTGTTACGAACCCATCACCGTACATTGTTAGGTTGGTGCAAGGGGAATGTCTCAGCAGAGCTGAAGCCCTCGAAGACGCACAAGTTATGGACGCACCGGGTGACACGCACTGCGCCAACTCCCATTCGCTCAGTGTTGTTTCCACATCTGAATCGTCACCCGCTGATTTATTTGGTTCCTCGGTTGCTGAACACCTTACGTCGCTCGAGCGCTCCCAGCTTCTATGCCTGTTGGAAGAATTTCGTTCTTCGTTCGATTGTAGCGCAAACTTCTCTCGGCCGCACGTCTGCTGTCACGCATCGCATCGACACTGGCGCCCAACCACCACTGCGGCAAACGTCCATATCGCGTGTCGCCAACAGAGCGTCGTGTAATTACCGAGCAAGTCGAAGACATGCTTCGCCGCGATGTTATTCGACCCTCAAATAGTCCGTGGGCGTCTCCTGTCGTTCTCGTTGCGAAGAAGGACGGCTCTCTGCGGTTCTGTGTGGACTACCGACGACTCAATAAGATCACCCGTAAGGACGTCTATCCCCTACCTCGAATAGACGATGCCATTGACAAGCCTGCAAGGAGCAGAGTTCTTTTCATCGCTCGATTTGCGCTCAGGGTACTGGCAAGTCCCCATGGCTGATGACGCTCGACCGAAGACAGCGTTTGTCACACCCGACGGCTTGTACGAATTCAACGTCATGCCGTTTGGGCTGTGCAATGCGCCTGCGACCTTTGAGCGCATGATGGATACCGTTTCTGCGCAACTTGAAATGGCACACGTGCCTATGCTACCTCGACAACGTCGTCGTTTTCCGCCCCAGGACTTCTCAACACACCTTCAACGCCTGCGGCAGGTTTTGACGCGCTTGAGCGACGCCGGGCTACATACTGAATCTCAAGAAGTGCCGATTTGCAGCACGGCAGCTGACGATACTAGGATACGTGGTGTCCAAGGACGGCATCCTCCCAGATCCAGCCAAGCTTCGGGCCGTGACAGAGTTCCCCAAACCTACGTCCGTCAAAGAACTGCGCAGTTTCGTAGGACTATGCTCCTACTTTCGGCGCTTCATCCGAAACTTCGCGACTATCATATCACCGCTGACGAAGCTCCTTGGAAGTAAGCGGGCCCCTCAATTCGTGGTCGTCAGAGTGCGACGACGCTTTCGCAAAGCTCCGTCGTTTGTTGACGTCTCCTCCCATTCTACGCCACTACGACCCTACGGCCCCTACAGAGGTACAACACTGGACGCCAGCGGTGTTGGCCTCGGTGCTGTCCCTTGCGCAGCGCAAACCTGGGTTCCCGGAATATGTTGTCGCATATGCAAGTCGTACGCTTACTAAAGCCGAGGACCAACTACACCGTCACGGAGAAAGAATGCCTGGCAATCATTTGGGCCCTTACAAAGTTCCGACCTTATTTGTATGGTCGCCCATTTGATGTCGTGACCGACCATCATGCACTGTGCTGGTTGTCGTCATTGAAGGATCCCTCAGGCCGCCTTGCCCGTTGGGCACTTCGCCTGCAAGACTACGACATCCGCGTGCTGTACCGCAACGGACGTCAGCATGCTGACGCCGACGCCCTGTCGCGCTCTCCCTTGCCTGACGACAATGCCCACAACTCAGCGTCTCACTTTGTCGTTTCCTTCCATCGATATTCACACCATCGCTACCGAGCAGCGCAAGGATCAATGGATTGCCTCACTGATAGACTTGCTGACTGATCCATCGGCCACACCATCCACTCGCTTGTTGCGTCGTCAAGCCCACCGTTCGCCGTTCGCGACGACCTGCTCCACCGACGCAATTACAACGGCGACGGCCGCCAGTGGCTACTAGTAATACCCCGCAGTCTGCGTTATGATATATGCGAATCGTTCCACTCTGATCCGCAGTGTGCCCACCCTGGGGTATCGAAAACCTACCACCGCATTCGCCAACGTTACTTTTGGCGAGGGATGTACCGCTACGTGGAGAAGTTCGTTCGCTCCTGCATCGATTGTCAGCGCCGCAAAACTTCAACGCACCTGTCGCCAGCAGTTCTGCAACCTCTACCTTGCCCTGACCGACCGTTTGGGCGCGTTGGCATCGATTTATATGGGCCAGTTCCCCTGACGTCATCTGGTAACCGCTGGGCCATCGTCGCTGTAGACCACCTCACGCGATACGCTGAAACTGCTGCCCTCCCTGCGGCTACAGCGAGCGATGTGGCTGGCCTCCTTCCTGCTCCACCGATTCATGCTGCGTCACGGTCCACCCCAGGAGCTGCTCAGTGATCGAGGCCGTGTCTTCTTGTCGGAAGTCGTCGAAGCCATTCTCAAAGAGTGTAACGTTGTTCACCGCAACACTACTGCTTACCACCCGCAGACGAATGACCTCACCGAACGCTTCAACCGCACGCTAGGCGACATGCTCTCGATGTACGTCGCCGCCGACCACACGAATTGGGATGTCATTCTGCCCTTCGTCACGTACGCCTACAATACCGCTCCTCAGAGCACTACTGGTTTCTCACCATTTTCTTATTGTATGGCAGGCACCCGTCGCACACCATTGACACAATCCTTCCCTACAAGCCGATCGATCTGAATGTGCGCCTATTTCTGCCACAGCCAGACTTGCTGAGGAGTGTCGCGAGCTCTCCAAGACCTTTACTACGAATAGCCAAGAGCGGCAGAAAAGTATTCGCGGTGACACCACCAGTTCTGCGTCCACGTTCCTTCCTGGAGCGCTCGTATGGCTCTCGGGTCCCTACCACTGCACCTGGCCTCTCTTCCAAACTACTGCCCAAATACGAAGGCCCCTACCGTGTCGTCGAACGCACATCCCCGGTGAACTACCTCATCGAACCCATCGACCCATCTTTGGACATGCGCCGTCGAGGGCGCGACAATTGTCAACGTGGCGCGCCTGAAGCCCTACCATGACCCGCTCATAGTGACAAGTTGCTAGGTCGCCAGGCGGCTCCCTTTTCGTAGCCGGGGAAATTGTAGCGAAGCATTCCTACTCAGTAATGGGTCGTCCTGTCGAGCGCCTTCCAGTGGGTCGTTCTCTTCTCTGAGAGCACGCCCCTCGTGCAGAGAGTCGGCCCCGCTTTGACTGTCGCTGCCGTGCGCCGTCGCTGAGTGCCCGTTAATAAACGTCTTGACATGTGTTTTTCTTTGTCATCTGGTCATGCGCATTTTACCGACGTCACATCCGTGACGGAAATGATGTCAGTGAAATCTTGTTGGACCCCGGCACATAACATTTTCGTGTTAAAAAACTACGCAAGGACGATTGCTGACTGCCAGCTCGTTGACTGCAGTCAGTCACCGTGCTTGTGTACCTTATACGTGTGTTACTGTAACGTTGTTTAAATATCCCAAGCAAACGCATTTGTTCTGAAAGTCCATACCACATCCAGGCCTTGCGGTGTTAACACTGTGGCAAGGCATCCTGGTTCATAATGCATAATGCGCAGGTGAATGGCTCGGACACTAATGCTCGCCAGCGTCGGCTGGGCCACAAGCGGCGCCCGGAAGTCGTCGTCGCGCTGACCGTGGGAGGCGTCCTGGTCGGAGCGCTTTTCAGTGCCGTGCTCGGGATGCTCTTCATGAAGACACCGAAAAGACTTCACAACGAAGCTACGGTGAGTGCATTTGGTGCCGGCGTTTTTGACATTCCGTTAATATAATCCCTGCAAGTTAGGTGCAGGTCGACTATCACCTTCGAGCTCTCTTTGCTCTAATGATCAATGCATGGCACAGCTTGACTGCGACGCGGATTCACGAAGAGTCTGTGCATAGAATGCAATTTGCAGAGATTGTCAGGTGTGGGAATCTTTTGCAGATGAATGCGTGGCACCCGGTGGGAAGAGCGATGGAACAGCCTCGATAATGCTCGTATTATGGTTGTACACGCTTGACGCCACTGTTCGCTCCCTTTGGCTCTCGTGACAACACAGAGAATATTTGCACGTTGTTACAACGAAGCCGTCTTAGTCTAGCAGGGGCCGTAGTAGTAGCCGTCAGCGTCCGCAAAACACTCCTAGCAGGTGGGTGCCATCGGCTGAGCCGGCAGGACTCGTGATCTCGTTTTGAGCGATCAGGCGTAAGCGCCCGCATTCCAAATCTAGCGGCGGATTCACGACCACGTGATCTCGCTCGCCAGTCGTATAGACTCGCGCCTACAGACGTCGCTGTATACGTCGCTATAGACGTCGTGTATAGACGTCGTGTAGACGTCGCTATAGACGTCGCCTATAGAGCTCGTGAAGCGGAGGCCAAGCGCCAGCGGAGAGCTGACGACTCCGACCTGCGAGATCTCGAAATCATGGCAACACGGCAACGAAGGGCTGCCGTTACTACTGAGGGCATGCTAGGGTTATGGCTTGTCCAAGTGGTTGATTGTGCAAGAAGGGAAAACAGCGCGAATTTTTAGACGAACACAAAAGGGAGAGAGACGACGACAGCTAGGGCCACTGCAAGGAATGCCGCTAGAAGGTTCATCGCGCGCATACACAGCTTAGACGTAGACCATCTTCACGGAGTGGATGGGCTGTAGATATTTTGATTCATCTCATATTAAGGCAAAACAGAGCTGAAGTCTAATGTTAATAAGCGCTGGAACGATAGGCGAACTGTAAACGATAGGAGCTAGAAGAAAGATAGTGACAAGAATGTTCACAAACTGCTGAGGAGAAGGAGCTCGCGATATCATCTGGCCGATTTAATTTTCGGCTGCCAGTTATCTTGAGCGTTATTTGCAACGTTTCCATAGCATATGGCATTCATATGGTAATATATCTGTTATATTGAGTTCACTAGGCTGTACTGGATGGTTCAGTAAAGCTATCTATGTGTACCACATCCTTCTTGAGAAGAGGGTGTTAAGATTACAAGCATTTAATTTGCCAAAAGGTTATATTTTCCTATGTGAGAGACTGCAACAAAGCATTTACCATCTTACGAGCGAACCTAGGGTAAAATTCACAACACTTTGTTCTCAAGTGCTCTCTTTCACTGGCAGGCCGCTTTCGGAATGATATGTCCAATGTTTAGATTCGTTGAAATTTGCTGTTGTGAGCCATTACAGCGCAAGAGCTTTTTGTGAATGCAGTGACCCTGCATTATCCCACTCAAGTCTCCACGAGCCTAATTAGAAAGTAGTAAACGCAAACTAAAGAAGGAATATGGGGTCCCGAAGGACAAATAAATGACGCATTTAGAACAATGGGGACGTCAGTCACACCACGAATGGCAAGACAAGAAAAAAAAATAGTTACACTGCCGTGAGGTTTTCGTAGTATGTAGTCCAAGGAAACGCAACAGAAGACAAGAAAAAAAAATAGTTACACTGCCGTGAGGTTTTCGTAGTATGTAGTCCAAGGAAACGCAACAGATGGCGACATCTTTACTAAGAACTTGTTGATTACCAATGCAAAAATTACTGTGTACCGAATTTTCTTTAGGGAAATAAAAAACCGAACAAAGCAAGTTCTGAAAAGTTTAAAAAAAGCGACGTTGAACATTTTGCTTGAGATATGGGCAGAAAAGAACACCAACAATAATGAAGAGAAGTTTCGCAAGTGCAAAGTGGATGGAGCTGCCACGCGAGGCATTGAGATGAAAAAACACGGCTTGACCACTTAAACCATTCCCTGCTGATGCATTTGAATTGTTATTTTTGAGGGTGTCATTTTCTTGAGCGATCAATTCATTTGCACCTTAGGTGACTGCGCAACCGGACGGATGCCTCACGGTCGAGTGTCGCTTCGTCGCCGACAAGATGCTCGCAGCGATGAACCAGAGTGTGCAACCTTGCGACGACTTTTACGAGTATATGTGCGGCAACTATCACGGACCTGACGCGAACATGTTCGCTGCGGTAAGCCCAGTTAGTAGCATGCGACATAGCCGTGTACTGTTGAAACTTATCGAGACCATGCGCCAACTGTCAGCATTTCGCGACCTCTCTTGCACCATTTGTACCCCCTCCGCAACAGCCTCCCTTCCCGATTTCTCGTAGCTTCAAGTCTCCGTCTTCTCAACTTTCTGACTTACACCTTCAGGTGGAGCAAAAGATCCAAGGTACCCTAAAGGAGCAGCTCAAGTCAACGACAGTCCCAGAAATAGGCCAGAGCGCGTGGGAAAAAGCAGCCGGCATGTTCCAGGCTTGCATCGATGTTGGCGTCACACTGAACACTCAGGTCGGTACTTTCGTGTGCGACGTGTACTGGGCTCAGCTGCCTCTGAAAGGACCGCTAACTTACTGATAACTATTCGGCGATAAAAGAGCTGTGTCTCCTCGACAGACCATTTCCTTGCGAACATGCAGACCAGAGCTCTGCACTTGAGACTGGTTACAGCTCTTCAGAAGATATAAAGCCAAGAGAATATACAACAAAAACCCGTTGGAGAGAACAAATGGTTCTCTGTGAAACAAGGGGTTCATCGTCGGGGTAAAGCGCAGTCATTAATGAGCAAGGTCATCAATATTTAGCTGTGTGTGCGGAAAGTATATATTGCGAACGTTGTACTAGCAGCGTGGGGAACTATCAATTTCCTGTAGCTATTGTGAAGGTGAACATTGCATCTCGCAACGGGCTTTTCTTGTGCATACGGCTACCTGTTTGTTTATCTATTTTGATGTAACCGGTCCTTTAAACGTGTAACCACTGCTTTGCGCAAACCGCCGCATCCTGTCTGTTGTCATCGCCTTGTCCGTTGTCCTTCTTTGCGCTGATTTCCAAGGTCAAGGATGCCGACAGATGGATACACGGAGTGGAATAGGTTTCAAACAGGAGAAAGTGCCTCAGGCAGGCTGGCCTAACGTTTCAATAGGAGGACCTATCTTTGTCAAAGGCGCCTTGTCATCCTTGGCGTGTTTTAAAGGGTTAGTGAGGACGTCATGTCCAGCGGTGGCGCTTGTCGCTGTTGGTAATTTTTGCCTGGAAAGAGAAAAACGTGGCAAGGTTTACACTCCTCCCTCTACACTCCTCTTTCACTAACCCTTTAAAACTAACACGCCAAGGATGACAAGGCGCCTTTGACAAAGATAGGTCCTCCTATTGAAACGTTAGGCCAGCCTGTCTGAGGCATTTTCTCCTGTTTGAAACCTATTCCATTGCGCTGATTAGTTATGTGTGAAGTAGTACCCGAATGTCTTGGAACCTGCCAGATTATTTATAATCTTCCGATAAGCTTGAGTGCGCAACGCGAGCAGTAGAGTTTTTTCTGGAAATGACGCTGCCACCGGCGATAAGGCTGGAAACTTCGATGCCACATATAAAAGCCGACGCGCCTTACCGCAGCTTACCGCAGATTACCGAGGGCCGACGTTCTGATCGCCGCTATCAGTGTACAGCGTGTATTGCTTGTACTTTGACTCTTCGTTTCATGGGCACAAGTTCGCCCCAATAAAGAGTTTCGTCTTTGATATCCAGAGTGCCATCTTCTTCACCGTTACGACCACGTGACAATACACATGCCCAACCACGTTCGCTTGCGCTTATGCCCAGAAATAAGCAATTTATCTTCAAGCATTTCGCGCTTTTTTCGTCAGGAAACAGTAGAATGAAGTTCGGAGGTGCATGCAATGTAGTTGATCTTTGATTTTTTTTTCTTTCGTACTGAGTTCGCACTGCGAGATCCGGTCAGCGAGAAGAATCATATCAGCAATGACGAAGCATTGTTCGTTTCATTCTACCATGCGTAAACCACTATTATTCAAAAAACGCCCGTAATGAATGACCGCACGTTATGCACCACGCATAATAAACCCGGTTCAAACAACGTCTATCCCCTTTGCTCGGCGCATCTCGACATGCTCTTGACTGGAAGCCCAACGGGCCCTGTTCCGAAGGGCGAGAACGGCGGCAGAGTTCTGAGCTGTAGCGGACTAAGGGCACCGACCATCAGAAGCCGCCCACCGGCCCCCGAAACCTCTCCTTATTTTAAATAAATTTGTTTTCCTCCTCCTCCTCCTCCTCGCCACGCCTCTTGGAAGAAAATGGCATCAGCAATGAAGTTGAGTTAGCTTTGTATGTTCCTAAGCGTTCCTAATTGAAAACACACTTTTCTTCCTTGTAGTTCTGCTGATAGACCGCACAAATGTGTACCATTCAGCGGCAGCATAATGTTCCATGAATGTTCGCCACCATCCGAGTCGACTCGTTTGGCAAAGAATGTAGGACCTGGGCAAATATTCGCCATAGCAGTTTAGTGGATCTAGAGTTTTTCGGCAGAACAGGGGCTCAAATGCCCAATTTGCGGCTACAGCAGCCGTATTACGTTGAGGGATCAATGAAAGAAAAACGACGAGGTGCTGAAAATTGGGGGTGGATCAAAAGCCAACGTAGTCGATACTAATCAATGGGCATTCCATACGTATATTTGGAATGTTAAATCCAGTTGCTCATGCGTAAGTACTGAGGAATGTTTAAAGGTATTAGCTTGAGCATTCGTGCTGTCGGCCGCAAAAGTGTGCGAGATCTGCAGCGCGTGGCGAAGCGATGGATGGATGGATGGATGGATGCTATGAGCGTCCCCTTTATAACGGGGCGGTGACATGTCTGCCACCATGCTCGAAGAAAAAAAAAAAAAAAAACTTCCTTGTTTCATGCTGGCCTAATACCTTGTCTACATTGATTAAATCTATCTATTATACCAAAAAAAATTATAAATTCACGGTCTATCTCTCTGCCTCTTAAGGCAGAATGACCTTATTTTTTCCCCCCCATTATTTATTTTTGTACTTTATCTCTACTTTACTGCCACCAATACTCTAACCGTCTCTTACTTATTTCTATCGCGGACGTGTTCAGCTTTCCATTGTTGTCCCTAAAACCCAAGGCTTCCTGTAGACTCGTGCCCACAAGTATACCTGGGTGAATATCGCCACATTCAATCAGTACATGTTCCATCGTTTCCTTAGTTCCTACAGCAGCGAGGTGCTGCTGTAGGAACTAAAGTCACTGGAACGGGAAAGTACGCGGACAGTCGTGCGCGCCGCCATATTTGGTCCAGCCCGCCGAAGCTGCGGCGGTTGCGGTGTTGATTTTCGCGTGGAGTAACGCATGTTTTACGCATTGCGTGCGATTTTGCAGCCCGAATGAAGCATACCGTTGTTCTCTGACTGATTAGGAAAGAAATAGCGGCAATTTTCACTTGCCTACATGCGCACGGCGCCGTACTATGCGATAAAGAAATGCGAACTGCGCGGCAATTTTACGCGCTCGGCTGTCTGCATTTATTAAATGCGAAGCATTTCTTAGCGAATTTCTGGGACTACTGTACGATCTATCTATCTATCTATCTATCTATCTATCTATCTATCTATCTATCTATCTATCTATCTATCTATCTATCTATCTATCTATCTATCTATCTATTATCTATCTATCTATCTATCTATCTATCTATCTATCCGTCCCGACTTTGTGCTGTCCTGGCCGCTTCGTTAATGGGAAGTGCACCAAATTTGGTATGGCATAACATGACTGTATGACAAATTTAAATTAAGGTGATAACATGAAAATAATGACAGCATGCCATGTACGGCATGATTTACATGCCACGCTCATGGTGCGCTCGCGACCGCTTCGATAGCTGATACACAACAAATTGGCATGGCGTTACAAGAGTGTATGACGACGATAAGTGACTGGTTATAACGTGCAAATCTTGACAGACATGCATGTAAAAACGTGATTTACACGACATGGTTTCGGGGCGCTCGCGGTCGTTTAATGAAATGCATATATACCAATTTTTTATGACGAGCTATTTCTGTATGACTAACGTTAGCGATAGGTAGTAACATGAAAATCATGACTTCCATGTCATGTACGGCATGACTTACTTGCCACGCTCATGCTGCGATGGCGGGTGGTTCGCTAGCTTGAAATGCACCCAAATTGGTATAGCGTGAGGTGACTGTATGACGAACACGAATGACAAGTGGTAACGTGAAAATCATGACGGTATTATGTTGGTCATACAGTCGCGTCACGCAATACCGATTTTGGTGCATATCAAACAAGCGAACCGGCCGCGAGAGCATCATGGGCATGGCATGTAAATCATGCCATACATGGACATGCGTGCCATTATTTTCATGTTACCGCCTGTATTTACTGTTGGTCATACAGTCCACGTCACGCAATACCGATTTTGGTGCATATCAAACAGCGAACCGGCCGCAGAGTGCATCATGAGCATGGCATGTACATCATGCCGTTACATGACATGCGTACCATTATTTTCATATTACCGCACGGTATTTATGTTCGTCATACAGTCACGTCACGCAATACCGATTTCGGGGCATATCAAGCAAGCGAACCGGCCGCGAGAACATCAGCCATTATTTCATATGCTACCACTGTTATTTGTGTTCGTCATACAGTCACGTCAGGCAGTACCAATCTGTAGCAGTCAGTTTTCATGGCGCGCTTATCATTATATGTGAGCCCAAAGGCGTCAATTTTACGCCAAACATAATAAAATGTATTGTGCATGAACCTCCTGCGACAACCACGCGAACAAGCTGCACTAGTGCAGGGTAGGCGGCCAACATTCCCCGAAACATTCGCGAATTCTCAATGAAGCGCTTACCTCACAATGCGGGTATCAGTCGCGGGAACAAAATTTTCCCGCCTAATTCTGTGCAGCCACACAGCCCGTCCTTTGGCATCCTTTTTCCCGCTGGGAATGGCAAAGAGAGCCTTACCCGGGCATTCTTCGATGCCTCGATAGGCTTTCGATGAAGTCTCAAAACGATACGGGATGTCGTAATGTTCCTGTACGCTTTCCTGAGCCTATAAAAACAATCGCCCTCTAAAGCGCCGTGCGTCTGCGGCCGGGAGGACACTAGCGAGGCGAGCGAGCTGGACCATTTATGTGGCGAAGCCGCCGAAAGGGCGCGGCGGCGAAGAGAAAAGGAACGCGGTACTTTTCCCGTTACAGTGACTTTAGTAGGAACTGCATTGCTGCGCCGCCTACCGCCACACGGCGTGGTGTCGAGGCTACCGGCCCTGGCCTCGGCGATTAGGGGGCGTATTCTCAAACGATCGCAAAAGGCGACAATCGCAAAGTATCGCCTTTGGTGCGCGCTGATTGGCTATTGCGAAAAACCGAAAAGTGAGGCGCTAGTAGTGTTTCCGTCGACGTGACGGTGCTCTACGGCGCTCCTGACATGCCTGGAATAAACGAACACAACTCCTCACCGTCGGTGGTGATGAAGTCTAGCATTTCAATGACATAGATGGTAGCTTCTAGTATTAACGCGGTAGTGTTAGAGAGCTCGTGTCGCAGAAATTCCGCTGTCGGCGTCGGCACGTTGGTTGTGAGCGAAAAATCATCCGTGAGCGAAAAATCGAGAAAGTAGCAAATAAAATAAACGATAAAATCTTCGGTCCCAATGAGGATCGAACCCAGGCCGTTCGTGTGGCAAGCAGGTGTCTTACCACAAAACCACGATGTTGCTTGCAGCTGCTTTGGACAAAAAACACTACATAAATGTAATGTAGTGAAAGGAGTCTCGACGCATTTTGTTCGGCAGGTGTCACGACGAAAACGAGCCCATACGGTAGGCGCATTCGCGAGGCCATCAAACTACGTCGAAAAACGCCGGGATAGTGCAGCCATCGCCGCTAAATACACACACGAACTTTCAAACAGCTATAAAAATGGGCAACTATGTTCATCTAGAGGAAAACATATCAAGCCAACGCAGCAAACGCTAGATGATGTGCTGCCATCTGTGAGGCATTGAGAAATATGTCTCGACTTTTCATGGCATCCGAGAGGGCCAGCGCGCGGCGTATATCGTGGAGGCCATGCGACTCTTGCTTTAGATCGAAAGCCTGTAAAATTCGCGCGCGTGCGTGCGTGTGTGTGTGTGTGTAACAATACACATTAATAAGTATGCACTTAGTGGTTGAAGTGCGCACTAGGGGCCGGATTTCGCTATCGCGTTCAACTCTTAAAGGCGAAGCTTAAGGGTCCCCCAATTTTTTCAATCCTCGATGGAAGTGCGCAGCATTACCTTGGGGTGTTTTCAGTACTCGTTCTTTGCCAGCGCGTGTTTTTTCGTGGTTTGAACGTTCCAGAAACATGAACCGTGTGTTTCTCATGTGGTTTATCGCGCGCCGGCAACATGTTTGAGATGTTCAGACGATGTCGCTGCGGCGGCACTTTACAGCTGAACTCTCTTAGTACGCCGTGTTAAACTCTCAACAAAAATACATTTCACACAACGTTGCATTCTTTAAATATTACACTGTGCATTAAAAAATTGCACAAAAAACGTTGAAAGTGCTTTCAACACGCCCGATATTTCAAGTAGCCACAGCCGAGACTGGCCACCGCGTAGAAGGCAGCATACGCTCGAAAACGCCGCACTCGGGCTGCTCTGCGCTCGTACAGTACGCTCACTGCTATGTTGTGAGACATTCATAACACCAACGGCCAATGCAACAATGACGTCATAGACAAGTGTTTCTTCATTTATTGAACGCATAAGATTCTACGTCACCAAACGCGATACTATCGCCTTTCGCGATCGTTTGAGTGTACGGGCCTAGCTACGCCAACGCACATTTGCCCGAATTATTCGCGGAGGCCATGGCCGATAGCCTCGACAGCACGCCGTGCGACGGTGGGTGGCGCAGCAATGCAGTTTTCTGTCGCTGCGCCACGCACTGCAGATCCCGCACAATTTACAGCCGACAGTACATAACGCTTAAGCCTCGCCACTCCGACAGCAGTTAGAAATAAGGGAGTGAGCCCGTTTTTTTTTATACAACACAATTACAACCTTTGCTGCTGCCTGATCATGCGAATCTTAAGAGGTGAGCGCTATCTGTCGCGCTGCAGATGGCTGATCTACGGTCATGGCTGGCCTCTAAGGGACTGGACTTCTTCAACATGACTGAGGACGCTTCATACGATGCCGTGGATGCTCTGGTGATGCTTTCGCTACAGTGCCACATGCCAGCGCTGCTCGCCTTGGAAGTCGACAGGATGCGCTTCTTGAACAAGAAGCGCTTTGTATCGGTGCGAATGGATTCATCTATACTCTCTAAGGCCGCTAAAGTTCTTTCGTTCACAATGAATCGAATGTTTGATTTTGAACTCGTGTGAGGTTTGTTGGTTTCACTTAAATAGCAAGGATGTGGTTGTGTTGCGTATTGCTTAATTATCGGGGTACTTCAGCCTTCGCGTATTAGGGAGTTGTTACCAAGCCTATTTTTTGTTAGCGACAGCCATATCGGACGTTATAACCGTTAAAAATGATACATGTAGTCGTTTTCGTTACCATCGGTATCGTCATTTTTCGCAATTGGGGAAGGTTTCATTTGCAGCAATCTTACGTACTTTCAGAAATGTTTACATCTGAAAAAAAGTGAACTTAACAGCAAGTGATTCAAACTTTCTAACTAGAGAAGAAAAGCTGAAGCTATAGCCTCTCCGCCTGAGCACCAGGAGAGACGCTTAAAACTTACACTCCAGCTGGTGTGCTCAGACTCTCGGACTATCTCACAACACAGTATACATATGCATTACTCCTATAGTCATAACACTGAAAAAAAGCCACGTTATATAAAGTGAGTCGAATAAGTAGAAAGGGAAACAAAAACCTAGGCGATGTCTTTCCACTTGTTCCGCACTATTTAGCGCCAAATCCAGAGTGACGACTTGCACGTGTTGCGTGGCCGGTCGGTCCATGCATATACTGTATTGAGTAAGGCTTGAATTGAGTTGAGTATACTGCACACCGTATAGAGACTTTGATACTTGGCTCAAATCGAGATAAGAGCAATGGACAGGGACAACTCCCCATCTTGTATCTTCTCTCCTTGTTTCGTGTAGGTTTATGCCGCGTGGGCATAGTGTTTATGGCGCGTAATCAAGGGTGATTCTGAACAGCATCGTGATCATATATGAAGTTTTCTCCGTTTTCCCTCTCAAAGCACGGATTGCTCGTGCGTGCGTACGCATTTCCTGCAACCGATATCATCCGAAATGTTGCAGTAATTACAGCGCACAGTATACATTCCCAGCCGGGACGTCGCTGCTTACCGAGACTAAAACATCTATTTTACAGTAGGTGAACAACAGTGAGGAGCAAGAAAAGCGCATTATACCAGAATTTATGTCTAATATTTTCTTAACAGGCTATCGGTAACAACTTTCTTAATTCTTGCAAGATCATCGTGGCGTTCCAGCGGTGATTAATGTACAGCAATGCGTGCAGAAAATCACAGGCCCTTCTTGTGAACTGCCGCAATTATTCTTCGTTTATCGAACAAACAGTACATTGTTCTTATGCATCAGCAAGTGTACACGAGTGCATTGCAAGCGTCTATAGCCGGTCTCTCGCTGGGCTTTTGTCGTGGCTATCTTTTGGCGGATCACAACACCCCTTCTAGCGACGTGCACGAACTCAATGCCGTGACAACGTATCGCGCAGTTTTGGCACGTAAAACTCCAGAAAACGGTTATTACGTACGGCGCAGAATATCGTAGATGGACGGCGAAACTTACTTTATGCTTGTGCTCGCAGTTCGTCTTCTATAAGGACGACGTCGAGTGGTACCTGAATTACCACATGACCAATCAAAGCAACATAACGGGGAAACGCAGCAGATACGAAGTTTACTTGAGTTCTTACGGCCTGCGTGATGACGCGCTTAACACGATGTCCCGCACTCTCGAGGCCTACGGAAGCCAAGGTGAGTGTGCATTTGACTCCGAACGGTAATCTACGCGTCAAGCCGCTAAATTTCAGCCTATGCTAAATAGCGACATGTAATTTGTTAATGTAGAAAAAACGAATGAGAAAGGTATATTGTAGGCATTTATTGGACTTTATCTTCCTCATCTGTAAATACCCATCATCACTGATTCGCTCGGGCGTCTTCTTCGTCGGCGCCATCTTGCTTTTCGTGTAATAAAGCGTTAGGATAACTGTTAGGATAAAGCGTTAGGAAAACTGACAAACAGCACGCGGTCAGAGTTCGATATTCAAGACGTCGTTATCAGATGTCGGAACTAAGCTGTGACCAGAACAACGAACCAGTTCGGGTTTATTCTTTCCAGACTACATCCGCTCGTTTCCGCTATGTAGCGGTGAATTATGGGAGAAATGTAACGTTTTGTCAGATTGTTCGCGGCAGCTAAGAAAGGGTCATTTCAAGAACTTGCTTGCAACATTTATCTAACTACGTCCATATGCCTCTTGCCGTACATAATTTTCACGGATGAAGCACAACAGACAAATTAGGAGAGTGATTCACGGTGCTTCGAATAACCGCTCGAGCTAACAATTCTTGACTTCATATTTTCGTTATAGCCAGACTTCACTGAGGTTGTTTTGTGCAGTCGACGTCAAAAGGTCTACTGAGGCGTAAAATTTGAGCGAACGCCAACTTTGCCAGAAATTGCACACACATATATCGCACTAATTAAAGGGCCCTGCAGCGCTTTCTGCACACGGTTAGAAAACGTGCTGATCGGTATTCGAGGCTCTGCGAACATATTAGCCATATATTATAGTACTGCACGCGAAAAGGAATTTACAATTACTTTTAAAGAAACGCTAGAATCGCTCGCCTCCGACCTCGCCAGCGGGTGAAACCTGAAGTGATTCGCCACGTCGAAAATTCCTTCCACCCCGCAGCAAGAAAATTGTCGACATCGGACGACGATGAGCCCGACGACGACAGACCGCGCGGAAATGCGTCACTGTTCTGTGTGCTCACGTGACCGAGCGTTTCACTCGCTAGGTGTGTGTGATAGTTGCACCCGGCGGCTTGTCGTTTTTGGAGCTCTGTCAAACCGAAACTGAGGCTGTGTCGGTAATGAGGAGCTTGTAATAATTATCTGTCGCGCTGCAGCAAGCGATGTGCCGTGTTCTGACTAACAGGCCCCCAGCACACATTTCAGCAAAAAAACGCGGGCGAAAATGTTTGTGTCAGGACCCCTTTAAAAGAACGCAAGGTATCGCTCGCTCTCCTTCTTAAACCAGTGTGTATAGCCTTGTCGCGCGGGGATCATACCTATAAGCATCAGTCATCAACTATGTCGGTACTGGTAAATTGCAGTATGTTGTGCAGGCAGTTGAGACGTCTACGGTGGAAGACAACAGTTACCTTCAAGGTCCACTTTGGATCGAATTTCAGCAACAAGCCTTGAGAGTGACGCGATGTGGCTCGTGTTACACACACTCAGTACATTGATGCATCCTTTGCTGAGACGGTTCTAAAGCACAGAAACTGCAGGAGCGCTTGGTCAGGGCTTGGGGGCTCCGTACTAATGAATGTGGCGGGAAAGCTGTGACTATGTCGCGAAGGGCACTCGCGTCGCGTATGCTGCAGACACAGGCTGGCTTAAGTCAGGATGTATGTACGTCTGGGCTTTACACCCAGTTTAAAAGTGGTAGCTCGGCAGTTGATTTCAATGTGCGGGTTGTGCTGACAGATTTGTACTTCTTGTCTGCTTCTCAAGTTGCCGCCACCCTGGACCACCTTGCGAAGCAGCCTACGGACCTCACCGTTGTGAGAATCGCTGATCTTGGAAATCTGACGAAGGTTCACGTCGATTCAGGTACGGTTCGCGAGGAAACTGCGGCTGATAGAATATTCTTTTTTATTTAGTCCACAATCGCGATAACACTGAACGGTTTTCGGCTCTGAAACAGCGAAATTGTGCCTACTATGCGCGCCTATGTGTTGGACTATCAGAGTTCCGCCTGCCTAGCTCATTTTTTTCGCAGCTTTCTTATTTTGTTTGGCTGGAGGCGCTGGCAAGGCTAACCCAATGCTCTGCACGTACTACGTGCTTATGGATGCTCAGCAGCTCATGTCGCAAGCTTTAATGTGAACATTCCTCATCCCGGTGCCGTGTCTGGCTGCCCGCTGACTATTTAATACGATTGCGGTTTGCTTCTCCGACGCCTGCCGTCGGTGGCCTAGGAGCGAGGGTCCTGCGTTGCTGAGTGCAAGGGCGCGAGTTCGACAGCCTTTCGATGTGGTCGAGGTGCAGAACGACCGGCCTGCTTACATGCAGGTGCATTTTAATGAGCCATGTGGGGTCGAAGTCAATCCGAAGTCCTCGATTACGGCGTGCCCCATAATCACGTCGTAGTTTCGGCCGGTATTTGGCAGGCAACCTGCAATTTTATTTTTTGTATCTGCACGCCATTGGGGTAACGCTTAATTGCTACGGCTTTCAGCTGCCAAGGAAGAACACGCGGGATTGATTCTCAGCCTCGTGGTAATTATACGCAGAAGAATTGCAATAACACTACTGCACTTAGGATTGGGCGCATTGTATAATTCAAAGTTATTCGTTACTGATGTTTTTATTTTGCAGCTGGGGTTCATAAAGAAGATCACACCGTAAAAACTTAGTTTCACTCAGTGACGTAAGCGAGATAGAGTTAACCCTGCCGAAAATGTACGGAGTTATCCAAGGAACAGCGAGTGAGAAATCTGTTTACATATGCGACAAAAGCGCATGCCGCCGTATGTTTGTGTGTCTCACCTCGTGTGGGTCATCGCTAACGCGCGTGCTCGATCAAATACAGGACGGTGGGTGTCCATCTTCGGGCGGTACACCGGAGGCATCTACGGTGGCGAAGACTACATCCAGGTCCAGTCATCGGCCCCGACCCTCCTTGTAGAGCTGCTGTCAAGTTCGGCCGTAGGGACGCACGGATTGCGCTGCCTGCTTGCCTGGAGAGTCCTGCGCTGGGTTGGCGACCTTGCGAGCACGGCTTCGGCGGGCGCCCAGGCAAACCGCCAGCCGTTCGATAACGTCTGCTACGAGCTCGTTCTGCTGGTCATGGAACCTGTGCTCATGAGGAAGTACGACGATATCGGTAAGTGAGACGACGCGGCTATTTCTTTTACTTCTTCGTTGAAAACTGGAGACTTCGTGGGTTCCCAGGAGGAGCGGCATAAGGGTTTGCAGAAA
The DNA here is from genome assembly GCF_013339695.2 of Rhipicephalus sanguineus. Taxonomy (NCBI): domain Eukaryota; kingdom Metazoa; phylum Arthropoda; class Arachnida; order Ixodida; family Ixodidae; genus Rhipicephalus; species Rhipicephalus sanguineus. The sequence continues at coordinate 145,568,463 of NC_051179.1, read as the reverse complement.
CAAAAGAACAATGTCGTGCAGAAGTAAGTGTGACACGCATTGATAACATATACAAAAGCGAGAAGAGTTTCTTAATACAGTAAATTAAGTTTGATCAAGAATTACACATAAAAAAACTGCGGCAGCTGCGCGCTAGTGGTTTGAAGACTGAGGAAGCAGCGGAGCTGGTGGCCTTCCCCTCCTCCTCACCGTCACACCCCTTTTCCGCCCATTGCTGTACTATACTACACGAGAGTATGCTTTGCTTTACCCTCTCCCCTCCTCCTTTCCATCCTACTCACACTCGCATCACTTCTGCTCACTCCCCTATCCCACCCCTTGCTAAGCATACAACTGGCCGCGAGATCGAGCGGAGTCGCCGCCTGGCGGCTACTGGCTGAAGCGCACGTAGTGTGGATTGCTGCCTGCGTCGTCTGCTAGCCACGTCGTGTTTGCATGTGCGAGTACGTCACGCACGTTCTCAAAGGGCGGTGTGTTCTGTTGTGTTAGCGCAAGTTTAACTGCTAGTACGTATACCTAACATTGTGTACAGAAGCAAACGGGCTTGCTCGGCTGCATGCGCATATTAATAAGATCAGTGAGTGCGACTTTCGAGAGGGCTGTGTATTGGTGCCGTACCCTTCGTTCTCCAGAATCACTTCAATGTTGTTGCCGCTTTCTGGTTCAAGCACGCTTGGCATAGCCCCAAACATGAGGAGCATTAAAAGTGCGTGAAGGCACCATTTTTGCGACTCGTTGGAAAACAAAAAGGAGGCTCTAGGCCGGGCACTTTCGCGTTGTTGTTAGGTGTATAACTGCGGCACTGTAGTTCATCGGTTATGCGATGAGCTTTAGTTGTGCTTAAGATGTCCTCTTATTGTATGGTCGTGGTCCCGCTACAGCGAAATATTTCTATCAAGTGAAGTCTGACACTTCGGTACTCAAACTGTCTCCTAAAAAACAGACAATGGAATGACAAGGCAGTGATAAAAACGGAGTTGCCGCGCGCAATTTTAGCTTGGGGCAATATTCACGCAGAACCACCCGTGTGCTTACATTTAGGTACGCTTTTAAGAACCCTGACATTCAAAATTAATCCCGACGGCGTGCCTTACATTTCTGTCGTATAATTTCACGCAAAGTCTCATCCGTTTGGATTACATTACCTTGAGCGTTTGTGTGGAAGTCAGCATTGATGGAAGTCAGCGGACATTATTTGTTTAAAAAAAGACACTGGAAAGCCGAGGATGCCGCTCGGGTCCAAGGGCTTCAAGCCGTCACCTGACACCATCATCATCGACGGAGAGTGGGACGGTACAGGGGTTAATCCCCTCTTCCCCCCGCCTCGCCCGGACTTTTAATAAAGTTTATTCACTCACTCACTCATTCCATAACATAACCGGACAATGTTGCATCACTGTCGTGCATGTAATCAATCGATGAAAGCTCTGTGCTAAACTCTTGCCTTTTTATTCTGTTACTGGAGCAAGAACAAGTGCGTACGCGTTGAACGTCTCCGTGGCTCTAAATCGCTGTCGATCACGTAGCTTTCCTGACTAAACTTATCAACTGTCCTACATTTCATGGAGAACTGAACAATAATAAAAAAACGCTTATTTGCGCGAGCAGTAATAATTGCACAGGAATTTGGGCTGGTGTACAAATGAACAAGAAGTAAACACTTAAGTAATTCAGTCGTGCTACAACAGTGCGTAGTACATAGAACACAAGCCCAACACGTACAGAGAAAACAACCAAAAGCGTCATTGTCATCCAGGGCGAGCATCCCTTTCATCGGCAGATTGCGCTTCTCTCACTAGTAATAATAACATTGGATGATCTTCATGCATCGACTCAACAATGAAGAGCTTATATATTACCAGTAAGCTGCGATCAACGCATTTTATTCGCCGAGAATCGGCTCAAACCGCTCACAACGAAGCGCCGCTGTGTGCATTTGTATATGCGCCGCCGACGGCCTCTCCACACTAACGCGGCAACGGTGCTGCCACCTATAGGTCGATCTCGCGGTCAATACATGGCTATGCTATGCTTAACCCTCCCCCTCTCCCTTTCACACCTGCTTACCCTCACTTCCTTTTCCCACTTCCTGGCGCTACTATATCATACATGGCTATGATATGCTTTCTTTCTTTCTCTTCCTGTTTCTATCTCTTTCGTTCTCTCTCTCTGTCTATTTATTTCTCTCTCTTTATATCTGTTTCTTTCGCTCTCTCTGTTTCTATTGCTTCCTCTCTTGTTCTCTCGCTCATACCAACGCAATCATACGGTTCCCATAAATGCTTGTTCTGCTATCGTGTCTGGATAGCCGAGCGGTTACGACGTTCCCCTTTGGATCGTGGGTACGCGAGTTGGAATCCCGCCTCGCCAACAAAGTTCTTTCGCCAAAATTTCTCTCTTTCTTGTTCTTTCTTTTTCTGTCTCTGTACTCGTTCTCTCGCCCGTCAGAGTTATTGCGTCCCACGCCGGACAAATCGGCGCACGTGTTCTCGGAGCGATGAAGAAGACGAAGAAGGCGAAAAGAGCGCGTGTCGGTTCATGATGATAATTTCTGTTCGCGACTAACGGGGCTTCTGCGAGCTTAGACAGATAAAGCAGTGTGAAATTATTCGATACACACCAACAATAGCGTGTAAAGTGTCAGATGCTTTGATGCAAGCAAGTAATAATAAAATAAGAGGAAAGCTTTCTGTTACGAAGCGCAATTGGGTTGGATTGGAAGAACTTTATTAACAAAGTCCGGAGGCGTATGCCTTAGCACACGGCGGGCCGCTCCCACGACGGGACAGTCAGGCCGAGACCTACCGCCGCATCATGGGCCCTCTGGACAGCCCAAAGTTGTGACTGAATGTCCGGACTCCTCAGAGCGGAGCCCCACTTGCTGGCCGATGCTGTATCAGTGCCACGTACCGAGGGGAACTCCCAGAGCATGTGGTGTAAGGTGGCTACACCGCCACATTTCGTACAAGAGTTAGATAAGTAAACACCAGGATAAAGCTTGTGTAGAAAGCCAGGGTTAGGATATGTTTCAGTTTGCAGCAATCTTAGTGTCAAAGCCTGCGCCCTGTTTAAATTCCGAGCTGGAGGCGGGAAGACTCTCCTACCTATAGCGAAATGTAAAGTAATTTCATTGTACGTGGTCGGTTGCTTCCTATTTACCAATCCTTCAGGTTGACCCAGAAGTCCTCCATGGTCGCGGATCGCAACTCGATCTCAAATTCGATACAACATACAATGAAATAAAGGCGCATTCACCATTCTCCTCCAAGGGGGCGAAAGTGGCACAACTCAATAAAGTCCGCTCGCTTGGCCGCTTTTTCGATAATATCTCGCATAATCAGTTCCCTACAATACACCTTTCATCTTGTACTTTCATGTGCGAGTTTTCGGTCGTTTCAATCCAGTGAGGACATTTTTATGAAATACGTGACTCACACGAGATATTGAAGACGATAGTCTTTCTTGGGGAACTTAAACGCAGAAATTTTGGTCTGTCTTCCTGTCTTTCTGTTTGTCGGCACGTCACTCGATTCAGCCACCCGGCCAAAGTTGAACCACTTGTCCAAGGGCCAGCCATCTTGAACGGCTGACTAGGTTCATACTTGTGTACATTGTTGATCAAAAAGCAAACATTACGCATATCTGAGGTGCAACATCACTAGGTAAGTATTAGGTGGTGTGTTCCTTTAATAGAAAATACATAGATACGTAATTATAGAGACCCTAGTTTCTTAAGCTGCGCTGAAAATGCGACTGCGCTGAAACTTGCCTTCCTCCGTGCCCTCTGCACGAGCTCATTGTTGTGTTTCGGTTTCGGTTCAGTATTGCACTGTACGAATGCCATGGGGCGCCGCTCTGGCATTCCTGTTTTACCCAGGCGACGTGTAAATAAAAGAGTGTGTGGAGAGTACTCGTTGAGTGCGGACGTTTCTTCTGCTTCGGCGCTTCGCGCCAAACCGCGTGTTCGGGCTGGCTGGCGTCCCCGCCGGTCGCGTTGGTCACCGCCGGTCTTCGCCTGCTGCTGCGCCGGGACTACCAGCCCGCAACACAGCACTCATGTTTCCCGACGTATTGCCAGATGGCGTCCATATCTCACGCAGCGCCTCTTCTATCGTCTTTAGATGACATTTGCAGCGAAGCACGCAGATACGCGGCCAATTTTTTTATGAAGAACTTCTCATGAAAGAGTTTGGGGTGAGAGGTCATGGCACCTCTTCACCTCACCATCGCCTCTGATCAATAAATATTGAGGCGGTGTATGAACCCTAATGTGTTGAGATATGTGGGTAATGCTGAAGATGAGTAGATAGGACCATAAGTCGGCAACGAAAGGTGGAGCTCACTCAGACTCACTCAAGAAACCTCGGACTCACACTTACAAATATTTTGCTCAACCGGACTCACTCGGACTCAGACTCACTAAACGTTTTCTCAACTGGACTCATTCGAACTCACCAAAATATTACTCACCTGGACTCACTCAGACTCACCGTCCGATCTGAGTCTGAGTGAGTCGACTCATGAGTGAGTTTGCCGACCCATGCCATGACAGTATTATAGTCAAGCATATATAGTGTACAAATGTGGACACCAGCCGTGGTAGCTTAGTGGCTGACGATTTTCGCTGCTAAGCTCTAGGACATAGGATTGATTCCCGACCTCAGCGGTCGCGCTTAGATTTATTTATTTATTTATTTATTTATTTATTTATTTATTTATTTATTCAGATACCTACAGCGCCCAATGGGCATTATTGTAGGGGGAAAACAAAAAAGAATACATTACAGATGGTATACAACATCAAGAGGATAATTACAAAATGTCATTCACTTTTACTTAGGAGCTAGTTAAAGAATCTCGTGTGGTGAACATTACTCACTTTGCGGTGTGCGTCGTAATCATGTCGTTGTTTCGGCGCGTAATCACCAGGAAATATTTTTTTAAACGATTATGAACACCTGCCAGCAATATTGCCGCGCCACTCAGGTTAGGTGGTGTTTTAACGCGATAGCGTTGAAGAACTCGTTACTCGGAAATTCCGGTGTCATCGTCGGTGTCGGCGTCGTTCGTTGTGAGCGAAAAATCAGCGTTGTCCGTGACCGGAAAAGCGCGAAAGATGCAAATAAAATAAGTAATAAAAATATCCTGTTTTAGTGAGAATCGAATCCGGGCCTTCTGCGTGGCAAGCAAGTGTTCTGTCACAGAGCCACGCCATTGCTTGAAAACTGCTTCGAAGAAAAAGAAAAAAGACTATATGAATGTCATGTAGTGAGAAGAGTCTCTTTAACGCATGTAATATTGCGTGGCAGAAGCGTAGAATCGCGCCAGGCGTCAAAACATGTAATCTGCGCAACGAGCGGGTGTTTTAAAGGCCCACCCATTACAAAGCGCCCAGATATATTTAACCATCGTTATCAGAAAAGCATCAACAAAGTGAACAGCTGCGTAGGTTCGCGTGCTGCCTTACGGACGCATAGAGGGCCCTTCGCTGATTCGCAAAAGGAAGAATTACGGTGTAGTCGGCACAGTGCAACAGTACTTGCAGTAGGCATTCTAGGATAGTTTGAAACTCTCAATGTTACGCGCACAGTCGTTCGCTTCCTTACGGTACGGTTGATGCATGCGCCGAGAACCGAAGCCATCCTAGCGACTGTGAATGCGATGCGCACGGGGCCTGATTGCGCTATCGCGTTTTACACTTCAAGGCGAAGCGCAAGCGTCCTCCAAGTTTTTATGGTCGATAGGGAGCAGTAAGCTCAAGATTTCGTGTTTCGCCCTATCTCCTGCTCCGCCTTTTTTTAGCAGCTGCAGCGGAGCCTACATAAGCCTACCGTTACATTTGCTACATATGGATCTGCATTCGAAAGAAATCATCTTACCGAATAATTGTTCGTAAGAAGAAATGCAAGCCAGTCGTGATCTGTAGGCTTTCTTATTAGCGAAGGTGATTGGCCAGCGACGAAGGGCAGTAACTAAGGGAGGGTTGTCTGAGTAAGTGCGGAACCGGTATTTTTCAGAATACCTGTTTTTTTTTTCTGAACACGATGAAATTTGTCTACGACGGGTGACAATAGGTATCAGGAGAACGAAGCAATTAAAATGTGAAGGAAAAAGCAGTCTATGTAAATTTGAGTCTGTAGCGCCGTACGGTGTTTGGCGTTGCTGTTCTAATGTCGAGATTTTCTGCATGGATGTTCTTTTCCGCGGCAACATTAGCGCAGATTATAAGCTGATCAGACAAACGACGAGTCCTTACACTCCTGTTTACACACGCATTAGACGCAAACGCCGGAGCTGCCCGCCGAGCTCGGGACATGGTCGGCGGCATTAAGGCTGCCTTCAAGCGGTTCCTGTACGCTTTCACCTGGATGGGAGACGAAACTCACGGAATGGCGGAGCAAAGGCTTTCCGACGTGGCCGCGCTCGTCGGATACCCGGACGGCACGCCCGATTCAACCGGCCTGAACGACTACTACGGTACTAGCGTTGGCTCAACTGAAACCTTACCACGGCGAATGATTGTGCTACTACCGGCAATAACCTAAAGTGCAGATATTTTGAGATTACCCAAGGAGTTGGAGAACGTGTTGTAGGGGCTGCTGAAGAAGAGATGTAAGGTTAAATGGTAAATTAAGAGACAGGAGGACAACGGTGTGAATTAGAGGACGGGGGTAACCGATATTCTGCAGTGTAAACCAAGGGACGAGAAGTGCAGTCGGAGGAGGGCAGATAGCTATACAGATGGTGCGTTGAAATCTTAAAATTTACGTCATAAGATGAACGGAAGAGAGAGAGAGAGGACTAATTTAAAATGATTACATTAGTCATGCCGTACGCTTTGTTTGCTACTTCAGAAATTATTATTATGTTTCAACTCGCCCAACTAGCAACGTTGTTAAGGTCTTTAAAATGATGCTTCACACGTGCAGCAACGTATTATTCAATAAAAACTGTTCTCTCTATCGACTGATCTGCTAGCAAAGCAGTTACAGTACCCGCGAGCAGCAGAAAAGCATTGCATGTCGTTAATATCCAGCAAAAATATCATGGCTTGCGGGGCTTGTCATCACCGCAGTCGCGTTTAACGAAAACACAGGGTCATCTTCTAAAGCGCTGACATTCGCTGAAACGTGGGCGGAGAGGTAGACTTTTTTTGCGGAGCGGAAAAGAAGATATCTGTGGTTTTACGTCCCAAAGCAACGATATGTTTAGAGAGACGCTGTAGTGCAGGGCTCCGGAAATCTCGACCATCTGATGTTCATTAACATGCACTGACATCGCACAGTACACGGGCCTCTAGCGTTTCGCCTCCATCAAAATGCGACCACCGTGGCCGGGATCGAACCCGCCACCTTCGGGTCAGGAGCCGCGCACCATAACCACTGCTCCACCACGGTGAACGGAGCGGAAAAAAAATAAAAACCCGTGCGTGCTGCATTTCAGCCCCGTGGTGTGTCGAACCGGAAGAAGCCACATTTCATAGATCCCTGCGATTGCTTATTTTACGGGTCACCTATTATGCGGCTCCGGCCGCCGGTCACTTATGCTAATCTTTTTCCTTTGCGACTGTACATCAGACACGCGACAACACAAGAAAAAAAAAGAAAAAGACGAAAAAAATAAAAGATACACGCATAGTTACGCATGAATACTATACATTGCTTTACGGGTATACCGTATGTGTTTTTTTCTGCAATTATATCGAGTGTATGTGCACACAGGTACAGGGGCTCCAAATGTAAGCCGGAGTAGAGTGTACTAGAAAAGGGGAGTGCTCGGAACGGCCGCAGCACCAATGTACAGAAAGTGAAGCCCAAAGAGGGTCAATCCACCTGCAACGCTGCGATCGGTAGTCTACAATGTGTCGTCGTTTAAGAGTTGCGCGCGGCTCCGGCAAAGTGGTGCAGGGGTAGAATGCCCGCTTCCCACTCAAAAGGCCCGGGTTCGAATCGCAGCTTTAGATGGTCGGTTTTTATTCTTAGTGTCACCTTTTATAGCTGCGTTGGTTTTTTACTTTCCTTCTTAAAACTACCTTCTGTTGCTACGTATTGGTATAAAAAGTAACACAAAATGTGAAATCTTGTTTCGAGTCTCGTCTTCGCGAAAATCTCGCAGGCCATACTTTACATTTTTGTTGAATCCCGGGTGGTGGCGCTGCAAACACCTGCGCTCGCTCTCAAATTTCTTCTATTTTACTTCACATATTCCGTTACTTTTTGAACCAACACGTAGCAACTTTAGCTGGTTTTAAGAAACAAAGGAAAACCAATACAGCTACAAAAGGTGACACTAAGAATAAAAACCCACCATTTGCAGCTGGGATTCGAACCCGGGCCTTTTGAGTGGGAAGCGGGCATTCTACCCCTGCACCATTTTGGCGGAGCCGCGCGCATTGCTTAAACGACGACACATTGCAGACTACCGATCGCAGCGCTGCAAGCGGATTGACCCTGTTTGGGCTTCACTTTTCGAAGCTCGTTCCGTGCACTCTCCTGTTCTAGTACACTCTAGCCGGAGCACGCGAGCTGTGGCCAAAATGTTCAAAACTGCATGCCAGTGCGCTCCATCAGAAGATGAGCTGCAGATGGCGAGAGTGCGTCGGCATATGCGCCCGACGCATCCCGATATTATAATGCTCGCCTTATCGCCGGCTGGAGCGAAGCCGCCCTGCAACCATCGCTGCTCGCCAAAGGTTAACGCGCACGGTGGCATTCTTGGCGATGCAGAAAGCGCACACTCACAGAAAAGATCGAGTAAAAAGGGCTTCTTTTTGTCCCACAGCGATAATCGTCATCTGGCTTGCTTGCGTTTTATATATATATATATATATATATATATATATATATATATATATATATATATATATATATATATATATATATATATATATATATATATATATATATATATATATATATATATATATATATATATGTCGCGCTGATAGCGCACAGGCCGTTCGTGACCAGAAGGTGCCGGGTGCGCGGCGATAATGCAAAGCAAGGAAGGCAAAATAAATGACGATTATTGTTGTGGGACAAAAACACGCTCTTTTTACTCGATCTTTTCTGTGAGTGCACGCCTCCAAAGATTTCTTCACGACGCGGGCAAACAAATGCAAGACGTCCTTCTGAAACAAATGCATAAAGCGTTGAAAGCGTCTCCTGAGGAGCAGTGATGGTAGCAGCGCGGCTTCGCTCGAGCCGGTGATAAGGCGAGAATCCGAATATCGGGATGGGTCAGCCGGATATCCCGACGCAATCTCGCTATCTGCAGCTCACCTTCTCATCGAGCGCGCTGGCTTGCAGTTTTGAACAGTTTGGTCCCAGCTCGCGTGCTGCGTTTTACTTTTGGGGCACCTGTACGTGTTTCTTGGAGCTAGCGAATAGGAACAAGCAAACACCAACTAAGCAATCCTATTACTTATGCCATAGAGTTTACGAGAAGCCGAAAATTTTAAACAGGACAATGATGGTGACTGATGTTTTCTAATTAATATGTCGCCTTTTTTGTAGGGCTTCCCACCATAGCATCACGTCTGTATTAACCTCGACGCGTTGTGGCGTGGCTACAATTACAGCATAAGCTTAGAATCGGCTTCTTTTTGTCCATTCAACGTGTGTACAGCGAAATTTACTTTGTCACAGCGCTTGCACTTTCGCTGTGCTTCGTTTCAAGAGCGCTCCTTACTTTGCATTTCCATTCAGATGAGCTCGAGGACTCGAAACCTACGCGATTCTTTCGAGATTGGCGCATCGCCCTCGAACTCTACGCAAGGCGTCTCGTTCGCGACCAGCAACACCTGCTGTTCCTGTCAGTGACGGCGAACGTCTCCTACTCTACCGCCGCGAACGCCATTATCGTCCCAGCGGCGAGCTTGCATCCCGGTATTTTCTACCAAGGCGGTCCGGCCTCTGTCAACTACGGAGGGCTCGGCACAGTGAGTATCGGTTCTGGCTGCACCTACGGCTCAAGTGGTACATGCATATTTTCTTTGTGAAATCGCTAGAAATGTATCTCCGCTCGGCAGACCTGTGCTTTGTAGAGGGGGAAAAAAGTTACACTGATGCGCACCGAGCGAAAGCCATGCAAGGCTCATTTTACAGAAAAGCCTGTTTTGCAGCGGTTCAGCAACGTCGAAAGTCACGCGGTACTACTCCAAAGGCATGCCCGTTGTTTAATGTAAACCTAGAGAAGGCGATATTTAAATGTACAACCACGAGTTACCGAAAATTAATGTTCCTTAATTGCTCGATGTCGGCTCTCACTACGAAGGAAAGTTTCGTGAGGCAGTAACAAAATGCGAAAGCAAAAACATGAAGGGAAGGAGTGGGTGCAACGTCGCCCTCAAATGCACAGGCCGGCTTGCCATGACGTCATATATGCTGAGTGTGCCTACCAGTGTGTCGGAACGGAACGAAAACCGAAAACGAAAAACGAAAAAAAAAAAACGATATTTTTGACTGCACGAAGACGTAACCGAAACTTTATCTATTATTTCGTTCCGGAGTGAAACCGAAATTTTTTCAGTCGTTTTTCGGTTCACGAGAAAACTTCGCAGTCCGGAACAACTGAGCTCGTGCAATGTGAGCATATCTCAGGGTATTAGCGCGTGCCTCAGATCTATCTATCTATCTATCTATCTATCTATCTATCTATCTATCTATCTATCTATCTATCTATCTATCTATCTATCTATCTATCTATCTATCTATCTATCTATCTATCTATCTATCTATCTATCTATCTATCTATCTATCTATCTATCTATCTATCTATCTATCTATCTATCTATCTATCTATCTATCTATCTATCCGCCTACGTCTGGGTGTTCTCATGGTCGCCTCCTTAACTTGGTATAGGGTGATTCCACGTAAGATTGAACAAACGATGGCTGGTCGACCTCTTAAATTTATTTCAAAATTTCATATAATATTGCCTGATGAGTGGAAAAAAAAGAGATCCGCAATTTGTTTTGCCGCCAAAATTTTTTCGAAGCACAGGAAGTCAATAATGACGGAGAGGTGGAGTGGAGCGCTCATCCGCTCTGCTGTTCACCGGGTCAAACATGCTATTTGTCTCTTTTTTAGTGAAAAACTAAAGAGAAACGTTTACCTTATTTCGTTATCGGTGAAATATGATCAGAGGAACAGCTCTAGTGACACGCTTTACCCGGTGCAGAACTGCTTGCACACTTGATTGATGTTATTTTATCGATTTATCGATTTTATCGTACAGGCAAAGACAGCAGCTGAGGCACAAGCAGTTTGTTCACACTATTGACACAAGCACTTCGCGATAAATCACTTTAAGCAAAAAAAAATGCTATTTCAATAAATAAGAGGTTGATATGGCTCCAGCCAAGTTTAAGAGAGCCCGACCTCTTAAATTTATTTCACGTCGGGCTCTCTTAAACTTGGCTGGAGCCATATCAACCTCCTAAATATTCCACCCAGCCAGACAGATTTCTGTCGAAATGTTTACATTTATTTCAATAAACCACCAAAATACACATCCATCGCTTGCTACCGATAGAGAACGTCGTGCATTTGCATACATGATATAAACATCAGCGTGAAGCACCAGCAGAACACTTCACCACAACTGTAGCACTGCATTAGTGCCATTTTAAGTATACAATTATGCAAAAACAGACAATTTTAGACAAAACGTTTAAGCTAGGAAGAAACCGTTTATTGTTTATTGTTGTAATCCTTTAGTAAACGCGGATTTTGTTACAAATTACTTGACTTTCCGCCTACCACAAAAAAAAAGAGGATAGATAGATAGATAGATAGATAGATAGATAGATAGATAGATAGATAGATAGATAGATAGATAGATAGATAGATAGATAGATAGATAGATAGATAGATAGATAGATAGATAGATAGATAGATAGATAGATAGATAGATAGATAGATAGATAACGCTACAGTCTGCGCCAGTGCATCTACTAGCGCAGCCAGAGCAAACTTAGGCATCCTTTCACTAGTCGAAAAACACTGCACGTTGCAGAATAAATAATTAATAAGCCGCCATCGGCCACTTGTACCGCTTTCTTTCTTTTCAGCATCTACAACGTCCGTGAAAAAGAACAATGGGCGATCGTTAACGATGTATGGCGCAATTCTACGCCCACGTTGCGCAATAAACAGGCAACGACCGCGGAGTCTTTTCTCGAAGCTAAGGGCGCGTCATCGGCAAAGCATGCAAAGGTGCGCCTTTCAGCGTTACCAGAGAAAATCGTTGAACATGGAAACATAGCTAAAGCCAACGTTTCGAGAGGAGGACTTGCATTTGTATAAGGGCAACTCAGTTAAGTATATATCTTTGGGATAACCAAGTTGGATATGTTAGGATCGTTGAAACGCTTATTAAACCTTTATTATTGAGAGAGGTTTCTTCCTTATGGAATTATGATCCAGTCAGGCGGCAGAATAAAACAGAAAAGGGGGCGGGAGGGGTGCGCACGGTTAGCCACTACGGCCCTTCGAAGATAATTTGAATGTTCTCTTTCATACTGCTTATGACTGTACAGTGTACGACTACCAAAGTGTTATGGCTGTTTCTATTTTTCCTATAACTGCGCAATTCTTTGCAGTATTTCTGATTTAGTTATAAAAACAACGAAACGAAACAAAGAAACGGCGGCATCCAGGCACAAACTTCGTCGATCATTACCTTTCTTTTTTTGCGCGTTGTATAGAACAAAGGGGTGTAATGACTCGAGTACAGAGTCATGAAAACACCCCCCCGCCTCATCCCTCGAACAGCGCGACACTAGAAACGACGCAGTTGACGAGTAGTCGTGCGACGCAGGTAGCGTTGCACCGGACACTGGCTGTTTAAGGGATGGGGGGTGACAAAAAACATGGTTGATCCCTCCGTCATAGGAATCAAAATAACACGAAAGTAAAACGTGCCCTCATATAAGTAACTGAATGTTTGTTGTACATTTATAAAAGAGAGTTTGCACAATGTCTATTGATGTCTGGCAGATATAGCACCGTTTATCTTCGATGCACTCACTTTGATGCTCGGTGGTACAGTGCCGTCCACTCTTAGGGTGAACACGGCTCAGCGTGGCCGCGCTCTGCGGAGCGCCAGTGCATCCAGCCAACGCCGGTGCTGGCACGCCCGTGATCGCTTCCCTGTAGTACAGCAAGAGGAGCACGTTCCCAAGCGTCTGCGCCGTTTCGTTTCGATGCGCAGAACGCGGCCATGCTGATCCGTGTTCACCCTAAGAGTGGACGACACTGTACATCTCTATGCCGACGACTAACGTCCATGTTCAATGATTAAACAAACCCCTGTGGTAGCTGTAGTAGTTATGGTGAAAGCGTAATCGGAGAACGAGGTGTGGTAACCAGAAGAGCGTCGCATATTGGGCGCAGAACTTGGTCGCCATCCCTCGGCATGTTAAAATGTGATTGAACACCACGGCCGGAGTAGAGGGAAACGCAAAGCGCGTCGTACCGTCCCGGTGGCCGGGCCGCGATTTTTCTCGGGGCGAGCGCGTGAGCGGGGAACGCGATGTTACAGCCAGGTGAGGCAGGCGCGCGTCGCAGAGCTATTTTTGGTTTTGATTAGCGTGATGCTATGAGCGAGGTCGACGCTTTTACGACGCTTCGGCTGAGGTAGCCACCTTGCGGTGTGTTAAGGCATTGACTAAATTGAACTTTTATTGGAAACGCGCCGAATGGGATGGATGTGTAACGCGTTGCAGGTACTAATCGCGGAGGTCACAGTAATGATGAACTACTTTACTTTGCCGCTCCCAGAGGGCAACACCACCCCGCCGACCGGGAGAGTGGTAGATATAAAAGGCGCGTTTTTAAAGCAACTAGACTCTGTGACCATTGCGCAGTGGATAGCGCGCCCGGCAAATGTTGTTGCGGACCGAGCGGTCGTGGGTTCGATGCCTGTTGACGGAACCTTTTTTTCTTTGCCCTCTGATCGTGTACATTTTTTCTACATCATTTCCGTGACGGAAACACGTCACTGAAGTTTTGGTGGATCCTGGCATAAAACACTTTCTTGTTAAAACAACCGCAGGTGTGAAAGCCGATGGCTCGCTGTAGAAGGAAGCAGCGTGCAAGCAAGCGAATCTCGGTAAAAACAAAAGTGTGTGTGTGTGGGAGGTGGGAGCGGGGGGGGGGGGGGGGGCAGGCGGGTTGGGACACATGACCTGCCCACAGAGACAAACAACAGGCTATAATAGCCGAACATCTTCTCCAATACACCGGGTCTCCACTTTTCCAAACATATCATCCATGGAAAAGAAGACGAAACGATCAAAACACATCGAATTGGGACCGGCCCGCTCGGCAACTGTCGCTGAGTCCTTTCTTCGGGTTACCTGTACGACCAGAGGCGTATAGACAAAGGAGGCATGAAACAGAAAAAAACGACAGAGAAAGCGAGGAAACGCGTCATTAAAAGAGACAAAAGAACGGTGGGCGCTGGCTTGCCTGCAGCTGTCAGCTGCAGGCGACAGGCGAGACGACGAAGCGCCAACACGAAGCTCGACCGTTCCAGCTCGAAACCACGTGCGTGCGAGAGCTCTCGCCCGATGATACCAGTCCGCATGTCTTTATTATTATTTTTATAAGCATCGCGCGGTCATTGTCTCAGCGAGGAGGAATCAACTTTATTTACACATATGGTGCGGTCCTCAGGGTGGCTCCACGTAGGCAGCGACCCTTTCGGCCCAGGCAGCAATAGCTAGCTGCATTTCCTTAATGGGAGTTTTAATAAACTTCTCCCACGTTGACCGTGAGCGAGCTGGCAGGAGCGTTCTGGGGGGAGGAAAGCCTTCACTGCCCCACAATATGTGATTTTGTGTGGCCATTTCTTGCGCGCTGCAGTTTTGGCAGATTGGGTTAAGCGATCCGCATGTAATTAGCGCCAGCCGATGAGGACTAGGAAATGAGTCAGTTTGACTGCAGCGGAGGATCGTGACCTGCGCTCTCGTGAGGGTTTCATCGGGCGGAGGGTAGACTCGCCGTTCACTTTTATAGATATTCGTTATATCATTAAAGGAAGTCGGTGCCTCACTAGGGTAGACCGTGTCCGAGAGACGCGCCTCCCGGTTTGTTAGACCTCGGGCTACGCGGTGCGCCTCCTCGTTCCCAGGGTTCCCCGAGCGGGCAGGGACCCATACTAATTCAATAATTTTCTCACACTGGCAGTTTTTTAAAATCCTCGCCGCTCTGATGTTTATGCTCCCTTTCTAGATATTGATGATGGCTGTCTTCGAGTCACTTAAAATCGTTCGAACGGAGGCGCTCGTCATGGCCAAAGCAATAGCGGTCTCTTCAGCTTCTACGGCGGCGGGCACCTGTACCGAGGCGGTATTGATAATATGTCCCCCTCCGGTCACCACACTTACGGTATACCATTGGTCATTTTGTTTGGCCGCGCCCACGTACGCAACGAATTGGTTGTTTTTGTATTTTTCATAAAGGTATTTCGCTATGGCAGACCGCCTTCCGTCATGTCTGCCCGATAGCATGTTCTTGGGAAGAGGCTTCACATGAGCTGACGTCTGATCGCCTGTGGTAGCGAGGTACGCCCCGCCAAATCCCCCATAACAGGGTTTATGCCTAGTCTGTCCAGGACAGCTCTACTCGCATCGGGACTTGACAGACGGGCTAGCTGCGCATTTTTGTGTGCCTCAATTAGTTCATCGAGGGTGTTCATCGAGGGAGCGAGAAGAGGCTCCGGTCGACCAGAACCAACGCGGACAAGCGAAGTATTTAAAAAAAAAAAACGAGAAATGCTCGCCGCATCGTTTTTCACCTTTATGATGCTCTGGCAATAGGTGGATAGCAAAATGACGTCTTCCGGTTCGATGCCCAGCTCTTCGCTGTTTCAAGGTGTGTGCCATTCAGAGTAGTCGGGGAGAAAACACGTGCTTTCTGTGACGCGGTTGTTACCAGTTATCTTGCCTCCTCCCCGATTACACTGAACCGCACAGAACTTGAAGCAGCGAAGAGCTGAGCCTTGATGGTTCCGTGAACCGGAAGTGCTGTAGCAGACCCAGACGCGGGTGCTCAGACGCGGGTGGATTCGATTTCGTGAGCGAGAAAAAGAAAAAGGTTGTTGTGTAAACGCGACACCCAGCGGCCTCGGGAAGAGCTTGAGCGCCCTAAATAGCGTAAACCAACTCCGCAAATTCGATGCCAGTTTTCATGCAGCGTCCGTGGCCAGGCTATGGTAGCTAGAATAGCCAGGCTTTGAGAAGCTCGTCTCCAACGCTCAGTGCACGGCTCGGTGACAGCAAACGCACTTGCAATTTCTCTCTCGGATAGCTTACAGCGTGCTCACTGATATGTCATGAGTGTCCGTATGCGTGCTTCGTTTCTGCCTCGTTTTTTTTTTTATTCCTCCAGTTTTCGGCCTGCATCACTTCGTTTAGTTGTTTTTTTCCTTGCGCACTGAGGTTTCAGTGCACCTGTTCACCCACCCGTTCCAAAGAATAAACGCACCAAATCATCATCACCACTAGCTGGTGTTCTTACGTGAACCTAAACATGGGGTCCTATTCTGGACGCTGTCAGATCCCGCCATATTGTCGAATTTCGTAATGGCGGTATTCTAAACCAATCATCAGAGGCCGTAGCAATTATTGGCTGCGCTGAAGAGGTCGCTACAGACAAGCAGCCATCCCCAAACCCCTGAAATTTCTCTTTATTAAAGATGTCTCATCCTCCTCCCTGCTCTGACGAAGGGAAGCCGGCGGCCCGAGCGGGTTTTTTCTTTGGGCTTCCCATTTCAAGCAGCTTCGTTTCACAAGTGCATGTGTAATTGCATCAAGAAGGGAAAAAAAAGAAAAAGAAGCTTGGAAAGCATGACCAATGTTTTCGGCGGCATGGTGCTCTGGTGCTGCGTGCCACAATTAATGCACCACGCAATCAAAGTAGCAGGATGTAATTTTACATTTACGGTCTTACCTCAAGGGTAACAAACATCACGACGCGTGGCTCACAAATATTAGAAAGGGAAATGAACCGAACTCTCGCGCACGTGTTTGCAGCAAGCTAGCACTTACGAGAAGGCGACTTTGTCTGCGGACTAGGAACGCAAGTGTTAATTCGGAGAGCAACAGTGAGTTCACACATGGCACCCCCCCCCCCTTCCCTATACAGACGCCCACACCCCCATGCCTTTTAAAAATTGCTTCGGGAACGTCATACCTCATAATCCTCCCCCATCCTACGCACGCTGATCAGGGAACATGTCTGTGAACGAGTTTCTGTTTCAAAGAAAATTAAGGAATAAACCTTGCAGGAAAGCCTATACACACAGATTTTTTTCAAATCATCTATTCATCCCGGCGTCGCTCACCGTACGCTTGAAGGATGATATACCTGATGAGTTGACGAAGAGCTTCTCGATCACAATCGTCCAGCAACAAGACCATGGGCCACGTTTTTTCTTTCCGATTTTTACTGCGGTCATTATGTGCGGAGGAACCAAGGTGGTTTGGTCCGAACCGGAAGTAAACTGACATTTCAAGCTTTTAAGCGATAAGTTCCGTGGCGAAGCCAGTTGGAAGTTTGGGGGTTAACCCCCCCCCCCTTTTTTTTAATTATCGTATTTTGTATGTGCACATATACGCGCACGCACACATACAAACACACGCAAGAAAGTAAACGGAGGTCAGACCCCCTCAGAAAAAAGTTTCTGGCTACGCCAATGAATAGGTTGACGGTTCCTGGCACTTACGCGTACTCCTGCAAGTGCTGCAGAATAGAGCGCCAGTTTTTATGTCTTCGATAACGCCTTCAGAAGGGAAGATACGTTGAACCAGACAAAAATAGGCAGTGCGCTTTACGCAGAAAAAAGCACCGACAAATAGAGTGCCACAGGTCACAAGCTTCCAGTTAATTCGTTCGCTGAAGGAAGGGAGTCGCTAGCCTCACGAGTGGTACAAAGGGAGAAGGTGAGAAAAGGAAGCGGCGGGGGGGGGGGGGGGGCGGTGCAGCTGTGAGTGTGGGGGCATGCCCCCACTAACTCCGAACCTGTGGGGGCAACGGCCCCCACTGCCCCCCCCCCCGCCGGTTCCGGAGCCCTTGCTCTGCGTGGCAGTCGAGTCTTCCACCGCAGTGCCACGCTGGTGCTTGTAACTCCTTTGCAAAAATACTCTATACACGCGTCATGTTGCGCAAGGAATCGTGTTAACATGTAATACAGCGTGGCAGAAGAGTGAAACGACAACCAGTCATCACACAATGCTAATTCCGCAAAGAGTGTGTGGTTTAATGCTTCCCTCCCACTGCAAAGGGCTCAGCCATAATTCTTCATGGTCATCAGCCACAGCACAAAGCGCACATAATGCCCTACAAATGTATAGCGGGTACCACGATTCTCCGAAGAATGACGAAAAATTGCATAGTGGGGACTTCGGTACTTCAGAAAAATTACGATGAATTATGGCGTGGCGGGTACCTTACATGTGTACTTGTATTAGTTGCCCGAAGAGACTCTACAACGGGCTCTACAAAGTCCCCTCTTCCAGCTTTCGCTGTGACTGTGCTGCGCATTCCGGGCAGGCCTGGCGATCTTTTTATCAGAACAGCGGTCTCGCACATCACAGGGTGCACTCAATGACGTGCTGCTTCTGAGATCGTGCTCACTCCTTTGACACAAAGCATTAGGCGCACTAAAACAACTCGTAATTGAATTTTGAGAAAATAAATACTCTGACTTTGAAGGCTATATTGGTTTATGCTAGTTGGTAGGAATTCGTGGTACAGTTACTTCCACTAATCTGAAGAACGTGTTTTACCCTTTTGCCGCTTTCGTAGGGGGAAGGCAAGTAACTACATCTCAAATCCAATGTTTTTTTTTAATGATTACCTTAACTTCAAATTTTTGCATAAAAAACGTTACGAACCGTTACGGAACATTTTTTTTCATTCCGGAACAGAAATGGAAGGGAACTTTTTGCGTTGGAACGAAACCAAAACCGAAAGGAAAAACATTTCGTTCCGACACCCTGGCGCCTACATCGTCCAATGGTTTAACATGAAAAGGAGGCCTAATCAAGTAAGATAGGGGAACATTTTCCGCCCATAAGCGGCTCTGACCTTACAATGACGCAATGTGGACGAATCAGGCACATCGCTGGAGCGAGGGCTCCTCAAATTTACATGTTTTTGTTGCAGCTTTGCCTTGGTATTCGAAGTATCGATCGCCTACACGAATAAATGAAGACCATCTGAATGCGAGCCTTGGTTGGTAGAACCAAAGCGAAACCTTGGTAGAACCAAAGCGAAAAAAGAAAAGGACACTTCTGTTTGCGTCCGCCTCTACCCAGCATTAGTCTTCAGAAGCTTGAGAAGTTGTGTGTGAACTCATGAAGAAAGTAGATGATGCTAGGGTTGAAATGGCCGTTAAAGGGGAACTCCGGGGATTTTTCGATATTCACCGATTTCGATTAAACTTTCAACATTTGTTCTCTTCGGTACCCTGATGATATGTGCCAAATTATACAACCGTAAGTCATTTAGTTCTTTAGAAAACGAATTTTAAAATTGGTCGCCGATTCCGGAATCGCGCCTGTTAAAGCGGGCCACCCTGTGTATGTGACGTAACGTGCCTACTCTTTTCCGACCCCGCCTCGCCCAGCAGACGGTTGCAGCGCGCGCTTTCTTCTACGAGGCGGTGACGACGCGAGCAAAGTTCGGCTTTGTTAGCTGCATAGAGTCTTAATCGTCATTGCCATCGGGTCTTACAGTAACCACGCACAATATTGAGCAACGAGGAGATCGATGCGGGGCACGTGAGCTACTTCACGCGCCGGCGGGTAGAAATCGAAAGGCGATGCTCCCGCGCTCATATAGTAGCTGCAATCATCGCTGAACTCGTCACTGGTAAGTTGAGACGGGCTGACACATCTTGATTCCGCGTCGGATGACATCGCCAGCTTGCTTTTCGCGTGATAGATGAAGCGCGTGTGCTATGTTTACACCCTGGCCAGCTATGGCGGCGTGTAGCGCACCTCGTGACGTCATCGCACACCCAGCTTAGCTCCCTGTTTCGGTTTCGACTCATCGTTTATTGCTTATTTAAAATTATTGACTAGTCTCTCAGCAAAATAAGCCACCCTTGCTGTTACAGGAATGTTAACACTATTTGAAAACGGCATTATCTCAATAAGGTCGAAAATGCACCGGAGTTCCCCTTTAAGCATCGTAATAAAAATGGCTCAGATAACTCTGGAAAAACGGGACCACTAACGGTTTGTTTTAGCTTTCAGTTAACCTGATAACATCACAGTTATATATCACATCACAGTTATAAGTCGATGATCTTAGTGTCGAATTATGAGCGGATATACGCCTACTACTAGAAGCGAAAATAACAGAAGAGGACTAGCCAGGTCCTCCACGGGAACGAATCCGAAAACATGTGCGCATGGCTGGTGCTAACTTACAAGTTCTCTAAATGTATAAAAGTACGTCGCTTCACTTGGTATATCGCAGGTCGTCGCTCGCGAAATGTCGCAAATACTGGACATACAACCTTTGACGCCTGAACAAGGTCACGCAGACTTGTGGAATCGAAGCGACGTGGCCAAGCACTATGCCTCCACTGCTCGCTGCTTGCTGAAGTCCCTGCAAGAGGTGGGTGTGCTTAGGTCTATCATCGCTTCGTCGCATTTTCCTGGTGATCGCCTAGTGCCGCTTTAAAGGGCCCCCAAGAGGTCTTAGCGTAGCGCGAACATTACAGTGACAAAAGCCAAGGCGCGCAATCAAAATCAGTCGCCCCACCGCCCCACTTACGACGCGCGGACAGTCCTACGACCTCTTCTTGAAGCACTTTCCACAGCAACAGGCTTCGCAACTGCGCGATGGCAACCGACCAGCGCCTTAACTTGACGAAATGTTTTCTACGCATTTTCACGTTCGCCAATCTGCAAGTAAAGCTTTTCATTTATTGACTAACTGATGTATTTAGTGAATGAGTAATTTATATGAAGGCCCTTTAATGATGTTAAAGCACTACCCGAAGCATTTCTTTACCTTCCTGAATGACCTGAACGGCATTGGCTTGCTTGACTCGGACTGTTACATTGACGGCAATGACGCCCCCGGAGACATGAACTGCTCGGTGTCGCCAGGCAGAAGACAAGCGTTTATTTTGCGCTTGGAACTTATAGGAGAAAAAAAGGGTGAAGGACAAAAAAAGAAACAAAGCAAGAGAGAAAGAAGCATGCGCGTTTTTGCTCACGTCCGCTTCGGAAAACCCTTGCGTTGCAAGAGAACATTCACCCTATAGCACTCTGCTGTCCGGCGGTCACTTGCTGTGGTATTTGGCGAACTGCTATGCAGTCGAACCCTTCAAAAACGAAATCGCCGGGCAAGCTATTTCTGTTCGTTGTCGTGAAAATTTCGTTGTGGCGAAAATCGAAAAATACGCACACCAATTACTTTGCACAACCAAAATCTATTTAAATACGTCGCTGACCTTGCTTTGTTTGACGTTGCTTTGAATGAACCCAACGGCTCGAGCCTCGCAGCTTAATAAGTTCTGCATAGTTTTGTCGTCCTTGTGGGCGCCCGAGGAAAGAGCGAATGATGTCAAAAGTATCAAGAACATCGTGCGAACTTACTTCCCTTTCATGCGCTTTATTGCTTTCCTCACTCTCGTCTTCACTCTTAGTCTTTGCGTACACTTTTGATGATAGCGTCGTCGCTGAATTCTTCGTGCATGATCAGGTCGGCATCAGCACACGCTGCGTTTCGATTTGAGAATTATAGACAGCGAGCTGCACGGGATGGCGAACTGCTCTGTAATATCAGATTTTTTCTGCCTTTCGTGCTTCGGTGATGATCCTAGATTTGTCGTGAAGCATCAAAAACACGCTTTTTAATAGGTGGCGGCATCTTTCCGAATGGCCAAACAACACTGCACGTAAGCAAAGCGCAGGAGATCTCGGCGAGTACACGGAGAGTTGCGCGGCAGCAAGGAGTTAAAGGGACACTAAAGGCGAATATTAAGTCGACGTTGATTGTTGAAATAGCAGTCTAGAAACCTCCTAGTGCTACTTTTATGCCAAGGAAGTGTTTATATTGAAATAAAATCACGTTTTAGTGGTCCGCATCGCGTTAGCGCACTTCAAATCACCCGCCTGAAATCCGACTTTCATACGTCACTGCTGCAGTGCCCAACGTTGCCCGCCTTTACTGCGCGGCCGCCGACACTAGTAGCAGCGGAGCGAAAGTAGCGGGACCCACAGCAGCGACAACGGCCATCGAAGCCATCGAAGCTTGCCGCAGTCGCCGCAATGGATGTGGACGGAGAACTTGACAACGAGACATTGGCTCGCGACGCTGGCCTCCAATTCAGCGACTTGAGCCCCGATGAACGCGGTATGCTGCTGAGGGCTCGTAGTGCCGGCGTCGTTGCGTACTACGATAGCAGCATCGGCAGCGACTCTCCCGAGCCCGAGCCCGAAAGCAGCGAGGAAACCAGCAGTGCGGTGTCGGGCGACGAAGCTGTGGTGGACCTGCGACTTTCACGAGCGCGCAAAACACACTCGGCAGGCAGCAGTACGCGATCCCGAAACTACCATTGAGGCGCGACCGCGTGAGCGAATCAGGGCGCCGGGCGAAGCGCAGTTCGGCGAAAACGGAACTATTGAACCACGCGCGCCGTTCCCCATGGCAACGCCACAGAGGTTCTTTTTTCCATGAATCAAACGGAAACGAACAAACAGCATTTTATTACGTCTTTTGATGCACGGAAGGTTCTTTTTTTATTGCCGCTAGTTTGATTCCTAGTGATTTGTTGTAGGCAGACTCTCATACGTCATCGGGATCACTTCGAAAATGTCCCACTCGTGGCGCTCATCATGTGATGCATTTAGCTTAATTTCTCGGTAAGTAGGGCACTGCTGTTGATAATAGTGCCGTTTTCGAAGTTGTCATATATTGAGCTTTCACTCTGACATACATTGTTATTTGTCTTTAGTGTCCCTTTAAGGTACGAACACACTGGCGGTGCGGCACTTTCCCACGCGCTGCCCACGGCTCGCGAGACGCCGCTTATCTCTCTTTCTCCCGTGGAGCGTCAACGTTTCCCCCCCGCCGACCGAATCGCTCTCTGACCTATTTTCACCGCTGCTGCCAGCTGCCGCGCAAGCAAACCACCAATCAGCGCCTGCATTTTCTCGTCTTCTTAATCACACGGCGGTCTTCATAGCGACCGTACATTGTTCTCCTCTCCCACCCCTCCCTTCTCCACCGGTCAGGGAGAAGCCGCGAGCCGGCAGTGAGCTGGGGGGCGCGCGCGCTTCGGCAGATTTCCACTCTTGGCACGTGACTCTCGCGCCGGCAATCTGGACAGCTTGCCGCTGCTTGCCGAGCGGAGGCGCCGACGGGCGGGACGCCGCCGCGGCATGCTTTCCGCCATTGTGCACGTACCGTTAGGCGGTCTACAGAATGTCTGTCGGCATGACGTCACTTTCGTGAGCGTCGTCACTTGAAACGTCATGTGCCGACGTAGTTGCCCACACAGAGGCGTTAGCAAAAACTGTTCTCAGAGAAACAAAGAAGTCTTGTTGCAATCGTCATCATCATCGGACCGAATGTAATCAGTAATGGTTTCGCCGATGCTTTTTAGCGGAAACGTGTGCGCTCGACTTGTCGCATGAGCGGTGCTGCGATTTTCGAACTTCTGGTTTCCAAGCTATCTCATGGATTAAAAAAAAAATGTTGCGGATGGCTACCTGAAACTTAAGTTATGGCGGGAGTGCTTTTTAAAATCTCGCCGCTGTCGATAGGGGTCAAATGCATTGAACTCTATGAACGTTCGCTGGCGACGCCAGATTTCTTCGTTGCCGCGAGAATTCCATTCTTCATGGCTTTCGTTATTGATGGGTTCAACTGCGTGACATCTTTATGGTTTGAGCGCGGGGTTTGAGGCGTACGCACTGACGCCAGTGTGTGCGCCTTCTTTTGTCCTTTTGATTCTTCATGTTCAAACCCCTAATGACCTCCGATATACCGAAAAGCCCACATCACTGTTCTTTCCGATGGGAAGGTCCCGAGCTACGAGCCACACATGAACCCGTTTCTCGTGCTCAGCAAGGAAAGTATACAGTTGACGTGTTTGTGGCGACGCGAGAGCCCAGCGTCGTCGCAAAGTTCGAGCAGAAGTGGTAGTTCGCTGACACGGTTAAAACTAATATTTTGGACGCACCTACAGACCTTCAGAATTTTTGAAGTACTTAAGTTGCCACGAACCATGCTTCATCACCGGAATCATAACCGAGTCGCATGGTTACCAAGCAGAAAAAGAAAACAGTGGTAGTTGCGAAATGAAGATTGATGACGGGAGACGGTTGATAACCGTCGGTGAAATTGTGGCCCGAGTTGGCCTGTTGAAGAGCATTCCTTGTAATCAAGGATGTCCATGTTGATGCGCGCCTTCCATCCTTCGTCGAAGGAGCGAAGGAAGGATTGTAGAGGAACAGTACGAAACACAACGTGTATGCACGAGGACCAAGCTTCACGCCTTTCTAACATTCGTACCAAACCTCAATCTTCGATGAAAAGCACTTGATAGATGTTTGAGGAAATCGCTCAGCCCACATCACTGAATCGTGCTAGAAGAATGGTACTCCTCCTACGTTGGGTAGCTCTCCTTACCACTGCCAATCACAGTGGACTGCTCTGATACGGCGGAGAGAATCAACCTAAGCGCAACTTCGTGAGCAGGTCAGGGTATGAAACTTTCCAATACCCAATTTGGTCCCGGGTGCTGGAAGGGTCGACACAATTCCACTTCATTACACATTTTGCTTGGCCTTAATTGCTGTTGCTGCGTGGAGATGTGGACACTTTGATTTTAAATCTGGCGTTTTCTTCGTATGCAGGGTGTCTCAGAAAATGTGCCTGGGATTTTCTTTTTATACTGAGAAGGTGCTATTAACAAAAAAACATCCTGGAGGTTGCCTTTGAAACGCACGCACACACGTACACTCCTGCCTGCATTAGTGTTACGTCACGCTTGTTCGACGACCATTCTCATACTCATGTTGCGGGCGTCTCGTAAAGGCGTGGCAGTATTGTTTTGTGGCGGTTTAGTTAATGTCTTCTTAGTGAAAGTGGCTGGAATCTATAACGCTTGGAGAAATAAATCACCAGTGTCAACTTCTGGCATGTCTGAAATCGACTACCACGTGCTGGGCTGACGGACTTAAATTCTTACAGCATGCGATCGATAATCTGTCTCTTTCAATACCGGATTAATCAGTCTAGTATTAGCGGTTGCTTGTTGAACTACTGCCTTTAGTCATTCTGAAATGTGACCTGCTATGGAAAGTAACGCAATAAAGCTAAATAAACTTTACGCGTTCTCTAAAGGAGCCACAGAAATTTTGTGAAGGTCATGATAAGGACATACGCGAGGAAACGAGTAATGTCATCTTTTTCTTTTTTTACTTTGAAGCTTCAGCAAGGTTGAAATATTCTAGAATGCAGTGTTAAATCCAATGCACGGCGAAATAACTTGCTTCCCCACCATTCTTGAATTAGACGTATATTCCTTAAAGGGGCCCCCAATCACTTTCCTTAGTAATAATCGATTGACCTGGGTTATCAGACTTCATTGCCTCACAAATGGATCGCTGCAAAAATTTCTCGAAATGATAAAGAGCAAGCACAGTTACAGGAATTTGTAGCACGCTTTAAGCGCTTTCTCTCTCGTTTGGTTACGACGAGTGCGCTAGAAGCTACACGGGGAGGGGGGACACGGGGTAAAGTAGCTACGTCACGAGTGCGTCATGAAACACGATCGCTTCTGAACTCTCGTTGCCGGGCCCTGCTGCAAAATTTCGCTGAGCTGTCCACAGTGGCATCTGCTTTCCGCTGTATGCGTTTTTCCACCGAGCACGAAGGCTAGTCCAGGACTCCTTCAAGGGAAACGCTCCACCACATTTGTACCTAATGTTATAATAAATATTCCGAGGACGGAAACAGAATCAGATCACGGCAATGTGAAAATTTTGCGTTGGGCACCAGAATATCTTCAGAAGGAAATGAATCTCGGCGCACTTATGTGCTGCATTTTGTTGTAAACACATGTATTTACACTACTGGTATGAACCTGTAGCAGTGCGTAAGTATATGCTGAGAAAAGAAGCTGTGACGGAGGGAGGGTTAACGACTGGTTATGGACTATTCTGCGCTATAACATTGCGCTGTATGTCGTTTGCGTCAGAATGCAATTCTTCGGTTGCACTGATGCGCCGCCGTTCTTCACACACACGCAGGCACAGCATCTCTTCCATGCCCAATTGACGGGCGATCCGCCGGATTCCGAGAACCTGGCCGATGTCATGGGGCTTCTGGCGGCCTACTCGGCATTTACGGGGCTGCCCCATGAAGAGCGCGCTGTGACTCTGCACGGAAGTCCCCTCAATTCTGACCAAACCTTCTACGCCTTCCACTGCGCAAAATTGTGCGAGGCTAAGCGCAAGACGAGCAGTCACTCACGGCAGGGAGAAGCCCGGCTCCGCTGCGTGGTGCCGCTGATGAACTCAGAAGCGTTCGCCGAGGCGTTCAAATGCCCAGACTCGTCGCCCATGAACCCTCCGCGAAAGTGTTCTCTTTGGTGATTGCATATAGCGCCTTTTCTCTCTGGTTTTCTCGCCAAATATGTATGTATAATATTGTTACGATGGGGTGTGCATATTTAGGAATGAATAGATGAAAGGAACGAGGAGTTGCCGCGCCGACCCCGAGTTGCTTCCAAGACAGACTCACTTCGTTCTCCTCTTCCTTTGTCTCCGTTGTCGCCTGAGCGTAACACTCCTCCTTTCTCAGGCGAAGCCCCAAGGGCGAGTATCAATTACGTGCGCTAAGAGTCACGGTGATGACAGCGCTACAGGTGGCCGACGTGAGCAAGCTGTGGCTGCCTAGAACGGTAGTCGTCAGATACGAGACGAGCGATCGAATACGTGAAATCACTTAAGCGATCGACGATGACGAAAGGGGGGGTGGTATAATAATTTATTGACGAAAACTGCATTACCGCATCTTCCCCTTAATTAGGCGAAGGCTTGTATTGTATGGTTTCTATTCCGTGGCATCACCAAGCCATCGGCGTTCTTACCAGACAACGTGTACAGGTCCTGAAGATGGTACATCGGTAAACCTGCTTTATCTCGAACGTGGCGTAATCAGAAGTGTGCCGATCGTACAGTCGAGAGAGAAATTTAGTGGATTCCTGCAATGCGGAATACGGGAAGGCGCTTGAGGAATACTGGTTTAGCGGACCCGGGTTTACGGCAATGATAGATTTGCGCTTGTGCGGTCAACTTTAGCGCTGCCACGTTGCGCGACTACATCAGCCGCTCGGTATTACGTTTCTGGAAACACCGCTATTGAACAAAGGAAAGTTTCGGGGCACTCTCGACTGGAATTCACGGTACCCTAGATCGCGTTGTTCTCGTTGAGAAAGTACCCGAATCTTCCTAATTTTCCCCACAGCTACGTTATTGCTATGCCGAAAAAACACGTGCCACAACACAAATGACATATAATTCGCCGTATTATTTAGGCATGGCTGCGCATACATATTCAAAGAAGGTGGATTGGATGGCAATACTTTTTATTCAGCAGCAAGCATGGCAGCAGGTCAGGCGTGGGAAGATAGACGGCATTATGTGGGCTCGTAACTGTACGTGCCCGTCGGAAGCGCTTCTGGCTCTTCGTTTCATTTGGAGGGACACATTAAACACCATGTTTAGTCGTTAATAAGCTCCGCTCACATCACTAATTCATCTATAATGAAGAAATCACGTGTCATGTTCCACATTCTAACTCGAACCGATTGAGCATATGCTTCTTTACAGAATGATGAAGATAACATTCGCTTTATTCACCTCTTGCAATTTAGGCGCACTCGCCAAGAAGTACCCCATTGCCTGAGGGAAACGAACATGAGCTTGCACTTGCTCGTCATTCGAGTTTGATGGCGCTGTTTGCGCTTTATTTCTATATCTCATAGTGCAGATTAACAAGAATTAAGAGCCGATGGAGTAAATACCTGTTATATGTGCCCCAAAGTCAAGATGGGAGCCGACAGATGGAAACACGGAGTGAAAGCGCCTCAGACAGGCTGGCCGACGTTCCGATAGGGGGAGCTATCTTTGTCAAAGGCGCCTTGTCATCCTTGGCGTGTTAGTTTTAAGGGGGTTAGTGTTGACGTCATGTCCAGAGGTGGCGCGTGTCGCTGTTGGTAACTAAGGTCCCTGTATTTTTAAAGGTAGCGACAACTACACGCGCGCCCTCTCGAAGGGTCCAAGAAGCAGCGATAGCAGACGACGCGCCGCTCGCTCCCGTGCATATTGCGGGCGCCTGAAACCGAACTCGGTGCTCGCTTGAACCGTTAAGTTATTAATATTTTGGCCTAAGATGCTCATCAGTTATCAAACTACAGGGACAATAAATTTAACGAGCACGGAGCACGTTCAATATTGAAACAAAACGCGTCCCTATCGGAAAACCCAGTGGCACTGTCCCAGTGCCATACCTGATTATTGGACCAGTGTGGCGCTGGGTACTGGGACGCTGGGACGCTGCATGAGGCACGCTGGACGCTGGCGCACTGCACACTGGGCCACCCGTTACGGGCCGAAATCGGGCTTTTAAATTGTTTTTTTAAAAACTGTGGTCATACCCCGATCGTAATTAGGGCTGATACGCGAGCACTGCGACAAAAAAAAAAGAAAAACCTAAAAAAAACACGAGCCAGCGGGATTCGAACCCACCACCTCTAACGCAGCATACATCCTGAGTCTGACCAGCGCCTCCTCTATTTTTTCAGTGCCTGGGCGAACGCTCTCCTCGGGCCGTCGAGCGCGCGCTCCGCGTCCGCTCGCCGCTGCCGCGTGCTGGCGCTGTGCAAGTAGACTACGGGTAGACTTTTCCGCCGCGTGCGAGAGGGGGCGCTGCCACGTCGGCTCGAAGGTTCGGCGAGGGTTTTTCTAGAGGACGGACGTGTTTTTCGTGGGCTCTGGAATGACAGCGTCAGATAAGTTATTTTTTTTCGAGCTTGTTTTTTTAGTTATATGAGTACATAAGCCACTAGATTGAAGCTTAATAGGGCTTACAATTTTGTACTGTTTCCTGTGTGACAGTCGCCTGGTTTTTTTTGTTTGTTTGTTCGGCCACCACGTGGCTGAAAGGCACACATGTACTTTGAAGTGTAGCATACTTGCGGAGTTTAGTGATACCATTTGACTTTAAGTGTATCTAATCCTCCGTGTGAACGATCTAGCCATGGTCAAAAAGACCGTAAAGTGTTCAGGGTGCGGAATGTGATGGGAAATAGAGGTTTGTACGGATGAGAAGACAGAGGGAGCTGACGCCAAGTGTAAGCAATGCGAGTTAGAGGCGAAAATAGAAATAATGATGGCTGCCCAGAATGAGCTCATGGTAAGAATCGCCGAGCTGGAGAATGCGTTGGCGACAGAGCGGGAAAAAACGATGACTATGGGGAAAAGGCTTAAGTCAGCCGAGGAGGGGTTAGCAAAGGTAGTCATGGTGAACAAGGAAGCAAGCGACAGCGGGAACAGCGGGGCATCGACCCCCCACAATGGTAGACGCGAAGGGGGAAACAGGTTTGGAAAAGACAGGTGCAAGGGTCACAGGACCCAGCTTCCGCGAAGTAGTTTTGGGAAGGGGAGGGGACAAAACAGCAGCAGTGGCACGCGCTAGTAACCGAGGCAGTGGCCAGGTGCGGACAGTCCAGCAGAAAAGTCGGAGCACGTGATAATCGCCGGGGACTCGAATTTAGTTAGATGCGCAGAAGCAGTCAAGGAAAGGGTGAGAGGCGACAAACGAGTTTTAATAGGGAATTTCCCGGGACATAGGCTGGGATCAGTGATGAGAAAAGCTAGCGCAAAACTCGCAATTAAGGCTAGTGGACGTAACCTCGCGATAATCGCGGGAGGTCTAAACGACGTCTTGAATGAAGAATCAGCCGAACTAACGACCACATTGGCGAAAGGGGTCGATGACATGCGCGCCATTTCCTTTCAGGTGCAGATAGTGGTATGCACAATACCGGAAGTACCAGTGAAAAATATCAACTTGCAAAGAGCGGTTGTCGACGCAAACAAAGAGATATGGCGAATTCGTCGAGAGAAGGGCATCGAGGTAGTGGATATAAACAGGGAGGTGCACAGGTGGGGCGGTTTCCAAAGAGACAGAATTCACTTCGATAAGAGGCTTGGTCATGAGGTGGGCTGGCGACTGGCAGGACGCGCAGTAGCTTTTATGGGGGGCACGCGGGCCCTTCGGTGCCCAGGGTAGCTTGTAATGAGGAAAAACAACCAGGGGGACTCTTTGAGAGGCAGTATAGCGAAAAACCAGAGAAAAGGTGAAAGAAGGGAGAAGGCGCGTGTTGCAATTAGTTACATAAAAGGCAAAATGGATTAGAGATTGAAGAGCAGTTAAACAAGGAACAGATAGGTGTTTATGCGGTTACAGAAACACACCTTACAGACTTGGAAGAGCCACCACATATTGACAATTATATTTGGGAAGGATGTAACAGGATCACATCAGAAAGGAGAGGTGGGGATGTGTTCAGAGCACATATGGGTTTCGGGCACAGTAGGTGGAAAGAAAACGTGGCTAGGTGTAGCTTACTTGTGGACGGGGAATAACTGCAGAGAAAAGAATCTGGAGATAGTGAAATGTATAAGCACCGATATTAAAGAATTTGGTCATGATGTCGAAATAATCCTTCTAGGGGACATGAACGCTCACATTCATGACCTTGACGGATATTCAGACACCAATGGCAAGTTATTGCTAGATCTCTGCGAGCAACATAGTCTTGAGATAGTTAACGTGGGGCCTAAGTGTGAGGGGCAGATCACGTGGGAAGTCGGAAACAGGCAATCGAGCATTGAGTATTGTCTCATGACAGAAGGAATATATGACAAACTTAGAGAGATGACAATAGACGAGGAAGGCATTAACAGCTTGGGTAGTGATCATAAACGCATAATATTACAAACTGGGTATAAAACTGAAAATAAGAACATAGAATCAAAGTTTGGCAGCTTGTATCTAAATGACAAACAAATAACAAATATAGCCGCAAGAGTCGAGGAAAAAGTACACGATCTACCAGGCAAAGACTGGAAGTATAGTGAGCTGCTACATGTAATCACGAAAGAAATGGAAAAAGAGAAGAAAACTATTTGTTGGAAAGGAAAGAGAAAGCCAAAAAGTTGGTGGAACAAAGAAATCCGGGAGGCGATCGAGAAGCGACGTGAGGCATCACGGGAGCACAGACAAGCAAAAAAGGAGAAGCGGCCACAGGACGAAGTCAACCAAATATGGGAAATATATTTAGAGCAAAAATCCATTGTGCAGAAATTAGTCGAGGCAAAACCTAAAGGTAAAAGTGAACGCTGGATGACAGAGATTCGCGAAAAGAAGAAGGCCGCGCCTAGGATATTTTGGAGCCACCTAAAAGCGCTGGGTAGGAAATCTGTCACAATGCAACAACATATGGTAGATGAAGGAGGAAATCAATTGGGAGTGTATGAAGCGCTAGGTTACATCCGAAAGATAACAGCCGATTCGTTTAAAAAGGTCGCCCAGGGGATTCCCCCGGTGAGTAAAAGTACGCAAAGGAGTGCAACCGACGAAGATGTAGTACTAGAGAATTTCAATTGGAAGAAGGCCGAAGGAAAAATTCCTAAGCGCACTACTCCGGGCTTAGATGGGGTTCCCGTCAGCCTCATTAACGAACTCGGACATAACACTAAAGAAGCACTGCTGAAAGCCGTAGAAAAGTGCTCACAGGAGAGGGAAATACCAGACAGTTGGCGAAAAAGTAGAATGAACTTAATCTATAAAGGCAGGGGAGAAAAGGATAACATTCGCTCGTATAGACCGCTAACCATCACATCGGTGCTATACAGGTTGGCGATGCAGGCAGTAAAATTAAAAATAGAAGCGTGGGTAAAACAAAATGTTATTTTGGGAGAACTTCAGAATGAATTTCGAATCGACAGGCGGTTAGACGATAATCTGTTTATTCTTACCCAGTGTATAGAAATATCGAAAATAGAAAACAGGCCCTTATACGTAGCTTATCTAGATATTACCGGGGCGTATGACAACGTTAATCCGGAAATTTTGTAGGATATATTGAAAGAAGTGGGCATAGGTGACGACTGTATACAGCTTTTGAGGGAAATATACCGAGAAAATACAGTTTGTATAGAATGGGAAGGAATAAGTAGCAAGGACAGCGTTGGAATTAGCAAGGGGTTGAGACAGGGATGTCCTTTGTCCCGGCTGTTATTCATGCTGTACATGGTGAGGATGGAAAAAGCTCTAGAAGGTAGCAACATTGGATTTAATTTGTCACACAAACAGGTCGGCACGATGGTTGAGTAGAAGCTTCCAGGTCTATTTTATGCTGATAATATTGTCTTATTTGCGGACAGTCAAGATGATATACAGCGACTGGCAGATATATGCGGAAGGGAATGTGAGGCTCTAGGACTAGGATTTAGTGCAACAAAATGTGGATTGATGGTATTCAATGATCACGAAGACTATGCAGTCTTAACACAGGGCCAAAAAATACCGAGGGTAAGCGAGTACAAGTACCTCGGAGTATGGGTAAATGAGGGGAATAGATATATGGAGGTACAAGAGAAAGCATCGGTAGCAAAGGGAAAGAGGAATGCTGCAATTATGAAGCACATAGCTTTATGGGGATACAATAGGTACGAGGTGCTTCGAGGGCTGTGGAAGGGTGTGATGGTCCCGGGGCTTACATTTGGGAACTCAGTGGTGTGTATGAAGTCAGAGGTGCAATCAGGAATGGATGTAAATCAAAGGATGGTGGGCCGCCTCGCGTTGGGCGCTCACGGGAAGACGACAAATGAGGCTGTAAATGGTGATATGGGATGGACAGGCTTTGAAGGAAGGGAAGCTCAGAGCAAAATGAGATTCGAAGAGAGGCTGAGGAAAATGAAGAGTAGATGGGCAGAGAAGGTTTTCAGGTATTTGCATAGAAAAAGCGTTGACACGCAGTGGAGAAAAAGAACTAGGAGGCTCACCAGTAAATATACGGCTAGCAGTGCGGGCGATATGGCAACAAGGAGCATTAAGCGGAAGGTCAGAGAGGCGGAGAGGACTTATTGGATGGCAGCGATGGAAAGGAAGCCGGCTCTGAGTAACTACCGAAAGGGAAAAAAACGAAATAAGGAGGGAAATGTTTTATGATAATTTGTGACCGCTAAATGATTATTGAGTCCCTGTCAAATTGGATTTAGACCAGGGATGTCAATATGGTGTGCACACGTTGATCTGGAGAGTAGAATCCAGCTAGCACGGCGTCAGAAACAGTACGCAGCACTAGTTACTTTAGATATCTCTAAAGCGTACGATAGCGTAGAGTACCCGATTTTACTTGAAAGAATGAAAGAGATTGGCTTGCCTGACTATTTTATTGCGTGGACGACTGAATTCTTGCTGGACAGGGAGTTTTACTGCATACAGAGTGGTATTTCAACTGGTAAATTCAGACAAACACGCGGTGTTCCTCAAGGAGCAGTGTTGTCACCGCTATTGTTTAATATATTGCTCAGCTCCATTCCTTGTCATCGAAACGTAAACACGTATGTTTATGCTGATGATATAGCATTCTTGCCTCGGCGGATGACATTCAGTCACTGTACGACCTTTTACAAGGATACTTGTCCGCCTTGAAATATTGGCTCGACAGTATTCGTTTGACCATTAATGTACAGAAGTGTGCAGTTCTGTCATTCTCTCCGCTAGACAACATAAATATATCCCTTTCATTTCATCAAGCAGACATTCCCCAAGTGCAAACAGTCAAGTACCTCGGAATTATTTATGATGGAAAGCTTAACTGGCGTATGCATATTGAACATACGGCGACTAAAGCATCACGTGCGATGGGAATACTCAGACGGATTAGCAATCATCGATGGGGCATGCGCAGAGACACATTGATAATGATCTACCGTATGTATATACGCCCTATACTGGAGTTTGGATGTGCCTTATTCTCCGGCGCACCAGCGTGGAAGTTAAATCCGCTAGTTTTGCTTGAACGCCAAGCACTTCGCTGGTGTACCAAAATTTGTAGCAAATGCAGTTCTATATAAGGAATCCCGAATCCCATCTTTGCACACTCGATTCAAAATATTAACAGTTCAAACATTCTTAAGGCTCTATGAATCGCCGATAAGACGAGACCAATATGTATTTATAAGCCAGCCAGAACTGTTTTTTAATGTCTCGTGGACACGGTTCCACACCCCACAGGTGATTCTTACACAGCGGCTATTGGACCCATTAAAGATAAACCTTAATGATATAATGGTAATGAATAATAGATTGAGTTCATTGGCGATATCATATGATGATATATTCCCTAACAACGCGAAGTTACTTCCTTGGAATGTACTGAATGGACTTTTTCAAGATCACTTAAATCAGATTAGTACGACTGTTGTGATAGCAACTGATGCTTCGCAGTGTGAGGAAAAGGCCGGTGTTGGAATTTTTTCCACACACCTAGACTGGTCCTTTTCTGTAAGACTCCCTGATCATACACCAATATTTTTGGCTGAATTCTTAGCTGTCATTTTGGCCCTGCGTAAACTTCCCGTCTCCATAACTTCAGTGGCTATAGTAACCGATTCATTGTCATTGTGTTCTGCTTTAACAACACCAGCTGAATCACATACTCTGAGATTATTGCGCGCACTGGGTCCACAGCATTTGCGAAACCTGCGGTTAGTTTGGGTTCCGGGGCATAAAGGAATAGTATTGAATGAAGTTGCGGACACTTTGGCAAAGGCTTCCCTTGCAGGCCCAGACCTTGATCTACTTCCAGTTACGGCGTTCGTCGCTGCGGCCAGATTTAGAAAGCACGCTTTATCATTGCTTACTCCTAGTCTCGCTTCATCACCAGATTTTCAACACCTTCAGTACCCTTGGAGCAGAAAATGGTGCAAAACAAGGCAGATAGAAGTAGCAATGACAAGATTGCGCTGTAGGATCCCAACTCTTAATTTATACATGCACAGAGCTGGTCTGGCGATCTCTCCTACATGCTCCTTTTGCAATGAGGCAGAAACAATCGAACATTTCTTGCTGGAATGCCGACGTTTTTCCTCTCTCAGAAAACGAACAATTGAAATTGTAATGCGGCACCTTGATCTGCCAGTTACTTCAACTATACTGTTATCATTTGGGGCTTCTGTGCTGGGGCACTCGGACGGGAATATATGCAGTGCTATTGAGAAATTCATATGCGAATCAAATCGTCTTATTCGACACATCAACCGCTAATAATTTTAAAAATTTTCATAATGACATAAACAATTTGGCCATTTGGGAGGTTATGCAACACGGTCTAATCAAAAACTAAAAATCATTAAAAAAGAAAAAGACGCTTCATTCTAATTGATACAGTAACGTCTTTTAGCTCTTAAAATTTTCAGACTTTATGATCCGCCCGACTCTTGGCCGATCCCCCTGAGTGGGTAGGTGCCATCATCCAAGGAGCATCATCATCATCATCATAATTCAAGGGGAAGCGCTTTACTGTTTGAAGCAAGGTCGGGCTGCCTTAGAACGCGTAGTTATAAAGCGAGATTCAGTAACGAAGAAGAACAATGTACATGCTGCGGGGGAACTAAGGAAACGATGGAACATGTACTGATTGAATGCGGCGATATTCACCCAGGTATACGTGTGGGCACGAGTATACATGAAGCATTGGGTTTTAGGGACAACAATGGAAAGCTGAACACGTCCACGATAGAAATAAGTAAGAGACGGTTAGAGTATTGGTGGTAGAAAAGTAGAGATAAAGTACAAAAATAAATAATGGGGAAAAATAAGGTCATTCTGCCTTAAGAGGCAGAGAGATGGACCGTGAATTTATATTTTTTTTGGTATAATAACATAGATTTAATCAATGTAGATAAGGTATTAGGCCAGCATGAAACAAGGAAGGTTTTTTTTTTTCTTTTTTTTCCTTCGAGCCTGGTGGCAGACATGTCACCGTTTGTTGTAAAGGGGACGCTCATAGCATCCACGGGAAGCTGGCGCTGAACGGCCGCGCTTATCGATCACGAAGCTCACGAATTCGTGTTTGCAACCGAGTTTAATTGCATTTGTGCTTCTTGCAGGCTTTCGCAGGTACAGGGGGATGGAAAGAAACGCGAACATAGCTGCGCGCTGTTTTTTATTACGCTCAAACCGTGGTGGCAATAAAAAAGATGCTAGATGGTCTTTTATTGTGTCATGGATGACGTCGTCTTTTCATCAATCATTCAGGCTATAACCACTTTAAAATAAATGCGAAACAGCAAAGAATGCAGATGCCGCATGTTCGCTTGTCTTTCCATCCCCGCTGTACGTATTCCGCAGTCAGTCTGTCAGGCCGTGCTGCCGGTTCAATACTTGCATTCGAGTTTGATAGTATTCGCGTTTTATTTTCTATTTCAGGCTATTGCAACCGCCCCAATGCCTTAGTATGTCATACTGTTGTATTCCACTCTGCAAATGGAACGGAAAGAAATCACGATTGTCTTTTTTTATTTCCCTTCATTGATAAAGAGAAAAAATCTCACAGGGTCCCTTATGCATTCATCTAAGACGACTTAACGGCGAAAGGCATCGTCTTCTTTTTCTTCCAGTCAACGTATTGAACATTCCCTGCCTCCCTTCGAGATATTTCTGCGCCTAACTTGGTTTTCTTACAGCCTCAAGGATCGAAGGCAGTGAAAGTTTTCTGCACATCAGCGGAGGCATGCACTGCCTCCGTGATCGGTCCATTTTGACTAAGCGAAGATGTAATATGACGACGTCACGTTATGTGACGTCAAGATGTTGTCACACAATTTTATTATCTGTGGCGTCATATGATGACGTCATCACGTAATTATTTTTTGCATCACTCGTGCTGACGCCGCCGACGGCCTATTTTCGCGTTTGATGAGGCATCTAAGGCTTTCGCCTTAATACACTGTTCGGCTGTCGTTCCATGAAATTCCAGCTGCCGCTGGTGTTTGGTAGAGGTGGCTTGCAGTAATTAGGTGGGATAATTGGTCTCCTAATACATCTTCAAACTACACTAGAATATGCAGCCGTCGTTTACGACGCGAAGATTTCATGAATATAAGAAGAGGTGGCTTAAGAAGGATGCAGTAGCGTCACTCTTTGCAGACTACCCCTCACGTTTGCAACCCAAGGCAACAATTGAACCAAGCATGGCAAGTATCCCTAAACGTGACCGTGTTGCGTCCGAACAGTCAACGAATGCATGTAGTACCAATAGCAACGCTGCCTCGCGAGCGCCGCCATGCGGATGCCGCTCTCACATTAGGTCCCGAAGCTGAAGAATCGGAGCCCATGGACACCACATGCGCTACGGGCGAAACAACCGACAATCATTATGTACAATGTCACAATAAATGAGTGAACAAGGCTGAGCAGGCGGCCCCATGCGACAAAAGCGTCCAGGTCGACAGCCATTCGGCCTCTATACTTTGCTCACTACAGAAAAGGGCAAATGGAAGAGAAAAGAAAGATACCTGAGGAGCTAGATACTGAGGCTACAACAATCCGTCGACAAATACAAAGACGAGCTCAAGCAACTGACAACAGGCAGCGCCATTTTTCACGCCTTTCACACTGGCTCAAGTTGAGAGTCGGCACTACGGCTTTATACTTGAACGACAGCGTCTGTTCACGCGCATCGGTCAGTGTTGCAGGAAGCGCGCGGCATATGTAGCTGTTTTTGTTTGTTTTTCGTACCACCACGATTTAACTGGTTTAAACTCCGAAATGGTGGAATCACTTGGCATAGTTCCTCTGTTTCTGGCACCAGCTGTTGCTTTATCACGGTGGCAACAAATGTAATTCTCAAAAGCTTTACGAAGGGAACGGGCAATCACGTATATCCCAGGAAGCAGTCTAGTGACATTTCATGCTATTTAGTGCATGAACTCCAGGCTTGCGTATAGTGCTACACCAGTAGACGGTAGCACGCATCGGCGAACTTTAAGCGCCCAAGCTTTCAGTATTAGCTCTTGGCAAATGCTGCTTTCGAAAATCGACTTTCAGAGTCAGAAACCGACTCTCAGTCAAGCGAACGTAACGGTGACAAAATAATTTTCCCCACATCCCTGGCATGCGCTCGAACCATCGAACTCACGACGTTGCGGCCGCGACGGCAAGCGCCCGGCGCCCTACCGACTAAGCTAACTCGGGAGCTACGAGACACGGTGCGAACGCGCCTGATATCTTTCACACATTCTCTTTCGCGGCGGTCGGAGCGGGGCGGTGCCGCCGTCTGTGAGAGGTGAAAAGAAGTAATGCTTCACGATCGACACTTACTAGCGCTTACTCCGAGATTGCACGCGATATCGGAGGTCATGGTTACAGCGTCTCGATAACAGAGAGGTAGACTGGCCGCGCTGGCGTCGCCGAAGCACCCTTGACGCAGTTACGTTGGTTAAGGCCTTTCTTTGCCTTTCGCTTCGTGTTAGTGTGCGTCGGCTCATCGGAGTAGTGCAGCTTTTACGTGCAGCAACAGGATTTCTCCGCCGCCGACTGCTTCAATTGCGAGAGCACCGGCTAACAAAACTGCTGCAATACGCGTTGCAGAAAGGACGCGATTTCGACGGGCGAATGTCGTGCCTTGGTGGAGCGAGAGCAGCGCCTGCGAGACAGAAACCAACGGGACGCGCGCGTTTGCGGCTCAGGCTACGAACCTCTACCTCCCGTGTTGCTGAAGCGCAGTGTGTGTTAGCGTATGCATGAGCACGGGCGTCGGCTACCCATTACTAGAAAGCGTACACCGTGCCGTCTCTCCTTAATTGACGACGCTTTGAAGAAGTGCATACCGGGTACCAGTGTTGATTATGAGCTTGTTGATATCATCCTTACGCGGGATTCACGATTCGCTGTGTCCAAATATATGTTCACACCGTCAGCTACCACAGCGGTTTAATCATAATCATGCGCTTTAGTCGTCGCGATAGAGACATGCTGTCAACGTGGGTGCATCCACGTCAAACGGTGCTATAGCTGCCAAACACGAATAGACATTGTACAAGGTCTCATATATCACTACACAATAAGCACTACTTCTGTGAAGACATGTTCCACTTTCGTGTTATACCGATTCCTATGACGGAGGGATCAGCCATGTTTTTTACTGAATCTCCTCAGTAAAAGTTCGTTCTCTCTATCTCGCGCTTGTGTTCTCATCGGCCTATAAAAACCATAAATATCATAAATAAGAAAGGTTTATGACTGAAATCTGAAGCTCAGTCATAAACTACTGCACAAATCGTCTTAACCTTGAATCTGTGAGCTCACAACACATGTCCCAGTATGCACGATTCTGCACAAGCGCCAAGCCGTCGATTAGAGCGGTGCCATCGTACCAAATATAGTCGCATCACAGCAGACAGAACAGTCGCGCAGAACAATCACACAGATACGATTGACGATCCAGTGCGGACAGATGACCATTAAATTTGATAAACAACACGAATAATTTCAATAACATTTGTTGCTGGGCGAGTTGATTCATACTTGAAAAGTAAATTGGTACGAGCAAATTGTACGCAAAGGCAGTGTAAGACAGAGCTTGAGCTCGCCAATGTTTTTTTTTTTCTTACTGTGTCCTTGTGCAGTATTTGCGCGTACAAATTTACCTTTCGAACACTTTCTGAGCAGTCATGCATGCCCCAACCTCCATCCCACTGTTGGTCATGAGCAATGTGCTCCCGCATTTCTGTGTGCACTTATCTTCAAGTATCTATCCCTTGCTCCGGCATCCTGTAGGGAAACTTATTGACGTCCACTGAGAAACACAGGTACTGTCATTAAATTACTTTCAGGAAATCCAATAGAGAAACCGAACTTCAAATAAGAAAAGTATTCTCTGCTGTAAAGAACGACCAGTGCTTCTTCATAAAACGCGCACAACATGTGCAGTTCTAGGAAGCTTTGCCTTCAGACATCAAAAGGAATGACTTTCGTTCGTTCTGCGTCTTTATCGAGAAAAAGGCCGCAGCCTGACTTTTCCCTTTCCTTTCTGTGCTCTCGTGAGGTCTTTCGGTTCCGCTTTTTCGCAGAGTTTTAAATATATTTTGTTGTGTCATCGAGACGTCTCTGCATCTGTTTCCTTCAGGTGCACGTGCCGATTTCGTCTATGGCGTTCAAGTCGTATTGCTCTTGTTATTAAGTCACGAGGTTGGTACACTTGTGGGACAAAACCGATCTAAATTTATGGTTCCGGAGCCCATCCACTGTGCGCCTTACATGAGTGCTTGGCCTCCACGTAGACTTTCTCTTAAATGCCTGCTCAGTACCTGTCGTAGCTTCCGCTCCACAGGGGGCTCTGTCTACCTGAGAGCGGTGTGAGCAGGACGGCGCAGCGCACGTGGAGCGGGTAGAAGCTCCCGTTTGCCGCGACGTGTTGTCGTATTCCACGTCCTCGCGCCGGTCGGCCCGTCGTTGGGGGTGGCCGTTCGCTTCTCCGCTCCCTTTGTTAATGCTATGGCTGCCGTGAAACGCAAGAACCTGCTGTTCTCCACAAAACTGGCGATAAGCAACACATTCTAATGCGGAGAAAAGTCGGACGTCGCCGCTACGTACAGGATCCCTAGGAGCACGCTCAGTATGATATTGAGTATGAGCACGCCGAGTACGAGCATTCGGAGTATGAGGCTTCTGGCACTCGACGATACTCGTATGATGGCGAGGCACTGTTTACATCGACACCGTATTTTGTCGCGTATAACCCGCCCTTACATATAACCAGCACCCCATATACAAACCGTGGAAAAATAAAAACAAAACAAAAAAGAAACTCCCCGCGCATTGCCGTGAAGCTGGCTTTGCATTGTCGTGAAGCAGTGCCATGAAGCGAATTAGCGCACCGAGACTCGCGCCGTAAATACAATAAATTCTTTCAAAAGTTTTACATCGAATTATACGATAATGCCAGCGCGCTTATTCGATTGTTTTTGGTGTGATCGGGTTTCATCCACAAAAACTGTTACCATCGCTCGCCGCAGGCCGCGCCGGAATGTTTAGACACTTCCCGATTGTTTCAGACTGTTCTGTTAAGATTACGCACAGGACACAAGCCACCGAGTTTAGCTTAGATCTAACGCGAAAACCAGCGATAACGCTAGAAGGTTCAATAAGGCATGTACAAAAGATTTCACAGA
The DNA here is from genome assembly GCF_013339695.2 of Rhipicephalus sanguineus. Taxonomy (NCBI): domain Eukaryota; kingdom Metazoa; phylum Arthropoda; class Arachnida; order Ixodida; family Ixodidae; genus Rhipicephalus; species Rhipicephalus sanguineus. The sequence goes on along the minus strand of NC_051179.1, from coordinate 145,527,166 downwards.
CGAGAAGATTACCGAGTGTCGAGGACTGTGATCGCTGCTATCCGTGTACAGCGTGTACTGATTTTACGTTCACGTTTCATCTCCTGGGCACAAGTTCGCCCAGTAGAGTTGCGTCTTTAACATCCCGACTGCCGCCTGCTTCATCGTCACGACCACCTTACCACGTGAGAATACATGGAACTGAATCCTGCTTTTAAATGCGAAGCATTTCTTAGCGAACTTCTGCGACTTTGAGCGTATCTATCTATCTATCTATCTATCTATCTATCTATCTATCTATCTATCTATCTATCTATCTATCTATCTATCTATCTATCTATCTATCTATCTATCTATCTATCTATCTATCTATCTATCTATCTATCTATCTATCTATCTATCTATCTATCTATCTATCTATCTATCTATCTAGCCGCCTACGACTTTGTGCTCTCCTGGCCGTTTCGTTAATCGGATGTATACCAAAATTGGTGTGTCATAACATGGCCTTATTGCGAACATAAATGACAGGTCATATCATGAAAATCATGACACGCATGTCATGAACAGCATGATTTGCATTCCACGGCCTTTGGGCTCCCTGGCCGTTCCGTTAATCGGATGTATACCAAAATTGGTGTGTCATCACATGGCCTTATCACGAACACAAATGACAGGTCATATCATGAAAATCATGACACGCATGTCATGAACAGCATGATTTACATTCCACGGCCTTTGGGCTCTTGCGGCCATTCCGTTAATTTCATATATACCAAAATTGGTACGGCGTGACAAGAGTTCATGACGAACATAATGACAGGTCCTAACATGCAAATCATGACGCGCATGTCATGTGCAGCATGATTTACATGACATGGTCTCGGGACGCTCGCGGCCGTTTAAATGAAGGGATACATACGAAAACTGGTATGCCGAGACATTTCTCTATGACGAACATAACTGACACGTGGTAACATGAAAATCATGATAAGCATGTCATGTATGATATGATTTACATGCCACGCTCATGGCGCACTCGCGGCCGTTTCGCTAGATTGATATACACCAAAATTGGTATTGTGCGATGTGACTTTATGAAGAACATGAATAAGAGGTGGTAGCACGAAAACCATGACATCCATGACATGTATGTCATGATTTACATGCCACGCTCATGGTGCATTCGCTTCCGTTTCGCTTGCGTGATATACACCAAAATTGGTGTTACGCGACACGACTGTATGACGAACGTAAGTGAGACGTGATAACATGAAAATCATGACATGCAGGTCATGTACGACCTGATTTACATGCCACGCTCATGATGCGCTAGCGGCAGTTTCAGTAGATTGATATACACCAAAATTGGTATTGCGCGATGTGACTTTATGGATAACATGAATGACAGTTGGTAAGATGAAAACCATGATATGCATGTCATGTATGTCATGATTTAATTGCCACGCTCATGATGCATTCGCGGCCGCTTCGCTAGCTCGATGTACACCAAGATTGGTATTGCGCGAAGCGACTGCACGACGAAGGTAAATGAGACGTGGTAACATGAACATCATGACATGCATGACATGCATGACATGATTTACATGTCATGCTCATGACGCACTCGTGCCGTTTCGCTTGCTTGGCATACACCAAAATTGGTATTGCGCGACGCGACTGCATGACGAACGTAAATGAGAGGTGGTAACATGGAAATCATGACATGCAGGTTATGTATGTCATGATTTAAATGCCGCGCTCATTGTGCATTCCCGGCCGTTTCGCTAGCTTGGTATACACCAAAATTGGTACTGCGCGACACCACTGTATGACGAACGTAAATGAAAGGTGGTAACATGATAATCATGACATGCATGAAATGTACGACATGATTTACATGCCATGCTCATGGCGCACTCGTGGCCGTTTCGCTAGATTGATATGCACCAAAATTGGTATTGCGCGATGTGACTGTATGAAGAACATGAATAACAGGTGGTAACATGAAAACTATGACATGCATGCCATGTATGTCATGACTTACATGCCACGCTCATGGTGCATTCGCGGCCGTTTCGATAGCTTGATATACACCAAAACTGGTATTGCGCGATGTGACTGTATGATGAATATTATTGACAGGTGGTAACATGAAATACCATAATATTCATGTCATGTATGGCGTGATTTACATGATCTACTCATGGTGCACTCGCGGCCATTTCGCTCCTTTGATATGCACCAAAATTGGCATTGCGTGATGTGACTGTATGACGAACATAAATGAGAGGTCTTAACATGCGAATCATGTTATGCATGTCATGTACGGTATGATTTACATGCCACTGTCATGGTGCGCTTCCGGCCGTTTTGTTAACGTGATATATACCAAAATTGGTATGACATGACACGAGTGCGTGATGAACATATACGACAGGTCATCATGCATTTATATACCAGAATATGCGTTTTATTGGCATGGTGTACACTAGATTGTGCATGCATGCGGGCATGGCAAACATGCGGTATATGGTGGACTAGATGCCATGGCATGAATGATTTCATTTGGCTCAAAGAGAAACAAGGGGATGTATGTACCTCTTTGCTGGCTGCTTCGCATTACATCGATTCCCACAGTGCGTGGGATCTGCCGAATTTTTTTCTTTCTTTTTTTTTGCGTGTCTGATATGCGAGTTCGAGTTATTTGTGACCGTACTGCGCTAGGGCATTTGCGACCACTTCGGTCGGGCGACTCCGAGAATCGCAGGTGTGAATTCGCCCTTAAGGGTTGGACAAAAAGGACGGGTAATGGAGAAATTTAAAGCTTGAGAAATCGCTAGGATATGACCTGATCAGATCGCGTAAATGGCACCGTACGTGATGCGCCGGTGTTCTCAACGCGACACGTGTAATAAGAAAATTCAGCTTGTTCGCAACCTTGATCGCTCAACACTTTCGCCGCTTCGCGTCTTGCCGCAGCATTCTTGTTGGTTTAAATGTCGAAATGGTACGCTTTTTTCATTTTTCGGCTAACATCATCTCATGAAGCTTTTAACGGCAACCACACCCGAGTACCGCGAAGCCGCAAAAATTGAAGCTTGCTTATATTCTGGAAGAGCGACTTTCTTGTCGGTTTGCTTTTGAATTTTATATGCGGAAAAAAATGAGCATTATTTCGAAATGTTTCCTCATTTACGTTATTCATATGCACAGCAGGCAGCCGAACAGCTCCAGCAAAAAGCCTTTGGAGCTGCGATGACCGCGTACGGGCGTAGCGAGTACCGGCACTCAAACTTCGCTAGATTCAAAACAGAGGCCGGGTGTTTCGCAATACTAGCCGCTCTATGAGCTACAGCAAGTTCGACGGCAGGGCTCTATGAGAGCGATCTCCTCCGTCTGTATATTTCTGCACGGTTCCGCTGCCGCAGCTGTATTTTCAGGACATGCAAAAAAGATCATGATCGCTGCGGTCGTGCCCAGTTTCATATAATATTCAGAGGAAACTCCGATGCTTCCGAGCGAGTCGCCTGCATACCGAGCCGCTACGACGCAACCTTGATCCGGTAAGTTGCCTCTTGTATGCCGGCAAATATGCTTGTACCAAGAAAGTTGCAAAGGCCGAGTAGTTGTGTAGGCGGGGTGATAGATAAACAGCAACGCAATTCATCAGACAGACAATGACGAACACTTAGCAGTTAAACACATAGGTGCTGACTCAATACAAGACTCGTGTGTGTTTAAGTGTAGTATTGTCCATTGTAGTGTCTTAAATATGCTGTTTTTTATCTATCATGGAGGGTTGTGTCTTAAGAAAGCTTAATGCGTTGCGTCGATAAACAAGCATTGGCTTCAATCATTTGGCTTCTCCTAAAAAATGACAAAAAGAACGATGAGAAGCCGAGAGAGAGTTTTGACGGGCAGCATATTTAAGCGTTATTCACGACTATAGATTTCATTGCAGATTGTCTCGTAATTTGTAGCGGAAGAAGCGCGTCGCTAAATGTTTTCCGTGATTTACAGAGGCTGGCCGCGTCAAAATCATTGTTGCCTTTGGTGGGGGTGGTTGTGCTGACGCTCGCCATGGCTACGAAAACACTTTCGCCACTTTCATGCTCATTAGTGCGCAGCGGTGTAAGTCATGAGTTACTCGTGACACGCGCTGGTTCTGTTAGTGTGTCCAGTTCTCTGCTGATCTGGAGAAAGTCGCGGATTGCATTCTCATTACTGAAGCTAAGAGCTCTACGTAACCAACAGGACAAAGTTCTCGTTCTCAAAGTTCCATTTTGATTACTCGAAAAATTTGCGGAAGTAGTATTTATTATTTTGATTGCCCGTTGTTACAAGGTGCTCAGTTTTAAATTCGGAGACACTCGACAAGCAATAGTTTCTGATTTAGGGAACAATGCTATGACTGAACTAACATCTGAACGACAATCTACAGCACGAAGAGTTGCATGACATCCCGGGCCTCCAATAGCCAGTAGCGGCGTTTGTACGAATGAGATGGTGGTGTGTCGCACTGTCTGTTGAGCGCATCGAATGTGCAGGTCAACTGGCATAATGCGCTGCGAACTGCCATTGCTGATTACGCCAGACAGAGGGCAGATCCAAGCGCAAATGTCGTGTTTAGTAAAGCCAGCGGTTGGCGTTAGAAGAGAAAGGGATTAGCTGTTCTTTGTACTAGACACAGAGGCAGAGGGTTGGTTGGCACGGGCACGTTTCTGATGGCGTTGCACCATGCATACATAAGTTGACCCTCTGCAAGTAAAGTTTCCAATGTCCAATTTTCATTTTGTGCTTGGATATATCTCAAGCGCGATTGGGACATTCGTGTCAACGAGACGCATGATCAAACTTTCGAAGAATTTCTCGCCTTGTATAATAAGCGGGCAGCCTGCGCAGAGAAGGGCCTTAAAAACCAATCATCATTTCTATAAAGATGCGCAACACATGAATGCGATCAAATCAAATCAAATATTAAATAAATAATTGATTTTATCTCTACGTGTTTAGATTACTGGTAAATAATAAAGCATTATGCGACGGATCTTGGGAGGCCCGTCACAGAGGGCATCGTCCTGCAGTTCTGTGGTGCGGAAGGGCGCAACATGAACGGAAGGGGAGGGATTAACTTTGTGGCGCACTCCGCCGTGACATGGAACGCCGTTGGTGAGCTGTGAAAGCCCGGGCAAGAGTCTGCGTAGCGGTAAGGATAGAATTTGTGCATGGAGAGGAAGTTGGGGAAGGTATGCGTTTGAAGATGGTGGGGTGCCACCTCATCCTTTCGCGAGAACGACGGTGGTGGTGGCTGCATGGTGTGTCTAGCTGTGTTGTAGTATGCTAATGTGTCTCGGTATGTGAGTGGAAGTCACGCCCCGAAAGGGCCCTCACGATCGCGAGGCCACACAAAGCGGTCACGCGAGTTTCAGCTGTCATTTCGTCTGCTAGGCGTGCACGTGTAGTCATGTCTTCCTCAGCACCACCGTCGTCGCCGCCGTCATCAGCGTCTACAAGCGATGAAGAAAATACTGACGTATTGCAAATCGCTGCGATTCGGGATGTTGCTAATGATTCTCGCTTCGATCCTCTGCAAAGAAGCGATTCTGAAATCCACGCCGGTCCCAGCAGCGACGAGTAGGCACTGTTAAGATCGGCGGGCCTCCCTTCGCTGCGGGGCGCGGGGACAGAATAAAGGAGGCAGCCCCAATCTGCAGCGAGAAGAAAAGCGTGAGGGCGCGCTCTGCAGTTTTGCACGAAAGGCTGAGGTCTGCTCGAAACAACATTATTGCCGCTGGTGCTGGAGTCGAAATGTGACACTTTGCGCCTCCGTGCCCCAATAAGGGCCGCGACGCCGAGTTTCCCCGAATACGGAGAAGTGAGCCCTTGGACCGCAGCGCGATGTGTCTCCGGCTGACAGGACGTCTGCGCTCGGTTCAGCGCCAGCGATTCAGAGCCTGAATGTCCAACGAGACGGAATGTACAACGAGAGGTAATGTCCAATGGGTCACGTGACCGGCGAGACGGAATGTCCAACGAGACGGAATGTCCAACCGAGACGGAATGTCCAACGAGACTGATGTCCAACGAGTCTGAATGTCCAACCGAGACGGAATGTCCAACGAGACGGAATGTTCGATTTAGAAGTGGAGAACTTGTCCTAGTTCGAAATTTGCCAGAAAACTGATTCATTGCGTTAAGATAGCCGAACGGAAGATCGCATTTTCTTTGTGTTTTGTAAATGTTCACTGTGGCACCGGGCATCGTATTCTTCATTGTTTAAACAGCACAAAAAGACGAAGATACGAGAAGGGGGACTACACAGGACAGGCGCTGACTGACAACTGTTGGGTTTATTGAGCAGGAAGGAATAAATACACGTAATCCGACTGCGCGCACATTATCGCATTACAGAGAATTGTCACTTCTTTCAAGAAGGCTAAATTCGCAATCATGAAGGCAGATAGATGAGGTGGAAATGCAAACATCATGGTTGTACCTAACGTGAAAAGCTTCTGTGATTTCACGAGAGCTTTGGTCAACGTGCCTGAAGATGACATGCGTGCGATTAAACAACGGTTTACAGCCAAAAGAACGACAATGAGCGGAGGAGGCGTGACTTCTAAAGTGTTATTGTGCTGGCGTAGTCTATCGTTAAGGCAGGCACCCGTCTGTCCAATATATTTCTTTCCACAAGTTAGCGGGACGTCACACACTACGCCACATGCACATGATACAAAACGGGTGCTATGATTGACGGAGCACAAATTTCTCCGTGACTGGCCATTCTTCTTCCTGTCTATCGCAGCACATGCTTTTCCAACCTTACCACGAGCAGAAAAAACAACATTTACGTCATAGCCCTTATGCAATCTTTGAGCCTATGCGAGAGCCCATGGACATATGGGATCACAGCAACATTCTTTGGCTTTTTGGTGGCGTTGGTGCGCTGACCCGTTCGAGAAGCGGACAGTTTTAATGATTGTAGCAACCTCAGCGAAATGGACGATAGGGTTGAGACAGGAAAGCCAGCATACTCGCAGCTTTACAAATACGGGTACGAGTTGCGCTGGCTAACACTCCGAGGGATGAAACGCACATAAATACCCAACGGTGTGGACGAGGGAGCGTCCTCCGTCGTAGCTCAATTTTTAGGGCATCAGACGCGCAATTTGAAAGTGTGCGTTTGGATCCCACCGACGAAAAAGGTGGCACCACTAAATAAATGCTAGAATAGAGCGCTCAACAGAAGGCTGGTGTAGCAAAGTATGCAAACTCGTTGCCCACAATATTGTGGCTACTTTGCCGGCTTACATGTAATCTATTACGTACAATTTCGGTTCCTCCGACTGGCGACTCATTTTAATTTTCCGACCGATACCGAATGTCCAACGAGACGGAAAGTCCAATCGAGACGAAATGTCCAACGAGACGGAATGTCCAACGAGACGAAATGTCCAACCGAGACGAAATGTCCAACGAGACGAAATGTCCAACGAGCCTGAATGTCCACTATTGGACATTCCGTCTCGCTGAACATTCCGTCTCGTTGGACATTCAGGCCGCAAGCGAGCGCCAGCTACCCAGACCCATGCTCTGAGGCGAGGGGGGAGGCCTGGCCTGCGGCCGCCGTTCTACACCGCGGGTGGTCATCGAGCAGCGAGACAAAGGACTCGCCGCATCCCGCATGCTGGAGACATGTTTTCCACGAAGAGACGGCGTCGCAAGAACAATACGCGTGCGTGTGTATGTGCGTGGGTTGGGGACGGCGCCAGCGAAGTGACCCGTGGAATTCGTGACCTGATTCGTAAGAAACGTTGTCCCCTGTGTCCCTAGTTCGGGCATCTAGGGACTGCGAGGGGTGTAAAAGACGGAACCGAATGCATGAAGGAAGGAGACCTGGATTGGAGCTTGACGGTGACGACTGTCACCGTCAAGCTCCAAAGAACCGCACATTTTTGGGGTGTGTTACGCCAGCGCTTGAGGAGGCGTTGGTAAGGCCAAGGTTCAAGGACCCGCGGAGACGCGTGGATAGATGCAAATTGCATGCGCAGTCCTACCTGGAAGCTTTTATAAACCAACGTTGCAGCTGTCCATGACAAAGCCATTCCTTCTTGCGGTACTTGAAACGCCACTGGTGTAACACGCGCACAACTTTTTCACGTAATGCAGTTGAGATCGTCGCTCGCAATTATCACACGCTGACGAGAGCACACGACAAATCATCCAGAGCGGCGCGGCGAAGACGCAGGACTTGAGACAACCAACGCAGAGAATCGAAGTGGAAACTGCTGCCAGGCGTCGCTGCTAGTCGTCGCCACGATGACGACACTGAGATCGTTGACGCTATCGTTACTAGCGCATCGTCAGTCAACGCCTGGGGGCCAGTTGAACACGTCATAATACTGTCGATGCCGCAGGGTACTGAACGCACCGTTGAGCTTTAGTACGCTGTTCGTCCTCGAAATAAAATAACTTCTACGCAACGGACGCAATTCATAGTTCGCTCAAAAAGCTTTTGCATGCCAAGCTATCGAGTGAAGGCCAGATCTCGAGCTTGAAACTCTAAGTCACTGCTCCTTGAAATATTTAATTTCACTGTGTAAATAGGTGTTCAAAAGTGCCATGAACTTCTTTGTTTTCGTTTTGCCTATCTATGGAGCATCAGCTCTCCTCAATCCCAAGGCCCACCATGTCACCCAAATGGAATCCGAGCGTTGCGGGCGCAACGTTGTCATGGCCGCCACAACTAGTGGCGCTGTGGGGACGAGCTAACCCCCGGGTCCCAACAAGGGCGAGAGTGGCATAGAGGAACCTAACACGCGCGCGCGCCATTGACGTGCGGCACAGCGTCATTACATGGTCCCGTGCCTTCGCTGTGACGCGTTCGGCCGAACGCGGCTGCTTTCAAGTCGAGTTTGACCGATGTTTGAGCGGCTAGCTCAAACATCGCGAGTGCTCAGGTCACGGTCGGACCCACGCCCTGCGCATGACGTAGCGATCAGACAAAGCAGACCTTTCAACAGCCGTATATGCCTCTAGATGTTGATAATGAACGAAACAGAGGGCATTGAGCGAGGGCCCATTTCTTTTGTAAGACACAACCTAATGAAACGAACAGACAACGAAGCTAAAGGGGACATGTATGTTTTAACTGTAGTATAGCAATTATGACATAACTGGAAATGAATTAAAGTAAGGGTGTGCGAATATTCAAGTTTCGAACTTGAATAACTTATGATTCGAGTTTCGGATATCTAGTGCGCGTTGTTTCGAATAATTCGACAGGACGAATATCAATGTTGCAACTTGGTAGCGGTGGGGTGGCTGAAACTAAAACGCTAAACCTCTAAAACTAAAAGCTAAAACGCTAACGTCGTTACAGTGGCTCTTTCGTTAAAACGTGCGCCGATATCCTGGTTCAAAAGCGAGCACATGTTTTCTTAAAGGAGATTATGTCATTTCCGCACGTGAAAAAAAAGACGCATGAGAAAACTGTCAACGCCTTCACAACTTCGCTTCCGAAACGAAGGCACGGACCTCTTGCGTACTCCGGTCTCGTATGCCTTACGCGCCTTAAAACATACCGACCTTGACCCGCGGCACTCTCGGTGATTGGCTTCAAACATGAAAATCTGTTCACGCTGTGCATTCGCCACTGCCGCACCACATAACCCGTTCAGAAACTCCCATCCTTCCGGCGCGCAGTTAAAACATTGCTGTGGAGGGGCTCCCGAAGATTTTTGGGCCCGCTGCACTCATGACGCTGAAGCACAACATTACCGTTGTCAGATGAGTCGTACCGCGCGACCATAGAGCAGGGCTGGGCAGAGATACTCAGAAAAGTATTCCGGAATACAGATATCGAAATACATGAACTGGAAGCCTAAGATACAGATACTGAGATACATTTGCCGTTAAAGTAGCGGGATATCTCGGAGATACTTTTGCAATAAGACAAAAAAAGTATTCCGGAATACAGTTACAGCGATACAGATACTGGCATACTTTTTTTATTTCAAGGATGCTCATACTACACAAAGACACTTATTAGTGCAGCATGATGTTGTAATTAAAGTTACAGCGCATCGAAACGTTCAGTTCATTTATTTATTTATTACGGTACCCTCAGCGCCGTTAAGACATTGCAGGGGAGGGGGGCGGACAAAATACATAATTAGCAATAATGACATAATTACAAGTATCAATAGGAATAAAAATACACTATTGCACAGCAACAGTAACAAAGATTGGACACCGAAATCGACATACTTGGTGAACAAACTAAGCTATACTAGACATAGCACACTTTAAGCAAATCACTCGAATCACTAATGAATCTCTTCTAGTGCACTAATGAACCTCAGTGAATTGAGAAAAAGCACACATTTATTTTGAAGATCTGCTTTGCTAAGAAGGTTGCTGTGTATGCTTCTCAAATAGGCTGTCTTCTAACTGCGTCGGTTCAGCCTCAGCACAAGACTCACGAAAAAAAAAGTGTGTCTACCGCTGAAGGCGAGCACACATTCGTGTTATAGTGAATAAATACCGCCTTCATAGCCGGATTGCCCTGCAGCGTGGCGATATCTCTTCTCGGGTCATCTAGATACCGAAACACTCCCGCCCTCACTTAGGTTGTTCTGGCTGTTCAGAATCCGAAGTAGGTCCCCATCTTCGGAATCCTCAGCCGTCTGACCCTGTCGGCTTCGATGAAGCTGTCACCACCACCGACGCTACCAGCACCCATTTTAGAAAGCCGCAACAGGCGAAGTCGGCTCCGGCGGTGGGGGAGCCTGCTACCACAAAAGACCGTTTCACGCATGTCATCAATTAGGAATGCACCCTGACATTGGAGAGGTGGCTGGAAGCGCGTCAAAGATAGCCATCTTCTAGTCACTTCCGCCGCGACGACGGGAATTGGTTTTGAAAGTGTCGCCGCTTTAAGAACTGAACGCCCGCGAAGCAATGCAAAGCCTGTTCCAGGGCGGTATCCGCGCGGGGGGTCGCGAAGTAATGGCTTGCCACCCGAAAAAAATTAGGCGTGCTGCACTGACCTTGAGAGACAGTGACTTTCGTCGGCAGAGGCCGACAACACTGCCCCCGCGATTCTGCCGTCTGCGTTGTCGCGCGCTTTGCCACGTGGACCATTCTGTGCTTGAGGGGAAACCATCGCCGCCCTATCTGTCGGCGACCGGCGGCGCACCTTAGCTTGTCTTGGCACAAAAAAAACACGTCATTCCCCCATTGGAAACACGCCTCAACTCATTTCCGACGCAAAAAATAACAATGTAACGAAATACCCGTGTCCTGCATAGTATCGCGATACAGGCGATACATCGTAAATGTATTTCACTACTGAGATACAAATACATTTTTCAAATGTATCTCGATACAGAAATACAGATACTCAAAAGTATCTCTGAAATACTATCGCGATACTCTTGTATCGCGATACTGCGCAGCCCTGCCATAGAGGAATAAACTAGCTACCGTACCCGACTGTGTTAGCCGATAGGAGGTTAGGAGTGCCACCGCATGCTGACTGGAAAAAAAATCCCTCAGGAACAAGCGCATAATAACGCTGTCACCATATATCACATTTACAAGTTTCATGTAAATAAAATGGTTCCGGCGAGACATCACGGCGAGAGAGCCTGAAGTCAGGTCATGTAGAACACCTTATGTTTATGCATGGCAATTTGTAGTCTTTCGGCAGCATGCAGTCACTCCCCGCGTTATATGCTCGACGACATGAGCGGACTTCATTTCGTTGTCCTTTCTTTCATTTTTCAATAAAATGTTTTGTATTCGATATTCGATATTTTTGGCCACTCTTCGGTACTATTTGATTCGCATTCGATGCGAGATTAAATTTCACTATTCGCGCACCCCTTAATGTGGATGAAAAATCAACTCGCCAGAGGTAGGGACGAAGCAACAATCTTTGGATCACACGTCAAATGCTCGTCCGAGTGTGGGACACTCTTTTGTTTCCAGCTGGCGTCATGTAGCACGTGATCTTATCACGAGCTGGAAGATGCCCAATGAATCCTCGTGTACTACCTAAGGCATCAAGTCTGTCGGAACGAGGCCCGCACTATGAATGAACGAAAGAGAGTGCATTGATCGACAACTCGTTTCTTTTGTTAGATACAACATAATAAGACCAACAGACACTGAACCTAAGGAAGGTATACATAGGGGGAATTACTTGCACGTTTTAGCTGTAGTATAGTAATTATGACATAAATGGAAAGGAATATAATCGTGATTCCACGTAAGATCGAACAAACGATGGCTGGTCGACCTCTTAAATTTATTTCAAAATTTTATATACTACTGCCTGATTAGTGGAAAGAAGAGATCCGCAATTTGTTTTGCCACTAAAAATTTTTTTCGAAGCACAGGAAATCAATAATGACGGAGAGGTGGAGTGGAGCGCTCATCGGCTCTGCTGTTCTGGCCAAATTTCGTTATGAATTGCACAAAATATATTAAAGCTAGGTAGCTGAAATTCCTTTAACTAAATATATACCTACTTTTGCTCTTGCTGAGGTATTTTTAGTTTTTATGTGTAGTGTAGATGTTTTTATACAAAACCTCCAAATTGAGCCACGAAACGTTATTTTCTTTATTTTGAAGGTCTTTATCTCAAAAAAGCCTTGCAGCAGAGCGACGAAAATTCTCAATTACCTTCTTCGCATACTTATCTACCGAAATGCCGAATCTTATATTTATATAGCTTTTCAGTAAAGAGATACGATCGGGCTAAATTCAAGGAAACACCGAACAATTGAAACTTCAGACGACAATTAAAAAACCATTTTTTATATTTCTTAAACTTTGTCCACTTATTCTCCTCCACATCAGCTTTCAGAATTATTGAAAACATATTGCATAATTTCGTTGCACTAATACTTACGGCCCCTCCAATGACACCCTTTGGCAAGGCTCAGCGCACCATGCAGGTCTGAAGATGCGATGCTTCCACGCTTAAGAAATAAGCTTCTTAATATAATTTTTCACTTGTGTGGATGGCAGGAGAGTGAAGTTAACAGCGTTCCCGGTGTCCCGTCGTTGCTGCATGAACTTGCCGAAAGCTTTCGGTCCAATGCGCTCAGAACCAGCACTTTCCTTCAGCTAAATTTCCCGATGCATCACCTTAAAGGGACATTAAAGAGGAACAATGAATTGGTTTAGATCGATCAATTGTGCTCTGAGAAGTCTAATGTCGTTATTTTCGCCATCATAGGTTTATTAATAGAGGAGAAAATCAAGTTCAAAGTTTAATTTTTAAATTTCGCGCCGAAATCGTCCCGCGTGACGTCATGGATTTCAAAGTGTATTTATCGTATTTTGGCGAGGTAGGCTCAACAAAATTACCCTAAACTTTGTATGTTAAGTCTATGGACCCCTCAGAGGACAATGCACTTCATTTTTATCGATTAGGAACTACGTAGTACCTAGTAGGCGCCGTCAAAATATGTGACGTCACGGCGAATGGTCCGGAAACTTCCAGGTGGTGTCGCCACCCACATTTTCTTTTTGCCCATTTTCTCGCTTACTAAGCGTCTTCTTGCAGCAAGCGTGGTGTTCTTGGTATCGTGAAAGAGTACTTTACTAATATGAGAAAAATCGTTTTGCTCTTTAGTATCCCTTTAACTTTACGCCCACCGTATCTTGCAGCGAACATTTTCAGCTACCACCTTCGGCCACCTTCTGTACCTCAGTTTGTTTTCTCTTGATGTAGGCTGGCCTGAACGGATTTCTAACTGTGCCAGGAGGTTTCAAAGACGACACGCCGGTAGTCGCAGTGATCTGGTTAATGACGTCGATTTCTTTTTCAGGGGGCGTCGTTCAACTGCGCGTTCAACTGCACGTTTCGTGAAGATCTTTCATTGCAGTCGTAGCAAAAGCACGCGTACTACAAGTAGTCCGTCTCACTGACAGTCACTGATCTTTCGGGTGTTAAACGTTCCTTCAAAGCATTGATGTCTAGGTCGGTAACTCTTTGAAATTTTGGTTTCTTTGCAATAATTAAGCTTCTTGTGCTTTGAAAGGCAGTCTCCACAATACACTCGTTCAGAGCTATACTTTCTCGCCATGAGACGCACAGGAGGAGTAGAGTAAGAGCAAAGCGCAAGCACTATTGGCGTCGAATGAAGTGTGAACAGCGGACCAAACGCGCGGCCAGTTCAGGCCGTCTGCTGTCAACATCTAAGATAGGCAAGCGCAACCGGTTACCGATAGTTTTGCTTTTCTTTCCTTTGACATGCCATGTTCATGCTTTCCACTGATCGCAACTGGCGCAGCGCAGTTTCTATTGCTTCCACCTCCGCCGTGTTATCAGCGCCTAGCTGCGATGCGAGCAGAGGGCGGATTAGAGGACTGCACGGGCCTGATTTTCCGGCCCGGGCCGGCGCGGGCCCGGGCGTACATGACCGAATCCAGCCCGAGCCCGGCCCGGGCCCGTGTTTCCAAGCCCGGGCCCGACCCGAGCCCGGGCGTTCATCACTAAGCTTATCCAAGGAGCGCGTGTTCATGACCAGGCCCGCCGCGGGCCCGCTAGAGGATATTAGTTGATGATTATTAATGATGCCTTGCGCTTTGCAGCAGGCGTCGTACGGAAAATCCGGTGTGCACATGCATCGAAATGTTGCTTTGCCCGCGGTCTCTCAAGTCCTAGGACGCGGGTGCGATTCCCGCGGCCACGGCGGCCGCATCATGACGGGGGCGAATTGCAAGAACACCAGTGTACTTATGTTTCAGTGCACGTTAAAGGGCCCCTCACCAGGTGACCTAACGAATTTTAGTTAGACATTGCAAGTTGTTGCGAGCCCAATAAAGAGCATTATGCCACAAGAATTTTTCTAATCGGTCGGTTAGAAGCTGAGAAAAACAATAATTTGTAGCGGCGCGAAACCATGATGCGAGGAGGCGAGCTGCAAACCCTTGCCGTTCGCCCCGCGTAGCCTTCGCAAGCCAAATCCCTTCCCTGCCCTCTTCGGCACGCGAGCGGAAGGATCACATAACGCATACGCATGAACACGTCATGCTCACAAAATGTCACGAGCGCATGACGCGCCCGAACCAGCCCGAGCCCCCGAGACGCGAGCGGTGTTGTGGCGGCGTTCTTTGCGCTTCATCTCTGCAAGTTATGCCGAATGCGCCCTCGCCGATAACTTGGCTTTCAACCTATTACTCAGCACGAAAGCTGCAACATTTGTACGGACGCGAGACTAGCGGTGTGCCGCAGGAACATCTATACTCGCCGACAAGTTTTCTTGGCATTGAAGCGAAGGCTACAGAGCCACAATGCACGTATCCTACCGCTAATGAATGTAGTCCCACAGTTGCGTCCGTATTTTCTGCGTGAGGTATAAAAAATGCTCCTTCATTTTCTACATGTAGCTTTTTGTGACGGAACGCAGCGCACACAAGCGAGATATCTGCATTTCTTTTACTTTACACGTTGCCACTTCGCGTTTTTGCGTGCGTGAAAAATTCGCGCCTTTTACTCGTACCTTGGACGCTAATCAGCGTTTGCGTCGAAGTGCAACGCTAGCCATCACACTCCACGGCGTTACGAGACGCGCGCCAAACCGGACTGCTTCGCGTAGCAGTACATGTGCAGACGCTCCGCCCCCGTAGCTTTCCCTCCAGTGCCAAGAAAAGTTGTCGGCGAGTATAGTTAGACGCGGGAGGATAAATGAGCCTAATGAGCGCTGGAACGCGGTAGAAAATTAGTTTCGTTGTAAAGGGTGGCGTCTGCACGATGCGCAAAGCGCGAGAACACGAACGCGTGCGAAACGGAGGTAGATTAGTCTCGAATCTCGCTGCGATTCGCAGTAAAAATTAAAAAAGAAAACGCACACATTTCGTTTGTGTGTTTTATTATTGCTCTCAAGTTTTATTCATCCATTCAAGCAACAAATTACAAAAACTACGCGTCGTGTCAAATCATTATCGCAGTGTCACGTGCTACTGTTAGCGACGTCAGAGCACATTCGTCTACCTAGAGGAGCGACGTCACAGCACTACCACCTACGTAGGGCCATTTTCTCATGTACGTCATCCCCTCATTCTCTGGGCGCGCGGACGCGAGAAGAAGGGAAAGCAGCGTTCAGCTTGAAATTTGACCCATTTACGCGGCGCGTAGCGTTGCAAATTTTGGCAGACGTAATCGTGAACGCCTAGTGCATGAATTGCGCTCGTCAGCTCAAAATTGTCAAACCTGGTGAGGGGCCTTTAAAGATCTCCAGGTGGCCGAAATTAATCCGGTCCCCACCACGGCGTGCCTCGTAATCATATCGTGGTTTTGGCACGTAAAACCAAGGAATAATAATGAAATGTTGCCTATATCGCACATGGCAAGTCATTACAGGAACAGTATATATAGTGAAAATAAAACATAGCAACAAAATTTATTTAAAAGAAGTGTACATGAAAAAGAAACATGAAAAAGCGGATAGAAGCAAACACAGGACAGTGTCTTTAATGCTCTTTCTACCCTCGCGTTGGAAACATTAATTACAAAATTTTTTAAAAGAGGCTCCTGATTAATAATTTGTTGCCGCCATAAGTAGATGAAATATAAATCGTTCATATTCTAACGTCGTCACGGAAACGTAATCGTCATGTACGATATAATTATAATATTAGCATACAGCATAAAATAAACGCACCAGTATTGATATAATATATCTATTCTGGGGAAAAAAAAAAGACCTTCAACTGTTTTTCTGTTTTCTTTGCTAAGCTTTACTAAAAGCTCTTTGCACGTCTCACTTCAGCTTGGCACAGAATGTCTTAGACCATGCAATGCATAACGTTCGCGTGTGCTCGAAGGCCCGACTTAGGCCTTTTAATAAGTGGGCCCGGGCCCGGCCTAGGCCCGCGGCTTCAAACCCGGGCCCGGCTGAGGCCCGCATTTCCAGCCCGAGCCCAGCCCGGGCCCACCTGAGAACGCTTCAGACGGCTTTGCACACGTGCTGGGCCGGGGCCGGGCTTTCGGGTCGGCCCTGGCCCGTGAAGTGCTCTAGGGCGGATAGAATAGCGAAGCTCCAGTGCATGTGCGTTCGAGTCACCCGAGAGGTATTGGCCTCGAAATCTTGGAGTGGCGCCCTCTCGCGTGTGACGTCAGAGCGGGGACTCCGCTGTCAACCGCGCTGCAGCAGCCGCTGCTCCTGTATGCGGATCGTCTGCTTCAGGCGGGAACTTTGTCGAACGAACAGCCTTCCGACGGTCAACTAACGCCTGCAACGAATGTTTTCGAGTGTAATCTTGAACTTGTTTTAGTTGCGGTCCATCGACAGGGCCAAGAATGCCCCGGATGGCCCACGAGTGCGCCGATGCCACCGACCGCATTGCTGGTAAGAAAGTGAAACTATGTATGAGTCTTCTCTAGGGGTGTGCGAATATTCGAAAGTTTCGAATATTCGTCGAATATTACATTGGAAATATTCGTATTCAATTGGAAAATCTTGTATTCGAAAAGTGCGAAACTCACAGCAGCACACCATCGTGCCACCCGCATGGGCGCTGCATACTTCCGTTGCCCCAAGGAACAGTGTCGGTGCAGTGAAGCGAACTTACGGGCCCGCGCCAGGCACGCCGCGAACGCTCAACATGAATTTTTGTTTCTCGCCAAAAACAAAAAACACTCCGATGAAATTTTCACAAATAAATCTCCTTTGTTTACTCTTCCCAACAAGACCAAGCGTGCATTTTTACTTGGACTGTATCGCCACTCCACATGTGCCTGAACGTGGAGCATTTCACACATTTTTCAATGTTTGCGCCCCTTAAACTTCGAAACTACTAGGTCATCGACTTCAATACTTCTTTGACACGCTTACTGCCAATTATCCAGCCATGTCATATAGTCCTATTTTGTCTGTAATATTCGTAGAATTTTTAAAAAATTATCAAAATGGGCGCAGAATTGCAGCATTGCTTCACCACAAAGCACATCGTGAGACAAAGTAGTGGCCGTCAATGGGTGATAGTAAGATAGTGCCATTCCTTTTCAAGTAAACAGCAGATATTTAAGGCGTTCCGTAAAGTATTGTATTTTTTAGAGTATTTTTTCGCAACCTATGTTTCACCCACTACGGCAAAATTCAAATCACTGTAACAGACAAGAAAATTTTTTTTTTCCAAGAAATACTTTCGCAGGGCAAATAGTGCACTGATATGAACGTCCACAATTTTTTACAATACAATTGGAGAGGGTCGAGCGCAATGTCTCTGTAATATTCGTAGAATTTTGAAAAAATTATCAAAATGGCCGCAGAATTGCAGCATTGCTTCACCACAAAGCACATCGTGAGATAAAGTAGTGGCCGTCAATGGGTGATAGTAAGATAGTGCCATTCCTTTTCAAGTAAACAGCAGATATTTAAGGCGTTCCGTAAAGTATTGTATTTTTTAGAGTATTTTTTCTCAACCTATGTTTCACCCACTACGGCAAAATTCAAATCACTGTAACAGACAAGAAAAATTTTTTTTCCAAAAAATAATTTCCCAGGCAAATAGTGCACTGATATGAACGTACACATTTTTTTACAATACAATTGGAGAGGGTCGAGCGCAATGTCTGGGACGTTTGGCGTGGAATGACCCTGTTTTTTTCTTTTTTAAATAGCTACATGTTAAATAAAATATTGTTACTGTGGAGGCATTTTTCCTTTGATATTCGATATTCGATTCGATATTCGAAGGTGGACATTCGTATTCGATTCGTATTCGAAAATTTTGATATTCGCACACCCCTAGTCTTCTCACTTGTTATCTTGTTTCCGCCGTACAATACTAATTAGTTTGGGTGTTTCTTTCAATATTTCAGTAAGCGTGCCATTCTCCAGCATCTACAAGTATGTAGATAAAGCTTGTGAAAGGTCGCGATGCCTCATCGAGGGGGAGGCGGTGTACGACGCAGGCCACGTTGTTGAATACGCGGTCGAGGCCGTCACCGGAGATCGCATCACCGTCGCAGTTTTCGTCTTGCAAACAAGTGCACAAGTGCCGCCTTGTTGCATACCCCCCTGCCGATGCCCATGATCGCAGTTTGTCCCGTAATGTTGGCTCAGTGAGAACGATATTACGTCGTAGTTCCTATTATTACCGCACAGGGCCGTCGCATGAGTAGAATATAACAAATAGTTAATCGCTGATTATAGCACGCACAGGGCCACAGAGAATAACGTGGCAAAGGCAAGCTGGGTCGAGTTTCACGCCACGCAGCCTAACGAAAAGATTAAAGAGCTCCGCTTTTAAAAAAGTGTCTGCACTGCCTCAGGTGAAAACTTTTAGATAATGTGCACTAAACAGCGGCAACAAGTTTCGCTTATGAATTTATGATAAGCCGTCCGCTAGGCGCGCGCTTGCCTTCATAAGTATAATACGTATATACACCATCCAAATGCAGTCGTAGTCTCAGATATACCGCGCCCCCCAGCTGAGCTCACGAGGCGCGCTTTCTTGCAAGGCGATTCGGAGGCCGCGTCGTCGGCTCCTTGACTAGGGGCCTTCGCGGCAGGTTGTGGGACGGCACCGCACCTGGTGTAAGTCGCCTCTGCTTACAGCCTGCGTGCAATAAACGGCTTAAGTATTGGCGAGTCGCTTAAACGCGGTCACAAGCTTACCTAAGAGTGGCGTGTACGGTGGGTAGCAAAAGTCACTATCCGCGAAGTGCATGCTGCACACTGTCGATGAAGGCATGGGGCGCGTTCCCATTCTGAGCTTGACTATCCGTTTCTTCTTCAGCTTTGGGTCCTTAGGATAGTCTGGAAAGCTATCGCCTTTTCCACGAGCGGACGAAGTACCGTGACTGAGCCACAGAGCAGTACTTCATTCCGCAGCAATCGCCGCGGAGACAAGCGGCCACAGTTCTAAGAAACAAAGAGCTGTAGTTTCTAAATGAACGTTAAAAACAGTCCCAAGGTTGTTCGAACACCGTCAGTAGCCACCATACGCAAGATAACCAATTGAACTGCTTTTTGTTGAGATTTACCACAACGGTGGTTTTAACACGGCGCTGGGCCTACGTAGCAGACGAAAGCGCGCGAATCCCTGCTCTGACGTCATACAGGCGCCGTTCGCAGCGCCGCCATCGGTCGCACACCAGGCCAATGAGGACGCGAAAACGAGCTCTCACTGCGCCGTCTCTTGCAACGAGCATCTCGGGTGCGCGCGCGCCTGCTTGGTAGCCCCGCGCTCGTGGCCGCTGCAGTGACCAAATAATTTCAAAATTGACGTCTTCAGTGCCGTCGACACCTTTTTCGGCACTGCTGGCCTTTTAATAAAAAGAAATCCAATCAAGCCTGCATTTTGTACACTTGCTGGGCAAGAAGTCGGAATTGCCAATCCTTGCCTACGGGTCTAATTGGAGGGGCCGTGACTATTAGTTCAACAAAATTATGCAATATGTTTTTAATGATTGTGAAAGCTGATGTCGACGAAAATAAATGGACAAAAGAACGGTAAGGAACTGCGCGATTGACAGAACACAAGACGTAGTACACAGGGCAAGCGCAGACTAAATTTATTGAAGCATAGATCTTCCACTTCAAAAAACGTACATGCGCACAAGCTCTCTCGACAATATCACACACCATAGTAAAAGCCCTTTGTTTACGCTAAAAATGCCAACTCTTTCTTATGCAGATAATCGGAGGGCTCAGCTAATGCATTTATCAGGACCAAGCCTCGAGATCACTGACGCTTCCAAAAGTTCACGTGCTCTTCTTTCTCTGGCACGCCCCAGCACTATCGTTTCTTCCAAAAAGTGGGATGCAGTTAGCGCAGGATCTGCAATGAACCGCCAAATGTTGCCCACTGGCTGAAGCTACAGCATACGAATGCTCCGAAAGGCGTTTATTTAAACATCTTCCAGTTTGGCCCACATAGACCTTGCCGCAGCTTAACGGGACCTCATAGACACAACTTCCGATCTGCATCTACAAACTTGCGTTTGTCATTCGTGCCGCAGGTTCCACTCCTCTGCACACTCGTAAGGGCACACAACCGTGACAATTTACATGGCGCTGAACAAAAAATATCTACGCCAAATTTCCTGGCCACCTTCTTGATACCATGCGAAAGTTTGTGGACATAGGGCAAACCACAAAACCTTGCCTTTCTGTTTCTAATGTGTTGTCCGCCCGTAGAGGTGCAGTACAGGTCGCAGCAGCTACATTGCTGCTGCGACCTGTGAGGCCAGGATTCTTGGGTACTGCCTGAGGAAAGGTCAGCGGCCTTTGGTTGTGTCCGGACTGTTCGGGGTATGAGGCTGTTCCGAAGGACATTGGAAGAGAATCGCGAATATTCTTAGGAGCGAACACTGGATACATGTGCGCCTGTTGAAGGAGTGGCTGAGGTTCCTGTGCTTCATCTGGAAAGGATGCGGTGCCGTAGGTCTTAGAACACTCAAGTTCTTCCAGGAGCTGGCGGAAGCTGCAACGGAGTTTCTCTGGTGCAAGAGAAGGTGGACTTTGCCAGTGGCTACCACGGTACAGGTGGGCGAAGTGCCGTTTCTTAGTTTGGGTGGCGCGGTAATTCCTCCAGCTGTTGAAAAGCTACTGAGCCGGAGACCCAAGTACAGTATGGAAATGCCAGGGAAGAAGCAAGCGCTACTGGCGTCTGTCCACAGCATCGCGGAAAAAGCGCAAATTAGGAGAGGGAACGATGCATTTTAGATTGTGTCGACGCAGCGGACTATAACTACAAAGAAAAAAGATGGTAACCGCAGATTACTTACGGTTGCAGAATCTATCAGAGACTCAGGCCAGGCAATTTTGCTGGCTGATAAAGATGGAGGCTTTGTAGTAATGTCCCAGAAGTTGTATGATCACAAGGCCACAGCTGCTGTTTCGAAGAACTTTAGGACTGCAGACATGAAAGCAACGAAGGCTAAAAGCAAGGCTCTTGCGGTGCTGGAAAACCTGAAGCTAGATAGATTAAGGAAGGATGTGTCAGGGAATAAGAACCTAGTTCTTTCCATGTTCTTCAGTGCAAAAAGCCACAAATTGGAACTGCTCCTTTAGGGCTATTGTTACGGAAAGGGGTACGTAGCAGGCCACCTTCAGCCGGTATCTCCAGAACCGTTAAGAAGGTTGGCACCTGAGGATCCCCACAAGATTTCCAGATCGGACCGACTTGTGGACATGTTGAAAGACACGCAGCCAGGAGTGACTTCTGGCATCTCGGTGGACATAGAGGAGTTGTTCTATTCGGTCTCCCACGAGGACCTGTTCGTGCTTCGCAACTGCATCGAATGCTCGGGAGTGGTGGACTTTCAAAATACGAGTGCAATTTCAGTAGAAGGCTTTTTGGAGTTACTTCAAGTCTACTTAACTTCAACTATTGTGAGCTTCAAGGAAGGCTCTTATGTACAAAAACAGGGGATTTGCATAAGATCTAGCGTGGCACCGATTTTAACTGAGATCTATCTTGCTG
This sequence comes from Rhipicephalus sanguineus, assembly GCF_013339695.2. Lineage (NCBI taxonomy): Eukaryota > Metazoa > Arthropoda > Arachnida > Ixodida > Ixodidae > Rhipicephalus > Rhipicephalus sanguineus. The sequence goes on along the minus strand of NC_051179.1, from coordinate 145,504,729 downwards.
ATTTAGATTGTTCACTATCGCCGACACTTGTTGACGAAAGCATTGTACGCGTCTTCAGATATTTGACTATTTTTTATTCTTGGTAAGTGTGAATTCAGGCAATAAGCTAGCGGAGGTAGCAGATAACATTCTTCATATTTTTAAATCCTCTGCCAAGAAACTGAATTTTACTTTTGAGCTGCCAGTGAATGCAAGTTTGCAGTTTTTTGATATCAGACTATTTTTCAGGAATGGTGGTCACATGTGCTGGGCATACCAGCCAGGATCTAAGAAGCCCCTTTTACTGTACGATTCTTGCCATTTAAAGCTTGTTAAGAGGGGAATCGCGAAGTCTTGTTTGAAGTCATCTTTAAGTCATGCCACCACACGGTCCAGCAAAGTTTCACCTCCCAAGTGGCCAGACTGCAAGAAGCGGGCTTTCCGGACGTTCTGCTAAAGGCCGTAGCAGAGAAACTGTTGGAAACCTTTGGTAGATGTACTGCACCACTACGGGCGGGCAATACATTAGGAACAAAAAGCGCGAGGTTTTGTGGCTTGGCCTATGTCCACAAACTTTCGCATGGTATCAAGAAGGTGGCCAGTAAATTTGGCGTGGACGTTTTTTGTTCAGCACCATGTAAATTGTCGCGGTTGTGTGCCCTTACGAGTGTGCAGAGGAGTGGAAGCTGCGGCACGAATCACAAACGCAAGTTTGTAGGATGCAGATCGGAAGTTGTCTATGAGGTCCCGTTAAGCTGCGGCAAGGTCTATGTGGGCCAAACTGGAAGATGTTTAAATAAACGCCTTTCGGAGCATTCGTATGCTGTAGCTTCAGAAAGTGGGCAGCATTTGGCGGTTCATTGCAGATCTTGCGCTAAGTGCATCCCACTTTTTGAAGAAACGAAAGTGCTGGGGCGTGCCAGAGAAAGAAGAGCACGTCAACTTTTGGAAGCGTCAGTGATCTCGAGGCTTGGTCCTGATAAATGCATTAGTGAACCCTCCGATTATCTGCATAAGAAAGAGTTGGTATTTTAGCGTAGATAAAGGGCTTTTACTATGGTGTGTGATATTGTCGAGAGAGCTTGTGCGCATGTACGTTTTTTGAAGTGGAATATTTATGCTTCAATAAATTTTAGTTGTTAGTCTGCGCTTGTCCTGTGTACTACTTCTTGTGTTCCGTCAATCGCGCAGTTCCTTGCCGTTCTAATGTCATACCAACTAGCCCCCCAACGCACTTTACTTAAGTGGACAAAGTTTAAGAAATATAAAAAATGTTTTTTTTAATTATCGTCTGAAGTTTCCATTGTTCGGTGTTTCTTGAACTTAGCCCGATCGTATCTCTTTATTGAAAAGTTATATAAATATAAGATTCGGCACTTTGGTAGATAAGTATGCGAAGAAGGTAATGTGGAATTTTCGTCGCTCTGCTACGAGGCTTTTTTTAGATAAAGACCTTCAAAATAAAGAAAATAACGTTTCTGGACCAATTTGGAGGTTTTTTATAAAAACATCTACATTACACATAAAAAATTAAAAATACCTCTGCACAAGCAAAACGATGCATATATTTAGTTAACGAAGTTTCAGCTACCTAACTTTAATATATTTTGTGGAATTCATAACGAAAGTTGGCCAAAACAGCAGAGCGGATGAGCGCTCCACTCCACCTCTCCGTCATTATTGATTTCCTGTGCCTCGAAAAAAATTTTGGTCGCAAAACAAATTGCGGATCTCTTCTTTCCATGAATCAGGCAATAATATAAAAATTTTGAAAAAATTTAAGTGGTCGACCAGCCATCAATCTTACGTGGAATCACCCATAAGTAGATGAAAAATCAACTCGCCGCAGGCAGTGACCAAACCTACCACCTTCGGATAACGCGAAGGTTGTAGGTTCTCTCCCGAATAGCTTCCCTAGCTTCATTGTCTGTTGGTTTCGCTAGGTTTATATGTTCATAATGCGATGCAAGAATACAACGCCATACATTTTCTGGCGGAAATAGGAGACTTGTTTCTGCTTCCAAATATCGTAACTCGCACAGGCCAGGCGGTATATATAGTTTAATTCAACGTTGTACTTCACCTGTGAGCCATACGTTCACTCCTATTGGTGGAACGCGACTCAGAACAGGTGTCGAACATCGTGTTTGTTCTGCGTTCTTGTCAAACTCCTGATGCAGCGACAGCGTTTGGCTCGTGTATGACGATTAAACTCATTCCTGTGTTTTGACGCCCGTCTGAGTGTTATGACAGGCCGGTAATTGCTGTGGGTCGACCGCATTTGTATATTCAACGGTGGCCTCATTCCCTTCCTCGTGCGTCGTGTTTAGCGACCATGTCAACCGGTGTTTTCCTTTGTAATACGATGTGTGGGGTGTCACGTTACGATGTGCTTCGTGGCGGGATCTCTCCTGTTTTGGCATTGTCACACTTTGTTTGCGCAACGGTGAAAGAACACTTGCATTGAGCACGCGTCATGCAGAGCTACTTTTAACTGTAGAGGTATGCTTGTCTTGTCAAATACGTTTTTCTTTTTGTCCTTAGAAGGGCGGTTATTACACTCATTGTGTTTACGCATTCGTGTATGCAGCGTTCACCTTTCAGTTTACTTCGCTGCCTATGCAGTCGTCACGCTGCAGCGCTATTCCACATTGGGAGTTTTGCGGCAGAGAAGTACCCATACGCCAGGATACGGTCTGCAGTGTAATTTTCCGAGTAAAACGGCGGGGTGGGTGATTCGGTAGGATGCTATCCCTGAAATACCAGCGCAAAGCATGCAAGGGACAAAGGTGCGGACAACGCCAGCAGTGACTCACACTTAAACGCTTTATTGCACTGACAAGAATATTTACAAAAACATGTGGCGCATTTTTGATAAGCAAAGCGCATCAGGACATCTTGCAGAGTCATGATTTTCACTTCTGTGTAGGGCGATAGACGAATGAGCGACGCTGATCCAGAATCTGTGCGTGTGATTTGCCGAACCTTTCTCGTGGTTATTGTTTTTGTTACCTCATACATGACAGAACCTCGGTCTGAATAAACAAGGTGTCGCATTAATAATAAAAAAATACAGTCCGCGGCGAGACTTCAGCTTGTAAAATTGGTGAGAGCGGCATGCACTGCTGTCTGGTGTGAGCGATAGCAGATGCGCGTGCAACGCCTGTCTCATCATAGTACATTTTGCCACGCGATAACGGTATCGCCTTAGCGGCACTGCTAGCCTACACCACACTGACTACACCACGCGAATGAGATGGGCCTAGAAGTTGGCTTCGCTCCACGTAACAATAAACCTAACGAACTTTCTCACGCTCCTTCTAAAAAGACAGGGCGTGCAAACACGGACACAAGAAAGAAGTCAGGACACCACAAACGCTTGTGGTGTCCTCACCACAAACGCTTGTGGTGTCCTGACTTCTTTCTTGTGTCCGTGTTTGCACGCCCTGTCTTTTTAGAATGAATACTTACCAACTAGCTCAGCTCTCTGTTATTCTATGTTTCTCACGCTCTCTAGGACAGTGATTGTGCTGATCACGCGCTTCTTACCTATGTAGATTATTTTGTGTAGGAGGCTCCGGCTTTCGGAGATGAAACGCACTGAACATTTCGTGCTTGTAGGAAATTGCGAAAATCCCTTTCAGAAATTCAGAAAGCATGAATGTGTTGTACAGGAAGCATAGTTAATTGGCCATTGTAGCACATTTTCTCGTAAAAGCGGCAGTACAGTGACAAAGCCAGGATCGCCAGACATCTGTTCCGCCGAAATATCCACCTGCGTCCAATATGGCAGGTCCAATGTGGCATTACATGGCAAATTGTACTGGAGAGATCTCAGCGCTTTGTCCATGGTCTCCACTGATGCCCGCGCCGGGCGCAACACAGTCACTACACAGATTTACCGCTCTTCCCGTTTCTCGTTTTCATCGCAGGCGAAGCAGAACGAAAAAAAAAAAAGAAACGTTATGATGGGTGCTTGGGCAGCTGGCTGACACGTGACCTTCACTCGCTCGCGTTATATTCGTCGGAACGCACGCACTCTTGCAGCTGCGTATGGATCACCGCCGTATAGCTTTATGGTAATTGGTTATCACCGATACCGTTTCGGCTGAGACCGCATGTAATAAATCTAGACAATAAATCGAAAGTACCGTTCTTTTATGCATTAGTTGTTTTGTTTGAACAACACATGTTGCAGCGTGCATTCAATGCTAGCAACAACAACATCACCGGCAAAAGAAATATCCCTTTCGACAAATAAAAGGGCAGTTTTTTTTTCTTCTTGTAACACGACAATACCGTTTGTAGAAACCGTCCCGAGGGCATCTTGGACTCCCTGACAGGGCAGGTCAAAGTAAAAATGTTGGACTATTGCATAAAACCTCCCATCAAAGGCAATCAATCTACGGCGCCGATACAAATGACTTGAGACCAGTTCTAAGCATTTTTTCTTACAGCACTGCGAAGTGACTTTTTTGGATAGCACTGGGCTATAAAGTGAAGTTCTTCTTTAGAACTATATTCGTTTAATCGTGCCGTTGTTAAGTTTGACCACAAGTTCAAATTACAGACGCCGATGCGCAATTGCCCTTTCTCACCGGGACTAGCGTTAAACGGAGGTACCGAGCCCGCCGTTTTCCTGGAAGGAGTCTATATACCATTTGTCAAGAGAACGAGGCGGCTCGTCATGGTGGGGTACGCGGAAGTCCGACGGAGTAGCCGGGACGACCGCATCCTGCATGGCGCCCCCGGACGTGGGAGACAGCTGCTAGAAAGGCTCTCACCCCTTCGCGGCCTGTCTTCACCTGAACGGAAACATATGAGCGTTTTCCACCGCTCGAGACAGTAGCCGTCAACGAAGATCTCCACCGACTTCGAAGAGTGGACTACCGGGCTCACGCTCACCGCGTGGCGTTCTCGGGATCAAATCGCCGAAGCGCGGGACACAGTCGTCTTCTATGTGTGGTGCATTTGTGGACCCCATTGGGCATCTAATCCACACTTGCCATAGGATGCATTGAGTGGGCCATTTCACCCTTTCTGGTGGGTGGAGCGCTGATACGGCAAGACATCGGATTGGCGGGAGCTGATGTCACCGCTCCCCTAGGGTCTCAGTGCAAGGGCACGTCGTGGCTCCGAAAGCAAAATACTTTTCTATTTAGAGACGAATCCACGTGCAACTATGTAAATAAGCTTATGTTCTTTCAAGAATCCATACTTCTCGCTGGAAACATCGGCTCGATTGCATCCGATGAGGACGATGGCGTGGGCCAGCGACCGATAACGAAACCATTCTTCCACCGTCGCCAAAATAATTTACGTCTCTCATGTGCACAGGGGACCTCAAAGATCTTGGAAATATAATTCTATCCTTGAAAAGTATTTAAGTATCAGAAATTTTTAAAATTGAGGTTACCTTCTGAAAATCACCTGAAAAAAAGGAAATAAGAAAAAATTTCCAGGATGGAACGAGGTTCGATCCTGGGCCCTCTGCGTGAGAGCCCAGTGTTCTACCTAAGGGCTATGCCGCTATTTTCTTTGTTTTTGCTTTATTGCCTGTTATTAGACACGTACATCAAACAATAATTACATAAAAGATAAGACAAAAGTTGTGTCCGTCCTGCTGGACAGACACAAGTTTAAAATTCCTTGAGCGCTGTCAACCGCTCAGGTGCAAACTCCTGAGCTTTCTGGAGTTCCACAAACTTAGTCATACACTCACGAAAATACATCCGTGCGGGCCGTGCGTCGGGATCGCAATAAAACCCCGCCATGCGAGCCCGCCATAAACAGTGAAGGCCAATTAGCATAATCAAGTCAAAAGGGAGTCCCTCTTCATCATTTACTGGCAGAAATCTTATACCATGTGGATCTAACGGCAAATCCTCCTTTATCGTCCTTTGAAGCACATTCCAAAAATAAACTCCTTCCCAGCAATGTAAGAAAACGTGGTCTATAGTTTCCGGTTTTTTACAGATGAGGCAATCTGGCTCCCAAGGTAAGAAAATACCACGGTCTTGAAATGCCTTGACAGATTATGTACCTGTATGAAGCTTAGAAATTCGGCAGATCCCACGCATTGTGGGAATCGATGTAATGCGAAGCAGCCAGCAAAGAGCTGCATACATCGCCTCGTTTGTCTTTGAGCCAAATGAAATCATTCATGCCATGGCATCTAGTCCACCATATATCCCATGATTGCCATGCACGCATGCATGCACAATCTAGTATACACCATGCCAATGAAACGCATATTCTGGTATATAAATGCATGACCTGTCGCTTATATTCATCACGCACTCGTGTCATGCCATACCAATTTTGGTATATATCACGTTAACAAAACGGCCGGAAGCGCACCATGACAGTGGCATGTAAATCATACCGTACATGACATGCATAACATGATTCGCATGTTAAGACCTCTCATTTATGTTCGTCATACAGTCACATCGCGCAATACTAATTTTGGTGTACATCAAAGGAGCGAAATGGCCGCGAGTGCCCCATGAGTTGAGCATGTAAATCATGCCATACATGACATGCATATTATGGTTTTTCATGTTACCACCTGTCACTAATGTTCATCATATAGTCACATCGCGCAATACCAGTTTTCGTGTATATCAAGCTATCGAAACGGCCGCGAATGCACCATAAGCGTGGCATGTAAGTCGTGACATACATGGCATGCATGTCATTGTTTTCATGTTACCACCTGTTATCCATGTTCTTCATACAGTCACATCGCGCAATACCAATTTTGGTGCATATAAATCTAGCGAAACGGCCAGGAATGCACCATGAGCGCGGCATGTAAATCATGACACGCATAACCTGCATGTCATGATTTCCATGTTACCACCTCTCATTTACGTTCGTCATTCAGTCGCGTCGCGCAATACCAATTTTGGTGTATGTGAAGGAAGCGAAACGGCACGAGTGCGTCATGAGCATGACATGTAAATCATGTCGTGCATGTCATGCATGTCGTGATTTTCATGTTACCGCGTCTCATTTACCTTCGTCATACAGTCGCCTCGCGCAATACCAATTTTGGTTACATCAAGCTAGCGAAGCGGCAGCGAATGCATCATGAGCGTGGCTATTAAATCATGACATGCATGTCATGGGTTTCATCTTACGAACTGTTATTCATGTTCTTCATACAGTCACATCGTGCAATACCAATTTTGGTGTATATCAATCCAGTGAAACGGCCGCTAGCGCATCATGAGCGTGGCATGTAAATCAGGTCGTACATGACCTGGATGTCATGATTATCATGTTACCACGTCTCACTTACGTTCGTCATACAGTCGTGTCGCGTAACATCAATTTTGGTGTATATGACGCGAGCGAAACGCACGCGAATGCACCACGAGCGTGGCATGTAAATTGTGACATACATGTCATGGATGTCATGGTTTTCATGCTACCACCTGTTATTCATGTTCTTCATAAAGTCACATCGCACAATACCAATTTTGGTTTATATCAATCTAGCGAAATGGCCGCGAGTGCGCCACGAGCGTGGCATGTAAATCATGTCATACATGACATGCAAATCATGATTTTCATGTTACCACGTGTCAGTTATGTTCGTCATACACAATGCCTCGTCATACCAGTTTTCGTATGTATCCAGTCATTTAAACGGCTGCGAGCGCCCCGAGACCATGTCATGTAAATCATGCTGCACATGACACGCGCGTCATCATTTGCATGTTAGGACCTGTCATTAGGTTCCTCATGAACTGTTGTCACGCCGTACCAATTTTGGTATATATGTAATTAACGGAACGGCCGCAAGAACCCAAAGGCCGTGGAATGTAAATCATGCTGTTCATGACATGCGTGTCATGATTTTCATGATATGACCTGTCATTTATGTTCGTGATAAGGCCATGTTATGACACACCAATTTTGGTATACATCCGATTAACGGAACGGCGAGGAGAGCACAAAGTCGTAGGCGGCTAGATAGATAGATAGATAGATAGATAGATAGATAGATAGATAGATAGATAGATAGATAGATAGATAGATAGATAGATAGATAGATAGATAGATAGATAGATAGATAGATAGATAGATAGATAGATACGCTCAAAGTCGCAGAAGTTCGCTAAGAAATGCTTCGCATTTAAAAAGAAAGACTTCGCGGCAGGAGCCACTTGCATTCTCTTCACCCTCTTAAGCACATCTTGCCCTTGACCTCTAATGTATATGGCTCGGTATAGAGGTACAGGTAGAACAGCATCACATACATCTTTGTAGAGCTTTTTACGTGTCACTGAAAACAGATACTCATTAGAAAATCTAACAGATAAAAAAATTGGCCGCGTATCTGCGTGCTTCGCTGCAAATGTCGTCTAAAGACGATAGAAGAGGCGCTGCGTGAGATAGGACGCCATCTGGCAATACGTCGGAAAACATGAGTGCTGTGTTGCGGGCTGGTAGTCCCGGCGCGGCGGCAGGCGAAGACCGGCGGTGACCAACGCGACCGGTGGGGACGCCGGCCAGCCCGAACACGCTGTCTGGCGCGATGCGCCGAAGGAGAAGAAACGTCGGCACTCAACGAGTACTCTCCACAAACTCTCTTATTTACACGTCGCCTGGGTAAAACGGGAATGCCAGAGCGGCGCCCCCTGTCATTCGTACAATGCAATACTGAACTGAAACCGAAACACAACATGAGCTTGTGCAGGGGGCACGGAGGAAGACAAGTTTCAGCGCAGTCGAATTTTCAGCGCACCTTAAGAAACTAGGGTTGTAACATGGTAGAGCGAGTAGGGCCAGAACCGTCACGACGAAAACTTGCCTCCTCAGTCGTATTCGCCTGGAACGTTGGTGTGGCTTCGCGTTCCCTCCTCCGCTCCTGGCCTTTCCACAAAGCTACTGCCTAAGTACGAAGGCCCCTACCGCGTCCTACGTCAAGCATCCCCAGTTAACTATATTATTGAGCCTGTTCAATCATCTACGGACCGCCGTCGTCGCGGCCGCGCGAATGTTCACGTCGATCGACTGAAGCCGCATTATGACCCATCAGTTGTACCTGTTCCTTAGGTCGCCAGGATGGCTCCTTTTCCGCGGGGGAGTGATTTGTAACATGGTAGGGCGCAGACAAGAACGCCTGCGAAAGAAGACGAAGACGGTTGTTGTTAGCGCTCGCGCTTGCTCGGCTTGGACCGCTGATCGCTTCAGCTGTGGCAATCTTTTAATAAACGCGTTACTGTCTCAACGTGAAACGCATACCATAAAGGTCTTTAAAATTGCGTATCTATGTATTTTCTATTAAAGGAACAGAACACCTAATACTTACCTTATGATGTTACGCCTCAGATATGCGTAATATTTACTTTTTGATCGACAACGTTCACAAGTATGAACAGCCGTACCAGTTCAAGATGGGTGGGCGGTAAGCAAGTGGTTCAACTTTGGCCGGTTGGCTGAATCGGGTGACGTGCCGACAAACAGAAAGACTGAAAGACAGACCAAAATTTCTGCGTTTAAGTTCCCCAAGAAAGGCTATCGTCTTTAAAAGCGTACACTTAGAATAACCTCCTTAAGATACCCGCAGACAGCGCCTGTCATGTGATTCGTACCAACCACATATCCAGGTAAAGCCCGCATCAGTCTCAGTTGGCACACCGTACGCAGGAAAGGATCATTTGTGTTGCGGAAGAAAAGGAACCTGGTTACTACTTGGCGTATGAAAAGATGTGGTAATCCCAAACCTCCCTGTTTCACTCGTCTAAAGAGATTAGTTCGACTGCATCTCTCCCCATGCAGTCGAACTAATCTCTTTAGACGAGTTGTTACTTGTAACTGCGTTGCAAAAAGACCCTATACAGGCTTCATGTCGGGAAGGAACCACATTGACATATGTAATGTAGTGTGGTAGAACAGTAAAATAACAACCAGGCGTCACAAAAACGCGAATTCTGTAAGCGGGCGTTACACAATGCAAATTGCGCAACGAGTGGGTTGTTGAGTGCTTCCAACCCATTACAAAGGCATCTACGATAATTCTTCATCGTCACCAGCCACAGCATCAACAAAGTGCACATAATGCCTTACAGGTGTTTAGCGAGTACCGCGGTTCTCCGCAGAATGACGAAAAATTGCATAGTGGCTGCTTCCCTACTTCACAAAAATTATGATTTATAGCGTAGTGGGTTCCTCGCAAGTTGCCAAGTTGCTGCTATTGGTTGCCAAGGAAGCCTATAAGGATCCCATTATCCATTTCCTCAGGGTCTCAATAAAGTTAATTCCTTCTCTCTCTCTGTCTCTCACTCTTCGTTTCTCCGAATAACGTATGTTATAAAGCGTGGTGGGACAGTTAAATAACGACCGGGCGTCACACAATATGAATTACGTAACTAGTGCATCGTTTAAAGCTTCCAACCCATTACATAGGGCTCAGCAATAATTCTTCATCGTCATCAACCACCGTAATAACAAAGTGCACATAATGCCTCACAGATGGTACATCGCTTCTCCGCAGAATAAGGAATAGTGTCGTGGTGGGTGCTTCCCAACTTCCCAAAAATTATGATTTGTGGTGTAGTGGGTACGTTGCTAATGTACATGTATTAGTAGCCACTAGAGAGTTTATAACGAGCTCTAGAAATGCCGCTCTTCCAGCTTTCGCTGTGACTGTGCTGCGCTTTCCGCGAAGGCCTGGCGCTTTTTAACACAGGCACGGCGCAGCAGGGGTGTCTTGTTAATGGACGTCTTACTGCCAGCTTGAACAGCTTTGCTGTTAAAATTACCGAACACACTGGCAATGTAAGCTTACCCTTGTTATTGAGATGAAGCGAGATGACATTGCGTAATATGTCATTTTTTTTATTGATATATGTCATTGTACCGCTGTAGCATGGAACACACACACGCAGAGACAGATGTTGTCACTCGATTCGTTCGCTCTTAAATAATGCACCTGCGCGTTTAATATCTCTCATGCCAACGTCTGTGTCGGATAGTGTTCAAGAATTTGGTTTCTATAAGTAGCTGCAAGGACAGTAAAGATGAAAAGGCTACCCTTTGCTGCTTCAAACGAGTGTATTCGTAGAGAAGATTTGCGATCGTCTCCCTGCACGCACGAAGGTCAAGGTCAAGGTCAATCAATCAATTAATCAATCAATCAATCAATCAATCAATCAATCAATCAATCAATCAATCAATCAATCAATCAATCAATCAACTTTTATTTCTCATATGGAAATATGGGGGTGACGGCTATTACATAATTTTGGGGGTTTTATATGCTAAAACAACATTATTATGAAGAACGCCCTAATGGTTTTTTTTTTCGGATTATTTCTGACCACTTGGTGTTCATTGACGTGCGCCTAAACCTTAGTACACGGATGTTCATACATTTCGCCCCTATCGGAATGTGGTTGCCGCGGCCCGCTATCGAACGCGCACCCTCAATATTACCAGCACAGCACCTTAATCGCTAAGCTACTGCGAAGTGTGAAAGCGGGCTATAAGCCATTACAATGGTAAATGAGTGCGCACACGAATATACTACTCTACCATAGATGGGCTCGAATGCCTATCCTGATAGGCTCATGTCACGCAAGGCCAAGTGGAAAGCGAAGCTGTAAATTTGGCAACCAAAATTTTCTGAACGAGCCCTCCTGATAGGTGATAAAGCGCTAGCGCCCGTTGGATTAGGTGCAAGCTGGTAGTTCGGGGAGGAGTCCAAAACACAACACTACATTGCAGAGCCACTGCTGGTGAGTACGCGAAACTCGCCCTGGTGCAAAAGGCCTTTTCGCGTGTGGCTTCCAGTTACCAGTAGGAGTGTAGCTCTAAGCGTAGTGCTGAAGGCCATATATTTTGCTGGTCATAATCACTTCTGTGTGACGTCATTGAATAGCGTAACACGAAGCCTACAGGCCACTTGCGCAGGTGACATTGCGGCCACGATTCATTCGACTCTTTTCTACCTCTCCTAGACGTATAGCCAGCATTGGACGGCATACTATATTGCTGGAAAACCTTTCTGTTGAAACCATTCCGCTGAAATGTATGCTCTTTCACAGGAGAACGCTAAACTGCGTTTATTGTCTCTGTCAAGTTCACTCTAGTCACTGGGGAATCCTAGTGGCATGATGAGTGGAGGAACACAGGTGAGGTGTATTTAATGCAAGTTCTTTAAGCTGCCCTTGCTTGCCTCCCTGTGGGCTCCCGAATAGCATATAAATAAACCATCTTGTGAATGGTTAGATGTTTTGTGTACCCAGTAACGAAATCAAACAGAAAAAGAAACGTCTGAGCGCGGAGACGTAGGCCTAGGCCCGTGTGTTTTTCGTGCTGTGTCCAGGCGCCAAGTCCCGTGAAACAAAATGGACCGCAGTTGGGGTGTAGCAGCAGCAGCCAGCCTCACTGCCCTCTTTACGGTGGTGATGATGATGAACTCTGGGTTCTTCTACGTCTCCTTCATTGAAGAATATGGCGTCACAAGAGAAGCAGCCTCATGGCCCATAAGCGTCATGTCGGTCGTGTCACACTCGTCAGGTACGTCTAGCCAAAGGTATCTTCTTATATATTGTAGCTTATGTGTTACAGTGCACCCATGGCGAGCCGCCGCCATATCCGGTTGATAGTATTGCTGAATGTGTTTTAAAACGTTCTGGTTACTACCAAATGTCTTCGTTTGGTGTGACACAACGCCACATCACGCCGCTCGCCTCATCGTTGAAACCATGTGCTGCACTTATCGGCATATGGAAGCAAAACTCTCGCCTTCGGCAACAGGAAGTGATTCTCGAGATCGCTCCCCCCCCCCCTCCACTAAACAGACAGAAACTCTCGCGAGAGCTATAGTTTCATGCCCGATTGAGGTCCCACATGACCACCATGCAGTTCGGGAAAATGTCGCAGAGTACCGCAAGATTTATTAGGCCGTCGTTAGTTTAAAAAGCTCTACCATAGTATTGAGGGACTATGACTCTACTAACATGCGTGCATAGCATGAGCGAAACATAGCGTGATTGCCGTCGGCTAAACATCAGTATATTAAGTTACTCATTAACGTACTGTTCACTGGATGCCGCCAGAATCAGGCATGTTGCAGTCTGAACTGTTACCGTTAGCAGGAATGCATGGGAATATAGCTATATATGTTTTTTTTGCGTATGCTTTCATAGTCACTTGGTGATGTACACAAGAACGCGGATCGTCTAATCAACCAGCCAAATAAATGAAATTAGGAAACTCAGCTGTATTTCACTGGGCCAGCCACGCGCCGTGAATGTACCGATAAAATCACTGCGGTCAAAACATTGGTCACGGTACCAGTACTGGCACAAGCTCAGCAAAATGAGCATGCGAAATTCGTTAAAAATTGCGCCGGAAAGAAGGATTTGCACATAGTGCACTGAGTGACTTGAACTTGATGTCAGCGCATGCGCAGCTGATGCAATCCGCTTCAATCCGTTTTATGACGCGCCGTCAACATTCGAAACATCTTATTACATAGCTTTAACTTTATATTATTGGGCACAAAGTTTTGCAGCTGTTGGTGACGAGAAGTATCGCCACTTGTGGCCGCACGTACTCTTTGACTTCTGCGTCAAAGCAGGTATATATTCACGCGAGATCACGTTGAGCATGCTACTTCACCTTAATAATAATATGTGGGTGTTTACGTGCCAAAATTACCATATGATTATGAGGCATGCTGTAGTGGAGGGCTCCGGAAATTTCCACCATCTGGTGTTCTTTAACGCGCACTGGCATCGCACAGTACACGGGCCTGTACCATTTCGCCTCCGCCAAAATGCGACCGCCGCGGCCAGGATCGAACCCGCGACCGTCGGGTCAGCAGCCAAGCGCCGTAGCCACTGATCAACCGCGGCGCAATCCTTCCCTATCCCTGTGTACAGCATGTTTTTGTGCTCAAATGACCGTTCGGTGCGGGTGCAGCAGTGTCAAGTGCTAGCGTTGCCTCTTGCAATATATGTTATCCTCTAGGCTTTTTCCATGCAATGGTTCTGCGGCGTTCTCCGCTACTGCAGGCTTGCTAGTTTCATGGTTCCAGCGGCACCTCTCCGTCTTCGTACTCGGCCTGATTGGCAGCGTATTCCTGTGGATAGGAATCCTCGGAGCCGTGTTCGCTCCCAACATAACCTGGATGACTGTCACGCTGGGCGCAATACACGGTGAGTGTCATTGGTGAGTTACGCGCCGTTAAAATCAACGCCGGAAGAGATATGCAGTTATTATTGCGGCAGCAGTTATATGGACACTCTCGGCGGGTTTTTGACGTGGGCGCCGGCGCCGTCGTGCCGTTTCGTGTATGTATGGTATGTATATTGTACTTTAGTTCTCCTCACTACTTGTTTGCCGCCAAAGAGATGACATGTACACACAGCAGATCTACAGACATTTTCCTGATTTGAGTGATTTGACTCGGGTTACCGAACTAGACATTTTACGCACTTGAACTTTAGGTTTCCGTCGTCTAGTTTAGCCCGCATACCCATAATAGGGTGGAGAACCACCTTGTTATCCCCCAAACTGGAAAACTCATCTCGTGGAAACAAATATAACGCTGCCACACAACACAGTCAGCGAAAGACACAAAGACACCGCCACGAATTTGGTCCTTGGCCATTCACACAAGGTGGGAATGAGCGAGCCGTTTGAAAAAAAAATTACAGCATATCCACGGGTGAATGATGAAGAGCTTGGGCGAAGCTCCTGAAGCAATCATGGTCTCGGGATTCGCTTCTTGTTGAGCCCGTTTCGCAGCGGCGTCCTTGGCGCGCACCGTCACGGGATCCGCCTGGCTGCCGCCAAGCGAGCGCCCGCAGCTGCGCATCGTCCATGCTCCGCCAACGATCCGACACGTACGGCGACGATCCAGGAGAATGAGAGAGGCGCTCGCTCCCCGCGCATCCCCGCGCAGCCCGCGCAGCAGCCAATCGGAGAGCAGCGGCACTTCCAGCGGCATCTAGTGTCGATTCACACAAGCGCCATATTGCACACAATTCTATTGGACCAACGCCATCTAGGAAATGAGACGAGAAATGATGATCACGACACAGATTGTGTACAGCGCCATCCAGAATATCGTCCCTGAACTGCAGTTTGTATGTACTTCTATGAGACAGCGCCATCTATTGCATCATACGGGAGATCCGTTTATGCCGGACAACGGAGACGTGACAAGGTTAGACTAAGAGGAGCTACGCCCCTAAAAAAATATGCGCATCGACATTTACGGGAGAATATATATGCACAGAGACCACAAAGAAAACTAGTTCATACGCAAGATTTTCCGATGTGCGCGAACGGGGATTCGCTCCTGCGACCCCTCGGCCCGCGGCGCGATGCGTAAAGCCACTCGGCCACCATACATCCTCCAACCGCTGGCGTAGCCACGGGGTCTGGGGGGGGGGGCGGTTATATTCCTCCCGATTCTTTTCAGCTTTGCATGTGTATAGATACACTCACACACACGAACACACGCAAGAACGCACATAAGGAATGGTTCAACCCCTCCCCCCCCCAATCCGAAAAAAAATCTGACTATGCCCCTGCCTCCAGCATACGAAGGGCAAGCTATATATACACACCATATGTGTTAAATTAGCATTTGTGTTAAATAGGTGTTACGCACATCTCGGAGGTCCTTCGTTGTGGCAGGGGCTTGTTCACTAGCACCCGCGGGACGGTGCAAAGGGCACCGCACCGCTGAGCCGGAAGGCGTCCGTGCTTTGACTTACAGGGCGTCATTGCCTGTGCCACGGCCGCTGGATGGAAACACACGTGTGCGTTTCCATGATACGCACACAACACGGAGTGTACACTTAAACGACAGTCACCTAAAAAAGCTATTGCTTTCAAGCCAACTAAAAAGAAGTATAAACGTTTTGACAGTTTCAATTCTACAGTCTGTTCTACGAGGTACCTTACGAAAGTACAGCATTGTCGCTTACCTTGCTTTTTTTTTCTTGCTGGAGCCCGTTGTCGCGTCAACGCCAGCGTGTTTATCTCGAACTGTCGACTAGCTCATGGAAGACGTCACTACGACGCCACGCACGGCATATCAACACCTGCAGCCGCAGCAGTAGCATTGTCACCACGATGTACAGCATCGATATTAGCGCAGCAGCTGCGGGTACTCTACACTCACTATCGGCAGCAAGGCGGCAACAGCGACTACCTGGAGCCGCGGCTGGAACAACTGTTATACCGGAGTGGCCACCTCACCTGGCTCCTCGATTAGCTGAATAGCATGCAGAAGCTCTTACGATTCTGGCTATTCCTCACATGGGCCCGCACTGCGGGTCGCGTTGTCTGACTACCAAGACCAGTCGAACACCCAGTCTGGTTCCTGGACAGGTCGGCCAGCAGGAGCGAGGCTTTGATCTTCGACAATGACGTTCCGACTTTGTGTTTGGCTTTCTGGAACGAACTTCCAGAACCAACCGTCAGGTTTTTAACGCCCAGCAGCACCAAACGCTTTGCAAAAAGGAAAGATTGTCATCAACCCCTTTGTAACGCGAAGCTAATGCAATCCATGCGGACATTTTGTAAAGAAAGTTTCTGAGTCGACGAGAAAGTTATCCTGGTCCGAGACAAATTAAGGGCATTAAAAACAGCTGAGCTCGCCATCAAATTACCTTCTCAATGTGCACAGTGATAAAAGGGGCACACTAAAAAAAGAGAGTTTCCATTGACTCTTTTTTTAAAGTTCTGGGTTGCCACGTATATGACTCTCTTTAAGGAGACACGTCAACTCTCTTTCGAGATCATTATACTCTCGTGGGAGAGTCGTGGGACCCACAAGAGTGTTAGCGTGTCTCTTTAAAGAGAGTCATAAACGTGGCAAGCCACAACCCACCGAAAGGAGCAACACATGCTGTCTTTTTTAACACGAAAGTGTTTTAATCCGGGGTCCACCAAGACTTTCATGACGTATGTCCGTCACGGCAATACGTCAGCAAAATGAACGCCACCAGATGGCAAAGAAAGAAAACTATAAGAAAAAGTTCCGTAGCAGGCGTCGAACCCATGACCTCTCGGTTCACGACAATACCTGGCGGGCGTTTAGCCCACTGAGCTACCTCCAAACACATAACGGTGGCTACATGAACACGCCTTTTATCTTTCACACTTGCCTCTCACAGTTCTCTTGGATGGATGGATGGATGGATGGATGGATGGATGGATGGATGGATGGATGGATGGATGGATGGATGGATGGATGGATGGATGCTATGAGCGTCCCCTTCCTAACAGCGTGTTGACATGCGTGCCACCAGGCTTGAAAAGAAAAAAAAAGGACGCGCTGTTGCTCCGACCGTCCCGTTCGGCGCGTTTCCAATAGAAGTGTAATTTCGTCAACGCTTTAACACACCGCGAGGTGGTGGCTTTAGCCCAAGCCTCGCTCATAGCATCCATCCAAATCGAAAAATAACTCTCGGACGCTTGCCTGCCTGTCGCATCGCGTTCCCTGCTCGCCCTGTGAAAATTAACGGCCAGGCTAGAGGGAAGACGCGACGCGCGTACCGTTTCTCTTCGCGTTTCACGACGCTTTGAAGGAGTGGATATCGAGTATCAGTGTTTATTATGTGTTTGTTGATGCCATCTGTGCGCGGGATTCGCCATGCGGTGTCCACATGTTAACCCTCTCGCAGTGGCGTACCAACTCATTCGCGAGTGGCGGGGCTGGCGTCGCTCACTCTGTCGGAGTTCCTTTCGAGCGTTCACAGAGAGCAGACGTGTTGCTCGGAGCTCTTGCGCCCGCGGGAGACGCTATAGCGTCTCACGCAGTGCTTCTCACGTTCTTGGACTCTCTTTTCCTGTTTGAGTTCTTTCGACCAGAGTGCTCATCACGGACATTGCATTTGGATCACTGTCGCCGCTTTCGGGACCTGAGTCCTGCGACAGTGTCTTCTGTCACCGGCGCGTCTCTGACGCAGCCGTCATCACGGCTACCATGGCAGAGGAGTCTCCACCAGTTCAACACCCGCTGCCTCTACTTCGTTTGTCCCCAAAGGACAGCTTGCTCCTGCACAAAGAAACCCTCCGGCGCTCCACGCGTGCACTCATTCCTCCGCGTGGATCGGACCTTCCCGGCGGCTTAACTCGCCGAGAGGAGGTTGCGCTCAGGAGGATTCGTGTGGGCGCCGCGTTGACTCCTGCCATCCGGGCTGCATGGACATCTGGTGCACAGCCTCCCCCAACGACATGCCCCTTCTGCGTTGCTCCAGCCACAGAGGCAACGATCGATCACCTACTTGGGACCTGTCCGGGCCTTCACAAGGCTCGCACCCGCCACCTACGAGGCCTTGACTACCGCCCCGGTCGACCACCAGACTTAACGCGCTGGACGCACGGGCCGTTGCATCGACCGCTCCTGGCCTTTATCAGCGAAACTGAACTCTTTCCTTTTATTTAACTTATGCCGTAGGGCATACTGGCGCCAATAAAAAAAAAGAGTCTCCACCATCTTCGGCGACGCCTGTCGAACGCGCACGGCGCTCCCTCGTTCGCACATCGTCGCACAGGCGTTCGGAGAGCGTCGCGTGTACCCGTATGCTGTGGAACCTTATCGCCAACGCCAACACGGTGCGGTTGAGACATGAACAAGCGCAGCGACTCTGCAAGGTCGTCGGCAAGCAACCTACAGCGCTTCACCTACCGGCGCCTGCTGACGCCGCCGATGCAATCGCAAGGGGCCTGGCGACCTCGGGAGCCTCCTGCCCAACCGTCAGCACCGCTGTCTCTTCGGATACCTCGGCTGCACTTCAAACAGCCCTTCCCGGCGTTCCCAACACAGTCTGTAGGCCCATGACTTCTTCCGCGCTTGTCTCTGACTCGCGGAACGTACCACTGCCGGTAGACACGGAACCTGAGCTCGATGACATGGACACTACGTCTACGCGCAAGCGTTCGCGTCCTAGCGAGTCGGGCAGCGACGACGAGGGTGCCTCGCGCAAAATGCAAGCAGTAGCAACCGAACGTGTCACGGTTATGTCGCCTACCGCACCGCCAAGTGATACGGTTGCCGAGGAGCAACCCGACACCCCCGACGCCGATGGAACCAACGAGAACGAGTTTCAGACCGTGTTCTGAAAATCGCAGAAGCGTCGCCAGCGCGCCTCGACGGCTCCGCGACCAGTTGGGAACATCGGCTCTCCCACCGCACCCTGCGGCCACTCCTGCCGCGCACCCGTCTACTGCCCGCGTTGTCCCTGAGCCTGCCAAACCGCCCACTGCGACTCAGGCCGCTTCTACAGGAGTGCTTGCAGCTGCAGACACCATGCTGCGCTCTGCCTTGTCGCCGCTGGATTCCGGCACAGTTCTTTTCCGACCAGCCAACGCCGGTGCTTCCTTTCACCGCACCTCCCGCCTTGCCATTGCGCAAGCTCTCTCTGCGCTGCCCGGCGTCAAGGAGGTGCGAGTAAACACGAAAAAGAACATCGTGGCAGCCGACGCATCTACAGCAGAATTGATGGATCGCCTACTGGCCACGTCGGAGCTCGCGGGAATACCCGTGACTGCCCGCCCTCCTGCTGACCGCTCACAAAGCAGCGGTGTGGTGCAGGGCGTCGACGGCGACTACACTGACGACGCCCTGCTGGCTGCAGTGACGTCCGAGGTGCCGGTGATTGCAGCCAGGCGACAAGGGACATCACTGATACTGCGGTTCGCTTCCCCCGTCCCTCCTGCCCGTGTCCACCTTTTTCGCATGGCGTTCGAAGTGAGGCCATCCCGGCCTCGTCCACTTCAGTGCCTGCGGTGCGGACGCTATGGACACATCACTGCAGCTTGCCGGAGACTAGAGCGGTGCCTGCGTTGCGGTGACCACCATGGGAAGGACGCCAGCTGCACCAGCAAGGTTAAGTGCCTGCACTGCGGTAGGCCACATTCAGCTGACTCCGCGGAATGCCAGCTGTGGCAAAGAGAGCGGCGCCTGGCCACCATCAAGGCGTCATCTCCCACGTACCTGCCTCATCGCGAGGCTCAAGCAGCCTTGCGGTCAAGCTCTAGTGGGACGAGTGGTCCTCAACTAAACCAGACCACAGGCAAGAGCTACGCTGCAGCGGTGGGAGCTCCATCGAAGGATCCGCGCCCAACAGGCGCACAACAGTGGGAGCCGCCTGCTGGTCCCAAGAAGCAGGGCTCTGCCAAGCGTAGCCCACCCACGAAGGCAACCTCGCAGCCTCATGCTGATCACGAGAACGCAAACCTGAGGCTCCTCTTAAGGGCGGTTGCGGACCTGCTGCCTCCTGAGAACCAGCTGCGCTCCATCTGCCTTCAGGCAGGTGGCGTGCACCCTCCTAACGGCCACCATGGCTAACAATCATCTGCAACCAGCAGGGAACCACCGCCGCCGCCGCCCGTGTGTGCTTCAGTGGAACGCTAACTCGTTGCGGCGGCGGCATGCAGACCTCTCCTTGCACCTCTCGCGGAGCGAGTTTGACGTGCTTGCTTTGCAGGAGGTGTACGTAGCAACGGCCGACCTGCGACTCCCCGGATACATCGGCTACCATAGCGCCACGTCATGTATCCTCGACTCGTGCCAAGCCGCGCCGTGCATGGTGAGTGCACATCCCCAGGGTCGACCACGATGTGCGGTGTACGTGCGACGTGAACTACCACACGCGAACATTAACGTGGCCGATGTCACTGGGGGTGCCTTCGAGTGTTGTGCTGTGACGGTGCGGTTACGTGGTGTCGATACGACAGTGGCCTCTGTGTATGTGCGTTCGGGACAGCGGTGGAACGCCGTTGATCTGCTACAGCTGACGGCTCGACTCGGACACAACTACCTCCTATGTGGTGACATGAACGCTCATCACACCATGTGGGGGAGTCGCACCTGCTCGTCACGAGGAAGGGATCTGGTGGACGTTATCCATCAACTGGGCCTGCAAGTCCTGAACACCGGGTCCTTCACCTTCGTCCGCAAAACAGGTCGACCCTCGTGCACCGCCATCGACGTCAGCCTGGCTAGCGAGGGAGACCGGTACCACTGGGCAACCCAGCCTGACTCCTGGGGTTCGGACCACCTGCCGATCGTCATCACACCGGCGGGAGGGAAGATCCCAAGGACCAGGCAGTGCAGGACAGTCGATTGGCGAGCTTTCCGGCAGCAGCTCAAAGAGGCCCCGAAGAACCAGGACTTCCTGGATCTGGTGGCAGCAGCAGCGCAAGCAGCCACAATCCAGTCCTGGGTGCCCAAGAACCATCCTGTGCCAGACCTCCGCCACCGGAACTTACGGGCTGCCAGACGCAGGGCTGAGAGAAAGTACCTAAAGGCCCAGTGCCCAGGTCATCGAACACTTTTCAACCGTGTCGATGCGGTATGCCGGCGACATGCCAACCGTCGCAGACGGCAGAGTTGGCAGGGCATCTGCCACTCTCTTAGCCAGGCGAGAGGTGGCGCAAAAGCATGGCGGCTTCTACGGTCTCTCGTCATCGGACCAATGGCGCGGCAACCCGTACTTGCAGTGGCCATCCGCTTGGGCATCAGTGAGCAAGAACTGGCAGAACGGCTGGCCGATCGCTTCGCGGCACTGCCATTAGCCCGACCTGCGGCCATCACCACCACGCCTACCCCCAAGCCGCCGCAAGGCCACCACCCTGCCTGGACTGCCAGCCAAATTGCAGCTCTGTGCCAGGAGCCCATTTTCGAGCACGAGCTGAATGCTGCTCTGGCCAGAACCAAGCGCCGAAGTGCCCCCGGCGCCGACGGCATCACATACCAGATGCTGCGTAACCTGGATGTGGCTGCACGACAACGCCTGTTGAGGGCTTTCATTGACGTTTGGCAGAGCGGCACCCTACCTGAGGCCTGGCTGACTGCTGTGGTGGTGCCCGTCCGGAAACATGGCCGCCCTGGTGCAGCCATTGCATCCTACAGGCCCGTCTCTCTTACCTCTGCTGCCTGCAAGCTCATGGAAGCCATAGCTCTGGCACGCTTGAGTTGGATTGCTGGGGCAACGGAGTTCCTATCAGAGCAGCAGACAGGCTTCCGGCGCCACCGCTGCACAGCAGACTCAATTGCGGACGTCGTCTCCACCCTGGAGGAGGCCAGGAGCAAGGGCGAGGTGGCCCTCCTTGTACTGCTGGATGTCCAAAGCGCTTTCGACGGCCTGCCACATATGGTCATAGAAAGTGCTCTGGACGCACTCGGCATCACGGGCTTTCTGCGTGCTTTCATCCGTGCCTTCCTAGCCGGACGGACCCTCCGGGTTAGAGTTGGACGCGCGGTCAGCGATCCAAGGCCAGTGACAGCCGGCGTCCCACAAGGTTCTGTCCTGAGCCCCTTTTTGTTCAACCTGGTGCTGGCAGGGCTACCTGGAATGCTACCGGTTGACAAGCGCTACCCCACGCAGTGCTCCTTGTACGCAGACGACGTGGCACTGTGGGTTAGGGGGCCCAGGCGGAACCTCACTGCCATCAGGCGCTCCCTGCAACGCTCCCTGGATGCTGTGACCTCTTTCTTCAGAACGATCGGGCTGATCGTGTCCCCCACGAAGACGGAGGCGCTGCTGGTTCACCCCAGAGTCGCTGCGCGGAGGGCCATCCGAAGGTTTGTGTTGGGAGACCGGCCAATCCCGTGGAGCAAGGCGGTGACATAACTGGGGCTAAAGATCGATCACCGCCTCACTTGGATACCAGCCGTCAAACTCGCGACCTTCAAGGCCACCAGGGTTCACACTGCTGTGGGCAAGCTGTTGAGCAGGGGCCAAGGGTGCACCCCGCGACTGGTACTTCAGCTCTACCAGGGGGCTGCAACGGCAGTGCAAACCTACGCACTGCCTCTTGCAGCTGGCGCAACACCGCAAGGAGCAGTTGGAGCGGCAACACCGCATGGCGATTCGGCGCTTCATGGGACTCCCGCGCCAGTCGCCCGTGGCTGCTTCATTGGCAGAGGCCCAAACGTGGCCGCTGTCTCTCCTTATGCTGCGACAGGCGCTGCATCATGTGGACCGTCTCCACAGGGCCCCAGGGGGCGATGCCCTGCTACGGAGACTGCGGAGCCGACCAGCTTCACGAATGGGACAAATCTGCACACTCTATGAAGCACTGGTGCCCGCGGCTCCCTGTCCTATCCAGCCCCCTCCACCACACCAGCAGCCTCTGGACGTGCATTTGGAGCTGGGCAACCTCAGCAAAAGGCGAACACCGGTGTGCGAGCTCCACCACTCAGCCGTGGCGAAGCTCCACGACAGGCTGCGGGGGCACCTCCTGGTGTGCACGGACGGGTCAGTCCGCGACAGCCCCCGCTCGGCCGCGGCTGCCTGTGTCATACCAACGACTGGGATGACCATCCGGTGTCGCCTTCCCTTCCACGCCAGCTCCACTGCAGCAGAATTGGCTGGCCTTCACTTGGCAGCTGACTACCTCGCTGCTATGCCACCCCAGCTGCCCGTGGCGATCCTGTGCGACTCCCTACAAGCGCTGCTGCAGCCAGACCAAGCCGGCATTACCGTGGCGTTACTGCACGCCAAGCTAACCGCCATCGAAACTAGCGGTGTGCGTCTGTCCCTTCACTGGCTTCCCTCGCACGTTGGGATAGCCGGTAACGAGGAGGCCGACGCCGCCGCTAAGACAGCACACCACGGCGACACCCCAGTCACCAAGGCGATAGCCCTGTCGGACTACTCCCGGCAACGACTGCGGCAGCTGCTTCCAGCGGCCCACCCTGACACGCGCGTGGCAAGCGGCAAACCACCGCCACCCCTACCAGAGACCGGCCTGGAGAGACGCGAGCGGTGGCTGCTGCTTCGCCTGCGGACCGGCAGTGCTTGGCCTGCGGCACGCATGTTTTCCAAGGGCCGCTGCTCATCGCCTGCGTGCCGCAGATGCGGTGACGACGAAACTTTGCACCATATAATTTGCGCCTGCCCTGCCCTGGCCGCTGAACGACGCTTGATGGCGCGCCGCTATCGCCTGCTCGGTCTCCCTGCCACAACGGTGGAGGACTTTCTCTTTCCTGCACGTTCAAAGCTGCAAGCCCTGCGAGCCTTCCTCGAGCTTGCGGCTTCTGCGGACCTCGCCACCTTATAGACGAGCCCTTTGGCTTCGTGCTCCCGCCTTCGTGGACAAGACACTCTTGCCACGCTAATCACTCCTTCTATCTTCCTTTCTTCTATCATCTTTACTTCCCCTTCCCCATTCCTAAGGGCGCTGAGCCGTGCCCCCACGACAGGAGGCAGAAAATAGCGCCCCTTTTCATTTCTTTCACGAATCACTCTCGAATTCACGAATATATATATATATATATATATATATATATATATATATATATATCTATATATATATAGGTTTTCGAAAGAATGTTCCTGGCTATTGGTTTAATTATACGAAAGAAAACTAGTCACAGTGAAAACATAACATTTATTCTTGAGCTTTCGGCCGGGGACCGGCCTTTATCAAAGAATGCATTCGTACATGGCGTACGGGTTTAAGTACAGATTTGTCAATACATAGATGTAGACACACAATCGTGATTCGTTGGACTATGACATGGGAGGGGCCAGAACAACAACAACAACAGCAAACAAATCCCAGGGAGAGAGTGAACGCATACAGATGACACACACAGCATTGCACTCTGTGAAGAGCAGAGTATAGGCGGGGTCAGAACATACACAAAATAAATAACAAACAGCGAAACGAACCTACGTGTGTGGTTCGGAACGAGAGGCGGAGGGGGAAAAAAAAGAAAAAAAATCACAGCATATCCACGGAGTGAATGATGATGAGTGGGCGAAGCTGCGGAGGTTCATCGGTAAACCGGGAATCTTCCGTGAATTCTGCCCAGTACATCATCACCGACGTGAGATCGGGCGCGTTTATACTAAAGGTTCGATGAGTTATGACGACTTGCAGCTCACTTTAATTTTACATGTACGCTGTGATTTTCATTGTTTAGAAAACCATTGCTTTAGAAAACATCTGGCGTCTGTCGTTAAGCAGCTGGCGTCTTTTCGTTTTCTTTAGAAACATCTGGCGTTCTTTCGTTTTGCTTTTACAAAACATCTGGCGTCTTTCGTTTTATTTCAACATCGGCGTTTTGAACTTTTTTTTTATTCTTTTTCGTTTTGCTTTTTTACAAGGCAACACCTGCTGGCGGGTAACTTTTTTTCGTTGGCTGTAATTCATGAGAACAGAGTGTTTGTTAACTAACACAAAAACTTTTTATTGTTT